>NC_133582.1:19928004-20232989 GCF_964106895.1 Numenius arquata | reverse complement strand
CTGATCATCCAATTAATATCCAAATGGTGTTTGTCTGGCTTTGAATGCAAAATCCTTAGAATGGAGAGGGTCTTTGTGAATAAGTTAGACTTGTCTTGGCAGCAAAGGGAGAAAGAAATTTCTTCTGTACTACCAAGATAACAACTGCAGAAACCAAACGTCCAGCCCTATTGGCAAGCAAACTAACTAACAGACCTCACTCCCCAGGGTTTTCCACCGAACTGACTTGCTTTTGATATGCAAGGGGAATAGTCCCTTCAACCACCTCCCTTTCTAGACCCCCTGTGCAAGGTGACAGTAATGGGAGCACCAACACAACCACAGAAAACTTTGAGGTAGTCAAAGCTCCCACCCAGCTCCCACTTCACCTCATGCCCAGGCAGTGGACTACCGAGGTCCACAAATTTAAGTCTGGTCCTGACAGTTTTATTGGGTCAAGACCACAGTTCTTAGTACTGTGCTGGATTAAGCTGCAAGCCTGGCTAATCTCTTTGGCTTGGCTCTCACCTTGAACAAGGGTGCCTCCGGAAAAGTTCAGCTCCAGTTATTTTGCCTCTAACAATCACCTTCCGGCTAAAAAGTTGCTTCAGTGATGTTCTACTTTTTTCTGATTTGACCCTCCACCTCAAAAGCAGCCTTCTGCCAGTATATAACCTTGTGCCTGCTGACAACATAACAAAAATGAAAGTTGGTGAGATACTGTCATTAAACTGTCAGCCAGCATAGCCAAATTTGAGGATATATTCTTTGCATCCACGATACCTTGGCTTATCTTTACCGCCCAGAGGCTCCTCATAACACTTTATTCTCCATGTCAAGCCTCAGGTGGCAATCCCTCTGCCTCCACCTTCCAACCTAGGCACTCATTGCAAACACAGTAAGTAAGATCTAGTGCCATAACAGGGGGCTTGAATTTCCTGTTAATTTCTAATTTTTTGTTAAATGAAGCCTATAAAGGTCTATCACAAATAACTCACAATCTAGGAAAGTATAAGCAATATAAGAGCTCTGATGGAGTAGACCTGAAAGTCAAAGTATTTCTTTGAGCCATATCTGTCTACACTGGAAGGTGCTGGGAACATTGCACTTTGCACAGGTAAGAACGGTGACTGTGTCAGTCAGAGGTGGTCTCTCAAGTCCAGCAGCTCTGGAGTGATATTTACACCAGCAAAACCAAAAAGCATTAAGGTGATGAGTAATGGCAACAAACTAAAAGGAAAGCACTGTGCTCTCCATTCCTTTATGTCTGCTGGAAGTTATGCATTGATCAAAGATCTGAGCCTGGCTAAAGAACTGGTAGAAACTCACACCTTGACTTTCATAAGAGGCAAAACTGAACGACCTACTGGTTTACTTTTGCCTTTAAGATCTAAGACTACTTGTCCTAAAACCTTGTGTAAGATCAAATTCATATTGAGAGCTTTTTGTACATGAAGATGCAAACATATAAGCAAAGTCCTTAACCTGCCCTTGCGCTCTGAAAGAGCAGCAGAGTCCAGCCTGATGCCTCCCAGTAACTCATTGGCTCAGTCTGCAAGCAAAAGTGAAAGCAGAGCAGACGGGTTTCCTGCCCGCCAGCCCAGCACAATTTTGCTCTTTCCATCACACACAGCAGTAGCAATGCAAAGGTTAGCAGGCCAAAGCATGCACATGCAGGAAAAAAACAGGATCTGGTCCTTTTGCCAGGTGTCCTGTCACAGCAGGGGGAGCAGATGGGAAAATCAGCAAAATTTGGATGCACAAAAAGCCTGTTCCATTGGGCAACATGCTACCTATTTGAAAATATGACCTTCCAGAAGAGAGCTTCCCACTAAAATCACTAGCTTAACATTGCTTTATGTCAAAAGTAAATGCCAATAAAAGAATCAGAGGTACAACAAGTCTGATACTTCTGAGTTTGTTCTTGAAAAGGCAAATTTACAACTGACACAGTCATTAGAAAGTCAATTTGCAGCTGTGACAAACAAGCAAAGAGCTATTCAAGTCACGGTATCAGCAGTAGTATTAATGATCTTGGTAATGAAAAGCTGATGACTTTTAACAAGTGTTATCTGACACACAAGATAAATACTATTAAATATGAAAAGTCTCTTTAATTACACATGGAGTTTAGAGCAAATTGGTATGCCACTCTCCTTTACCTGTCACTTGGCAGAATAATGCCATCGCTCGATTACTGCCAGCCCCACTGGTGCCTGAGCCCTGGCTTCCCGCGACACGTGGAGGCACAGGCTTCTGTTCTGGATATTTCCATCGGGAAACTGCAAGTTCAAGGCAATTGCAAAACCAGTGCTGAGTACTTCTGTACAAGTGGGCAGTAGAGGTGCTGCAGGTTCCCAGGTAACAAAAATGTTATCACATTTAAATGGTTTTAACTGTGTATTTGTTTTTCCTGTGCAAGAACCTTACAGAGCTGCCTATGTCATGTTTTTCTCTGAGACACTGATAGCTGATAGTCACAAAGACAGATTGTTCTGAGTTAAGGAGGAGAGTTAAAAAGGCAGAGTCCGACAGTCAATTCCTGACCAGGTTTGTAATTTAGAATTCAGCAGGCTTTTGTTTCAGTGCCTGTGATAAACACTCTGCTTAAATGCTTTTAAATGTCCATCCTGCTTTTCACTAAGATGGCAAATATCTGGTTAAGAAAAAAAAAATCCTTCTCAATCTTCACGTTTCTTTACACCTGTATTTTTACACCTAAATTTAAAATAGCAAATAAAAGATGAGTCTTTTTCATGTTAACAGGTAATAAGCTTTCTTAATATCTCCAGATGCTAGTAAGTTCTTTTGGTGAATGAAGTTTAACCCACCCTTGTGAACAACAGAACCACTTCCTACTACTTCTACTCTATAGTAGAAGCACAGGAGAGAAATATAATTTTATAAAATTGCACCTCTGGCTACATATTCTACTCTGTCCCATCAACAGGGTTAGGGTAAGAAGTCTCATATTGGACCTAAAAATGCTAAGTCATGTTCACAGTAGTTTGGAGGGTAAGCTTGGAGTGCAAGGCTTCTCTTGTGGGGAAGGGGAGGAACCTTCCAGCCACAGAAGGATTAAAATCTCGGATGAATGATTTTCTGTGCAGTATTTTCTTAAATAAATCAAATTTCAGTTTTGATTAAATTGGACCCTTGGTCCATTTATGTCTGAAAGATGTATAACAATGTGATTTGTCAAAAATATGACATATATAAATTAAATTCCAATAGCATATACACAGTTATCATTGATATACTAAAAACCTCACAGTTTCATTTAACAGAGTAAAAATACCCCTAAGGCAAGGTCCTTTGAACACTTGCTATTCAACCTCCTTTTTCTATTTTCTGATGAAGAAGAAATGAGCTCCTAACAAGTATGTGTATAAGATGCATATATAAATACTTGGGGTGAGTTTGTATGTGTCTCCCCAGACTTCCTGGGAACTTCCTGGATCCACTCAAACAGGAAATAATATCTCCTATTTGAGTAGGAATTCATCTTTTAATAATTAAAAAAATAAAAAATATAATAAAAATCAAATATATATGGTAGGAAATATTATTTTCTATTTGATTTTTTTATTATTATTAAAAGATGAGTTCATACTTGATTGAAAACAAATTCTAGGCATGGCTAGAAGAAGGAGGAAGAAAAGGGAGAGAATGGGGTTGAGTACGAATTCATGAAGTACCTTCACTTTACTTACCAGTTGTTTGAAAACAGAAGTAAAGCCCACTTCTCCTCCCTGGCTTCCTGAACAGCGCTTTAGCTGTATTTCCTGTCCTGCTCATTTTCACTTCTCTGCCATCAGCACTGGAATGCTTTCGGGGGCACCATTTAGTGGTGCTTTGAGCAGCAATTTGAGTGTCATGCGGGTAAGCATCTAAGCTGACAAGCACCAACTGGGCAAACTCCAACAGGAACTGAGACTCTGTTGTACCTCACAGGATTGATGTTTTACATTCAGGGCTGCCACTTGCCGTGGAGTCACATCTGGTTGCTTTTAATAGGATTATGCAGTACTGTACAACAGACTCTACTTCTAATTGGCAAAAGTTGCAAGGCCTGACCCTGCAAAACGCAGTGTTTTTCCTTTGAGATGTTCTTCCCTCTTGCTGCTGGGCGAGCTGAGTAAGGACCCTCAGTCCTTTCAAGAGTTGCTCAGCTCACTGCAGGATCCAGTCTGTTTGAGCCTGTTACCGTTCCCTGTCTATTAATTATCATCGCCATAGAAACAGACATAAAGTACATTTGACTTAAGGAGGAAGCACAATTAATATTTTGTAGTTCCAATTTAAAATGTTATTAACCTTTCATGATCAGAACCAGATACTCTCAAATTTTGAAATGATACAGTATTTTATTAAGTTTTGAAGCTGCCTCCATTAAAATCACTGGAGGTGTTAAAGGCACGCCTTTGACTTTTAATGAGAATGAGGTAAACTCCTAAGTACCTGAAGGAACCACAGGAATTTTTTATTAATTATAGGGTATGATGCCCCCATGAGAACATGGAAAGAGTTTCACATCTTTACAATACTAGACAGCCTTGACGTATTTATTACTCTCTCTCTCCCGGCCTAAGCATTTGAGAGGTCAAAAGGGGATGCTGAAAGGGGGTGGGTCAGCAAAAAAACACAGTATGAAAAGAGTGTGAGGATTGTCAGATGATCAAAAGGAGACAAAAAGTTTAACATATTTAGTTATGGAATTTATAATCTAAACCATTGGCAACCTTTATTTTGCCAAATGCTGTAATTCACGATACCTTTGAGACCAATCACACTGCAACAACTTGTTAAAAACATAGCATGTAAGAGTGTGCCTGAATTGGCCAACTGTGTGATCAAACCTGTCTGATAATACCCACCTGGGTCTACCAGAGGAAGCAATTCATTGCATTACCAGAACTGTCTTTGCGCAATGGTTCTGGGTGGGAACATGGATTAAGCTTTTTTTTCATCCGATATGCAGCTCCTGGGCAGCTCAGAAGCACTGTGGCAAGGAGACGAACCACCAAACCGAACGATGAGTAGCTACAGCTACAGTGGCCTTTGCATCTCATTCTGAGCTCACTGTCTTCCTTGGGGAAAATCACAGTGTAAAGGCAATATGCTCCGTGTTATGTTACCAGATCTCTGGGTGCCTTCAGCTGCCTGCCAGCTTAAATCTCCAACATGAACATACACGCACACATGGGATGCACAACGTGTGAGTCGTCCTGAGACCTCCGCAGCAGCTCAGCTGACATTCTCGATGCAGTAAGTAAAGCCAGGGAAAACAGGACAATATCCCAGCATCTCAGTTCCCTTCACCTGTTGTAGAGCTACATCTCATGAGTTTAGGAGGGTCTTCGCCCAGAAGGCACAGTCAGAGGACCAGCGGAGCACAGTCCGTGCCTACTGCCACCTCCATGCCTACATTTCTTCAAACGCAAAACTCCTGATGACTCCAATGGTGCAGTATCAGAGGGAAGGTGCTCTTTGATATCATCTGGGGATCTGGCCACCCTTGTTAGGTGTAATAGCAGAGATGATGCACAGACTCCTGAAACAAAAAGGTAATCTCTTTCAGGAAATGGAACTGTAAAAATAAAGCTTTAATGGTTCATCTGCTAAAAGCTTCACGGCATGTTTGATCACACAACAGTCAGAAACTGCCTTAAATTTCTCTCTGCTTTTAGTGCACAGTACAAAAAAAGCCTCCAAAAGCAACAAAACCCACTGAACACAGAAATACCTCATGTCCGTATACTTTTACACAGATGCATTGCAATTTACACAGACTTTGTTATGGTTTACTTTCTGTACAACCCATCCTTAAAGTCACACCTTAAAGTCACATGTAGATTTGTAACTACGAGTAAATTACATGAATATCTGCAAGCTGCATTGCAAACAGAATGAGAAAAACTGACCAAAACTTAATACTTGGAGTTATAAACTGCAGGAATATTAAGACCTTGTCTGGTAACAGCCTCATAGCGTGCCATCTGGAAAATAAACACAAATGATTGTGAATATTTATTTTTCCCAGTCTAAGATAAACCATTGCATTTTTGGGGTGAAAAAACAACTGCTCAAACAAACCCTGCAAGGAATCTTCAGAAGTTGATCATACACACAAACACGTACATGAATCTATGTATCTATGTATGTATGTATCTATCTATCTATCTATCTATCTATCTCTATCCATATGATATGTGATATGTGATGCAGTTTTACCATCTTTATTCCTATAATTTTTGTTCCTTTATTCTGCTATATGGAAAGCAAAGTCATCAAAATCAATAAATACATGCCTATTTAAAATGGAATTACATTCAGCCCAGAACCTGTTGGCATACCTATAGCTGTACTCTTCAGTTGAGTAATATTTAGCATTCTTCCATCTATTTACATGTGTACATCAAAATGCAGCTATTACAATCACTGTAAAGCATCCCAGGGAAACTGAGGATGTCTTGCCCCTGTTTTATAGGCAGTTGGGCAGTGGAGACAGAAATGTATCAAGCAACAGTCCATAGACAGGATTAACCAGCATTAGAGGCAAAAACCAAATGCAGAGACCTAATGGGGGGGGGGGAATAAAGCATAAAATCTTCATTAATCAAAACTGCGTAACGGTTGTAGAAACATATTGGGAAAGATCTCCAAGTGTCTCCCATGGGGCAGGGGAGTAGTTGGGTTTTTCGTTGTCAAATACAGAGATAGAAGAAAGCTCTGCTCCAGAATGGCCGAGCAGGTCTGTACTTGTATCAGATGCAGGTAGGAAAGGGTCTTGTCTCTGTGCTAAAGTAGATTATTAGGGTTTTCAGTACCCAGTGTGAATGCCCCAAATACTCAGCTACTACTCACTGCTGGTGCCTTCACTCCAAATAAATAAATAAACAAAATGAACATAAAAAGATCTCATTTTCCTCTCAGTATAAAACAGGAAAAAAAGAAGAAATCTGAAAAATTGTAATGGGAGGTAAAATATCCAGGGACCTATACCTGGGAAGAGGTATACCCAAATAGGTATTTCTTTCTCCAAACCATGCTATTTCTCTATGCTATTACTTCTATATCTTTCTATATCAGAGAAACATGGAAACAGCAGGACTGGGAGATGCAGCCAAGTGCAGCCACCTGCAGATACTAGGAAAACCATGAAATATTTCCTAGAGCAGCAGATGCCAATGTTTAGCTTGCTACAGAGATTGAGGAGAAACAGGGGAGGAAAAGCTTAAGTAGGAGAAAAGCATGAGGAAAGGTTCTGTGCTTAACTTACTGAGGGATGAAGAGATTAAGTTAAAAGATAGCTAAATAAAAATGTAAATCTGGGTTCATCTGTCTTTTCTGGGAGGTATAAAATGTGCAGGATAAACAGGAATGTATAGAATGTTGTTTTCCCTTGATTCAGATCCACATTAGTATTTCTGGTCTCAGAAATCTTCTCTCTCATTGAAAATGAGGTGCCCCTGACAAAAGGAGTTTCACATTTTAGAAGTGTTTAGCCTAAGGGTCTGAGATGAAGTGAATAAGAGTCAATAATGCGAAGTGAAACAAAGTAAATAATGAAATCAATGGAAAAACTCCCACCAAGTCTAGCTCCCACTGGACTACAGATCAGGCTGTAAGGCAGTAGGAACACATCCAGTGAAACAGAAATCCTGAGAGAAAAATTCATTTAGGGAAAAATTCATTTAGGAAAAAATGCTTCTATGTTTCTTAACGTGATTAAGAGCTATGGAAGGAATTAAACCATTTGGCACTATAATGCCCCTCATGATGATGCAATGACCTACCTCACCAAGGGTCCAGGCACTGCCAAGGCTAGTAATGATGCGCAGCATTTACGCCAGAGGGCAAATTGCTACTGGGGAGAGAAGCTATATTCGTTGACTGTTGTGCATATTGGCAATAAACCTATATTTTCTGTCAATGAAGACTTTTAGTTTTCAAGGTAAAAGGAAAAGAAAACATGTTCAGCAGGTGAAATACACTAGGAGGAATGAACAGATTATACTGTAAATAGGAAGAGGTCAGGCCTTTTCTTCTACTTGTTGATTTCTTCTCAGAGGTTTCATTAGAACAGTGCCTAAAAAAGCTGAACAACTTGTAAAGGCTGATTAAAAAGCAATATGGAGTCATTTGAAAAAAGTTGGGTTATATGTGACCACAGAAAAGGAAATTAAATGTACTAGGAGTGTAAAAATATTTCTGCCCATGATTTAAAAAAAGTAAATCTGATTACCTCCTTTTTCATCATTTGCCTTTTCCTGTTTTCTATTTTAGTAGAATTAAAGGAGCTTAGCAGGTCCCTTCAGCTCCATTGTTTTCTGTTTGACCACAGCTTTTAGAGGATGCAAAATTGCCAGGTATTTTTCTGGACAAGAACTAGGAGCTGGGGACTGCTTACCATCCATGTTTCTTATACAAAGAAGTAAAGCACAGAGTGTTTAAATGACTTGCACAGGGCGATAAGGGAGATCTGGAGTTGAGCTAAAAAAGAAACCCACGTCTTCCTAGGCAGGATTCAGCACCGCAACACCTAGACCACACTTTAATCACTACCTCAGTGTTACCACAAAAACGAACAGGAATTAAATTCTGACAAATAATAAATTACAAAAGCAAGGCAATCTGTCCTGGGGAAGGTATGTTTTAATCCCCAGTTTCCCTCAGTCTTCAGCCAAAGGCCTGATGGCTATGGTATTGAGAATCAAGAGCTCCAATCTGGCAGAACAATGCAGAAAAAGATACAAGCTCTTTAGTGTTATGACTTACCTGTACTTCATTGAGGGTAAAAAAATGCAACAATTGTCCTCCACCTAACAGAAAGGCTAAGGCTCATTGGAAATTCAGGGGATGATTTCTGATTTCTAACTGCTTATTTCTTCCCAGTTCCTGGTATCCTGTTAAGCACAGGAGAAACTGCTGGCTGGTCACTCTTTCGAAATGATAATGAAAAAGTTAATTCTCTTGGAACTAATCAGATGCTATACACTATCCTACAATTATTCTATTGAACAAAGGTCCGTCTAAAACAAAATTAGTCTAACACCTCTCAATGATGCAATCACATTTATTTTCAGTTGTCACAAATAAGAGATCTAGTCACCCTCTTGGCATCAATTTTTGCTGTATGGTTTTGTGGAAATAGTTCTCTTCAAAACTCATAAGATCTCTATGTTCATTTAATTTCACCCGTTCTGAAGAAAGATATTAATACTTTGGCTAAGATATGGAACTCATTGTTTGTAATGAGGAATGCCCAATAGCTGGATGAGTTCAAAGGACCCTAGCATTTTTTAATTCAAGACTGAATAGCATTATATCTTCCTTTGAATGCTGGGTTGTAAAACCATCTGCCCATACAGTTGTTCTAGATTTCTCATTATTTTAGACTGCATACTATGTGTTTGTTATTTTAAATTACAGTGCTGTAATTCATACCTACTGGTATGTGAGATGGAAACTAAAAAATCTTAATGCCTACTAAAGGCTGATGCACTCAAGGGAGAGCAAGAAGCATAAACAAGATGGCATTAATGCCTTTGTCAGTGATTTTTTTACAGCGGGTGGGTTGAAACTTGTGCTTGCTCGTTACAGATATATTAAATCATCATGTCTGGAAGCCTTGACTCAACACCTCCCAGTTGTAAGGCCCTGCTAGCCCACTTTGTGGCTCTAACACAGCATGCAGAGTACTTGTGCTGTGCTGCAATGCATCCAAAGGTGACAGAGCTGCTACCAGGCACTCTTTTGGTCGTGGACACCAGCATAGCCACTTTGTGAATTGAGCCCCCAGAATTTTTCACTGACCAGAATAATGCAACAACAGATATATATATACAAAAAACCTGACATCCTGTGATGTTCTTGTTAATATTTCCTTAAGAAAGACCCACCACATTAATGGACTACTATGATATGGCCTAGGAAGGAAAAGAAAAACATTAAAAGACAAGGAATCTCCTTACTGGTAATCCCAGAGGTCCGGAGCCGGTATAGCGATTTCCTCTGAGATTTCCAGCACAGATGAAGGGCCACTGCCTTTTTCTTTTTCATTTGCATCCTACCAAGATCCACAAAAGTGTCTGCCTACATCCTTGCCACATATTGCTAAGAATTTTTCATAAATCTAGTGAATTAAGATTTCCTCCAGCAGAAACCTGATGGCCTGCTCCAACTTTCTATTTCCCCTTCCTACAAATAGTGTTGAATGTCCACACAGAACATCTAGCTAAAAATATAATAACTATTACATTTTTCAAGGTGCAGCCTAAATTGTTCTATATGTACTTCCTTGTGTGGACAAGCCTCTAATTCAAGAAAGTTTATACAGCCTCCCTAAATAACTTAAACATTACACTTCTGACAAATGGCTTATAAGCCACTAGGTGTTAGCATAAACTTTTTCCTAACAAGAATAAACTAAGTCTGACAGAGATATGGGAGCTGGTTTAATTAAATCATAGAATACCAGCTTTATTTAAACAAAGTGAAGGCTGTCTGTAAAAAGTTTTCAGTGTTTAAAACCTGGAGAGATTGGTGAGGGGTTCAGTAAACTACTTGTTGCTTCTATTACTGGACTCTCAAGGGAGAAATCTGGAAAAAAAAAAGATTACAGATCTATGCAACCCATCACTGCACTCAATCAAAAGTATGCTCTGCTTTAAAAGTGGTATGGAAGAACTCAGCTGGAAATTGAGCATCGGTCTTCTCTTGCACTGACCATAACAACATATTTGTCTTAGTGCTCTGACAGTCAAACAAGCAGCATGCATGAATGATGCTTAGGGATGGCACTTGTGTATGTAATGCTTCCCAAAATCTGTTCAAGGACACATCATCCTTGGAACACGCAATTGCTAATTCTGTCAGGTTTGGTGCCTCCACGGGTTATCTGCCAAGCAATTGTCAGTTCTTTAACCTAACAGTGTCTGGGGACCACTGGGGATCAATGGGAACACGGAGATATTTTTGCTTTTTCCTCTCTGCATGCTCACCTCCCTTCAGCTGCAAGTTTTCCCCACATCACACCCTGCTTTCATACATCTACGTCCTCATCAAACGGTGATCCAGCCATAACTTGGAGCAGTGTAGGGCAGACCCAAGCTAGCTTACACTGAGTACTGCAGAGCCAAGGAGACCGTGGTAGAAGGCTTGTTATAACAAGTGAACGCTTGCAAACACTCCTGGCCCTTGCACTGGTCGCCTCCACACTCCTGCCTCCGTGTCATCACACCTCCACTGCTGTTCTCATCTCCTGCTGCATATATTCTGCCTGAACACATCCCTGCTCCCCCTCCTCCATCCCGCTTTACTTGGTGGGTTCCTGGCTTCACCCTGAGGTTGTGCTCAGTGCTGTGCCACAGCTCCCAGCAGCCCATCCTGTGGCTACCTCGCGTGGAGCTCAGACTCGATTCCCACTACAACCCTAGGAAGAGGTAGGCAAAAAGCACCAATCACATCCTTGGAGTACAGCAGTGCATCTTGCTAACTACTACCTGATCACTGGACCGGACACACCAGAAAACACCAAGCCTGCACACTGAGGGTGTGGGAGGCCAATGGCAAAAAATGGGGACCCAAAGCTGCCCTGATATCTGTAAACTGACCCGTCTTCTGAGCAATGGCCTGGGCACACATGCACAAACTCATCAGCAGGGTCAGGAGCACACGTGGAGGCCTCAGGGGTGAGCAGACATGCTTCATCTCCTTTGCAGTCCGGAAAGGGACAACACTCATCTCGGAGGGACCCGTAGCCCTGAATCATCATCTCTCCTCCTTGGACTGACTCAGAGTACAGCAGGATGAAGGTGATCTACATGGGGGAACGAAGGGAGAGTTAAGCATATCAGCAGGACAAGGTATTATTATGAAAGATTTGGGTGAGGTTTTACCCTCTCATTTCAACTGTGACTTCCCCAGTGGTCAAATGGTACATTGTCAGCTCACTTCTAGTCATCTGCTTTCCTCGCCTCACCCCTGCTTTGAAAATGCTGACAAACAGAGGTAAAAATGCCGTGCCACAACTGTAGTCTTACAGTGTTCAAACAGAGTGTCATTTTTCTTACGGTAGAGAAGCAAAAATAATAAGTTGTAAAAAATAATATGCCATAAAATGTTATTAAATGCACCTCCACCCAAATACCATTTCATCTAAGTCTTCCTCTCCCAAAAAGAAACTGAGATTAGTTTGATCCATTGCTGGAAAGTGATAAAATAGCATGTGTTTTGCTCAGTAAAAATTATAGGTGATCTCTGCAATTTCTTTTTAAGACTAGTCTCCCTGTAATAGCCTTGTAATTTGGTATTTTTACCCTGTCACTAACCCAGCTCTCTGCTAAAGATGCAGAAAAATTCCCTTTACACAGAAAGAAAAGAGCTTCTCTTCACAGCCCTGGTCCGTCTTGGCTGCTGGGGTGAGAGAAGAAGGGGAATGCTATCCTGGCAACGGAAATCCGGTGGTCCATAGCCAACTTCCACATCAGCCTTTCAATGAGTAGGAGGCTGCAGGAGCCAAAGACATATTGCTTTGCCCACCTCTGGTCACTTGGGTGAAGGGGACCTGCCCCTGTCACACCTTCTCATTTCCTCCCGCTGCCTGCAAGCACACAGACCAGACCACAGCACTTCCCACAGCACTGCCTGCAGGCAATGAGATGCTGTGGGGCAAACCACAGGATGCTCCGTACTGTCTATCCTGCTATCATATACGGGATAAGGTACCAATACAATGGGGCAGCTATGCCGTTGTGCACCGACAAATACATTCACTCACACACTGTTACTGACCTGTGGGCAGACAGGAATAAAGACACGGCCTTCTGCCTTATTTTCTGATCTGTGGCTAGAAGAAAAAAATCATTCTAACTTCATTCAGAAGTGAGGATTCTCTTCTTCCCAGTGGTGCTACTGGAAATAAAGCATTTATTGGAAAGTAGAGTTATGTCATGTAGCTAAAAGCATGTGGGTTTCTTTTACAGCAAAAATGCATAGCATCCCTTCAACCCACAAAAATAAAACACAATTACTTGGTAGTCTCAATTATTAAGACTTTCTTATATCAAAACCTTGAGACTCAGGAGTAAGGAACATAACTTTATGGAATGTGGCCATACTGGATATGAGCACACCACCTACAAGGCGCTCCAGATGGTGTCCATTTATGAACTGGAGACAACCTAACATGAAGGAAAGCTGCTCAGAATGAAAACCTCTTTTAAATTGCTCCAAAATTTGGATTAAAGTGCAAATTGAAAATCCAGAGCGCATTCTATAATCTCACTCAAGTTTGTCAATACATGCTATATATTCAAATGTCTGTTTCCTTCTAAAAAAGCTATAAAGTCATTCTGCGATCTCCCATTGTTCTCTAGAATTTTAAAGAATCTTTAAATTTATGGCAGATTGGAAAGGTTGAAAAATTAGTCTGGCAACAAATTACTTTCATAAAAATAAAAAATGTAGTAAAAACAAGTTAGGAAAACAAGAAACGTGAGTTCTTTTTCATAAATCAGTATTTTCTGACTTGAAGGAAGTTGTGCTCCTTCCGGGGGGTTTTGTACAGTGGCAACACAGTAAACAAAATCTATGAAACATAGGCAGAAAAACCCTGTAGTTGGGACTGGAATTGTGGTCTCAGATAAAAGACATTAACTAATTAAAAGATGAACTCTCATGAGACATTCAGAGAAACACTTTGCTTATTCCTTTACTAGAAATATATCAACATAGACTTCTATTTCCCTTTTATGAAAGGCAGAAAATTCCTCTCTACAGCTTCTAGATCAGCCAGTGCATTCTCATTTCACTTCTGGTGCCATCTTGTTTCCCTTGTGCTCTGCTTCTTTGAAGTATCTCTTTTTTAGCCATCTGGCCAAACATCTTTTTTCTGGTTAAAGAACCCATGTGAAAAAAATGAATGCCCGCTAATTTTAAACTCTGTAAATGAGACATCCGTCACTTTATTTTCTGGCTATTTTCTATACGCTGACACGAAGTCAGCTCTTATAGAATATAAGTTATTCATGAAGACAGTCTCATTTGCCCTAAACAATGCTCTGCTTTTAATTACATTGTCACAGAACAGCTAAACAGCTCTCAGGAGTCCACTCCGAAATTCTGAAAAAAAAAAAAGACTTGGCTCAGACAGGACTTCTGTTTACTGCAAGGTTGTATTTAAACTATATATCTCTACATACATATATATATGTAGTTAAAGACACAGATAATAGCTCTGGTAGCAGTGCAACTTCTTGGCTGATGTTGCATCAAACATGTGCAGTTGCCTCTGTGTACTCCTTCCTGGAAAGCAGAAACACAAGAACATGATGCAGTTGAACAAAAAATCCCCCCAAACTTAGACCTTGCTCCTTACCATGCACTTCAACCCTGAATCCTATTTACTTGGCCCATATAAGCCCCTCTGCTGTAAAAGGTGTCTAAATCTTCTGCTTCTGTTTGTGTCAGTTCATTTTCTACCAGTTCTTTATTTGGATATGTAAATGATGTACTTTAATGATACAATGATACATCCTGGCTCTACCTGTATAGCACAGCAGAGATCTTTGCTCTTTGCTCCATAACAATGCAGATGTGTTAGACCTGTGATTTCCTTGGAAACTAAACCACCGAAAAGCTGGGTGAAGTGTGTGCAGCTCACACCTGAATCAGTCAGATGGGAAGAGCTCCTAAGTGGTACGTGGGCTTCCTCTTTCCAAATGTTCCACAGTTATTTAGGATAGCAAGGTAAAATAAACAATAATTTATTAGGTAAAGGGCTTTCTGACCTCTGTGAGTGTGATATTGTTCAGGCTACATTAAGCCTGACACTGAAAAATCTGTTCCTGTAATTGCAGATACATAAACTGTAAAAAATCTACATTTCTTAGCTGAAAGCTGTAATGTAAGTCTTACTACAATACTTTGTTAAAAAGAATCTTCCTTATAATTCATTCAGAATGGTAATGTAACAAACAGTGAATAAAAACAAACGAAGGCTGAACTGTTGGAGTTAAACACCCATCACTTGGGAGTAAAACACCCATCAAAAGCCTTTCTAAAAACATGTATTTTCTTCCCACAAACCGATAAGCCAAGATTAAAAACAGACTGGCCGATGAATTACAAATTTAAAAACTGACACTGAGACTGCCCTTAGGTTTTGTTCCCAGTGCATCACCTCAGCTGTAGAATCAGCAAAGCTGTCTCCTGGTCAGAACCTGCCAGAAAGAAATTACGTTACTTTTCATTAATATACTACCTAGAAACATCTCACAAGGCCCAACATTTACATTGCTTCACAAACATTGCATGCATTATAAGATACAAAAAAATAAGCATTACACTATAAAATAAAGATTTTGTTAAAGAGTGCAATTGTGCTGAACTTTGTCAATGAAATGTTTACATGGGATTACAGTTCAGTCCTCAGAGATTTAGCTGTCTGGTTCTTTCAGTCGCTCTTGATATACAGAAGAAGAAATTGCATAGTTTTAGTAATTTACTTTTAACCTCCAAACAGTATTTTCTAATTACTTAGGCCACTGACATTCAGATGCAGGATCTTACTTATACTATAGGTGGGGTTATTTACTTTTACATCCAATATTCAGCCCAAACCTCTTTAGTTGTTCACTGGTTTCCAATGAAACAGTCAGATATTCTCACAACTAGCAGTTCCCTGCAGTTTGAGTATCTCATGTGCTAGAAAACTAATTTCTTCAACTGAAAATTACACTTTGTGTTTCATACAAAGCTGTTATAATTACAAATAAGCAAAGACATATTTTACTAATATCTATTCTACCTTTTCACACCTAGTGCAAAACCAGCATATAGCCCTTCCCCAGGGGAAAACTTGGGAGGCAGAGCTTACCCTGATAAATTCCTGCATCAGCGCAGCCTTTAGGAACATACTTAATTCTGTGTTTAAAAAGAACATGACTGAAGGTTTGCAGGACTCAGGGCCAAGACGACTAGTGCTTATCATGGCAAAGTGATGAATAAGCATACTAAATTTTCTCTGCAATAAACGGTATCTTTCAAACCACAAAAGACATGAAAATCACCTTTGTGAAATGAAAGAAGAAAATATCTAAGTCGAGGTACTAAATAATAAATCCATCAGGGATTCAAATGACTCCATTAATTAGTAACAGAGTCTGAAATTTTAATCTCTAGGTCACCCATTCAAATCCAGCTAAATTCAGTAATAAAAGGTTATTGTTGTTTAATGACAGCTTCCTGAGCAAGCAAGAAGTGTGTGTTTAAAGGTAGCCTTAAAGGAAGCCCAAGGACAGAGAGAGTCCTTTGATCGCAAATCCACTGATTTGAAAGAAAAGACATTTGTGTTAACACCAGCCACAACACATCACTATTTTCCTCCACACTAATGGCAAAACTACAACAATGTTATATTTTAGTATGTGGGGAAGTTTTTCTCTTTGGTTGCATTCTTCACAGGGAACCATAAGGAAGGAGCTTCCCCATGCACGATGCTTCTCTGGAAGGGGAGGCTTTACATGGAGATGGCTTTTATAAGAAAGAAAACATTTTGTGAGTGTAATATAACAAGCAGTGGCTTGAGGGGAAAGGAAAACATCCCAGGTATCAGAGGGCTGACCCTGTTCTTTCTTAAATCAGTTTTAAAAAAGCTTCACTGCACAGGCTTTCAGTAGCTGCTGTGAACATCTTGGAGCACATGGACACTGCCAGACCAGACTATAGATACCTCCTCACAAGGCAAAAAATCCTTGCAAAAGTGAAAGGCAAAGGATGGTCAGGACTATAGGATTCATCCCCAATAAGGGATAGATACATAGGGATAGATGTATATCCTTGGGGGAAGAAAAAGGTCACCTAATCAGCATTACAGCAAAAAACAGTGATAAGGAACTGCAGTCAGTGCATCTCACCACAGCTTTTGAATGAGATCTGTGGCAGGAACCTGTCAGAGTACAATTCAGTTGTTTTTCGTTAATGCAGTGACTGGAAACCGCATACAAGTCCTAATGTTTTACTCTCATAGCTTGTGAGAGGATTGTAAGAGAAAAAAGCCTGTTTTCACTAATAGTTCATGCTTTATGAACAAGGATATAGAGCTACTAGCACATACTGCTGTCAGGCAAGAGCGGTCTTTCTCTTGATATTATATACCAGCTCATTCACTTGCCTGCTTCCCCATCTGATTCAGAAAACAAAATCTCCAGAGCTTTTCTACACCTCTGGAAGAAACCACTGGTGCTTGTCTGCTGCTCCTGGGCGATGATCACAGGCATTACTCTATAAGCTCCAGGAGTTTTCTCTGTTGCTGTCGGAGAGAGATCAGCTCTTCCAGAAGAGATTCAGAATAAACCCCCAAAGCAGCTGTACTTTATCACATCTGAAAGGGCTTATCTTTCTCCACTGACTACAGAGGAGTCCATGGAAATGGCCCTTACTAGACTAAGGGTAGCCTTCCTTCAGAGCATATCCTTTCCCTTTACTTTAATTGTCTTTGCTTACAAGCAGCCAGAAAAGGAAAGAGGAAGCTTGACTACTTACAATTTATGTTGCTTTGTAGGCTTTTTTTTTTTAATGTTTATTAATAACAAATTATTTTGACAAAATATTTTTAGCATATATCTACTGGACTATTTAGTGCCTTGACCTCCAAAATTATAGAATCATAGAATTGTCTGGGTTGGAAGGGACCTTTAAGATCACCTAGTCCAACCATCAACCTAACACTGACAAAAAACATCACTAAACCATATCTCTAAGCACTATGTCTACGGGTCTTTTAAATAACTCCAGGGATGGTGACTCAACCACTTCCCTGGGCAGCCTCTTCCAGTGCTTAATAACCCTTTCAGTGTAAAAATTTTTCCTAATATCCAATCTAAACTTCCCTTGGTGCAACTTGAGGCTGTTTCCTCTTGTCTTATCGCCTGTGACTTGGGAGAAGAGACCAACACCCACCTCTCTACAACCTCCTTTCAGGTGGCTGTAGAGAGCGATAAGGTCTCCCCTCAGCCTTCTTTTCTCCAGGCTGAACAACCCCAGCTCCCTCAGCCTCTCCATAAGACTTTTTCTCCAGACCCTTCAGCAGCTTCGTTGCCCTTCTCTGGACACGCTCCAGCACCTCAATGTCTTTCCTGTAGTGAGGGCCCCAAAACTGGGCACAGTACTTGAGGTGGGGCCTCACCAGTGCCGAGTACAGGGGGACAATCACCTCCCGATTCCTACTCACCACACTGTTCCTGATACAGGCTAGGATGTTGTTGGCCTTCTTGGCCACCTGAGCACAATGCTGGCTCATATTCAGCCATCTGTTGACCAACACCCCCAGGTCCTTTTCTGCCAGGCAGCTTTCCTGGCTGGAGCACCACTGGTCTCAGCCCATCCATCCAGCTGTCCAGATCCCCCTACAAAGCCTTTCTACCCTCAAGCAGGTCGACAGTCCCACCAAACTTGGTGTTGTCTGCAAACTTACTGAGGGTACACTCAACCCCCTCATCCAGATCAGTGATAAAGATATTAAAGAGGACTGGCCCCAGTACCAAGCCCTGGAGAAGACCATTTGTGACTGGCTGCCAACTGGATTTAACTCCATTTACCACCACTCTCTGGGCCCGGCCCTCCAGCCAGTTTTTTACGCAGCGAACAGTACTCCCATCCAAGCCATGGGCAGCCAGTTTCTCCAGGAAAATGTAGTGGGAAATCGTGTCAAAGGCCTTGTCCAGGTAAACAACATCCACAGGCTTTCCCTCATCCACCAAATGGGTCACTTTGTCATAGAAGGAGATGAGGTCATCAAGCAGGACCTGTCTTTCATGAACCCATGCTGACTGGGACAGATCTGGGCTGGTTGTCCTTTGAGTGCCGCTTATTGGCACGCAGGATGATCTGTTCCATGACTTTTCCAGGCACCAGGGTCAGACTGACAGACCTGTAGTTCCCCAGATCATCCTTCTGGCAAGTAGAACAAAAAAAACAACAGAAGAGAAGCAGCATCAACTGACTTTAATGTCCATATTAAAAACTAGTAATATCGCCTTTGGAAAGAGATTTCTCTAAGATACCAACACCCAGACCATTTACAGAATCAAGAAGTCTATGCCAATAGTTTACATAGTATACATCTAAAAATAGCTAGAAGCTATTTTAGATCATGGATTACGGTAGAATACTTTCTGGTACCTACATTTGACTGCATCCCACATTGACTGAGGTTCCTCAGTAGCCTTTCAGTGTATCTTAGTCTAGCAAGAACAATAATTTGGGTGAGGTAAAAGAAAGGAGGAAGCAGTGTTCTTGACTGCCTATACCTGGGCACAGGGAAGAAGCTGGAGATTTAGTGGGATCACAGATCAGGACTTGGTTAAGAACCACTCAAAAAAGGGTCAAGCATAATTTTTCCTCTTCTTGGTATGTTTCTTCACTTATCAATGTTATTTCAGTCCTGTATTGCACCACATCCTGAAAATTCATCTTCACCAAGCCCCAAACACAGCCAGACCCCTCTGACTGAGTACTTGAAATTGAGTGACACCGAAACACATTTTATCAGTCTACAGAGCACTACAGCCTGACCTCCTGGTCCCTTTTGATGACTACAATCAACCTGAGTATAACTGATTGCAGGATTATATTTATGTTTGTAAACATCTGAGTTTTGCACTTAAAAAAACGCCAAACATATTTGCTTGTCCATTCATTGCAGTTTTATGCCTTTGAATAACGTCCAAAGTGGAGTTTTTAGTGACGAGTTATAACTAATAGATTTCTAGATAGTATAAGATAACTTACTTAAATCCTTTCTTCATTTTTTTCATTAAAAGCAAACAAAACCAAATGAAAATAATTTTTTGCGGTTTACTGCTTTTTGGACATGTGGAAGGAGAAAGGAAAAAAGCGGGTAAAAAGGACACTTTACGAGGAGCCAGTACCCTACCTGGAGACAAGGCAAAGTGGTGTATTTAAGGTTATGTAAGGCTTGTTTCCCACAAAGCTGTTTTAAGAAAAAGCCTAAGCTGAACCAAAACTCATTCAAGTCTCTTTAGCAATACCTTGCTGAGGAAATAGTTCTGTCAGGGAACTATGTTCTTTCCTACTACTTTTGTTTTGTTCCTGTGGGAAACGGTTAGGCAGGACATATTGTCTCAGTCAGGTTTGTATAGATAGTACGAGAGAGATTTTTTAGTACTGGCCAGTTGCCACCTCACGAGTCTTTCACTAGTTTTCATCGAATTTACAGTAAAGGAAAAAACACTGGCAATAGAGTGGTAAACATTGAAATATCATATGACTGGGTTAGTAAGAGCCCTTCGAGTGACATCTATCTTTGTAATTTTTAAAAGATTATTCATATATTGTTTCATTACTATTACAAAAATATCTGGATGGTATTTTTTAATTTTAAAGCTGGTTACTTCCATATTCCCAAATGTTTAGACTCTCTTTGGTACCCCATCTAGTTCTCCATGTCAATGACAGGCAGCTCAGATTAAATCTCCACAGCTAAAAATTGAAGGAAAGCAAAGGATAAGGAGCACTAGATAGGCCTGACACAGGACGCAACTCAGCAACTTCTATTTATGGATCCACTTTCCATATCCACCCATCCTGTTTTGGGAAGGACAGTAGAGTAACTTGTTGTAGGTTAACGCATTAAACTAAAGCAACCCATTAAGATTTCCTAGTTCTTAATATTATGTCTCCTTTACTTATGTATTTAGGCATTCGTCTTAGTATTTAGTTCACTGCATTAACCATTCACAAACCATTTCACAGATGAGCATGGCAGCAACCCTGCTGCCCTGGTGGCTTAACCTCTGAGCCATGCTTATAAACAGATTCAGCTGCAGGGAACAGCACTGCTCTGATACGGAATTTGTTGGTCGCAGTTTCAGAGCACACGACTGACACTCCATTACCCAGATTATTTCCACATCACAGTAAGTAATCCAATTGACTAAAATACGATGGAATTAGGCGGTATCTAACAGCAGTAATGGTAACATAAACTGGATCTAAGAAAGATCTCGACCATAATTTTGAAAGACTTATACCATGTCTGTGTTTTCCCTGGTCACTGTGCAGCACCCCGGCTAACGTCTGGATGATTGCAGGTCAGTAAGGCTAAGAAATGCTGGTGTGTAGAGGAGGTGGGGGATAGCTGTTTTAAGGTCTCCTTCTTGCCTCTGGCTAGTGCAAGAGACAACTATAAAGATATCTTGTCCTGGACATCAACTATGCGTTGTGACTCTATCTGGCAACAAATAACGTCTCGTGACAATATCTGGTTTCCTGACACAGTGCTTCAGAGACAGACTTTTGTTCCCAAATGCCTGGTTTCTATTCCCTACTTTTCTTTCTACACACATACAGCCCTAAGAACTGCTCTCTACCATCATCCTTCCAGCACTCTGTGCATCAAACAGTCCATATTCCATGGGCAAACAATCCATATTTGTGTTGTCAGTCTTTAATTATTCCAGGTCAGGCCTCTGGTTTTCCCTCATGGAAGAGAGCTACTGGACCAATGACCCTTGCAGGACATGCCAATGGGGCCAGCTCCAGGCTGGGGGTGATACCTTCCTCTGTGCAGGCTACAAAAGGATTGGGAGAGTACAGTTGGCTGGTCCTTCAGGACAACTGGATATAGGGGCACACTGTCGGCAAGTCTGTAGCCTGAAATTCTGGCACCAGCCCATGTTGCTCGTCTCCCACTTTTGCTATGAGACGCTGATGGGCAGTGGCTTAAATGAAGCTATCGCCTTTCTATAAGACCACGGGATGGCTACATGTGGCATAAACCCATCGGTGATGGAGTGAACAGCCAAAAGTGCAAAAAGACCAGACCTAAAGGTGTGATCCCTGAGATGCCTTGTGGAGGCCTCTCTACTGCCCCAGCAGGACTGTTAATAGGCCAGGACTAGTGAGAGGACAAGTCAGCACGGGCCTTCCCCAGTGCAACAACCCTCTTAAGACACTGAACAAAGCAGCGCAAAGCTGGTCAGAAAGTCATTTCTCAAGTTCTTTCCACTATATTCAGAGCTCTTTGCAATTTTTTCAAACACTCTGGTAAAACTTTGGCAAATAGGGTGTTGTATAAACAGTTGTAGCATTATATAAATGGTTTTCCACTTACATTCTGAGGCAAACACTTGACTATTAATTTTTCTGGCCACCTGAGTTCTGCACTATGAACTGAAACAGAGAAGTAATTGTGAGGCAACACAAGAGAGAAAATCTTCCTTTGAAGAGAGATTGTGAGGTTGTAGTAAAAGACAGGATGACAGAAAACCACTTCTGATAAAGATTTTTAAAGAAAACCCCATCTATTTTTTCAAAAGCAGTATATTCCAGCTCGGGCAGATAGATCATGCCAGTCCAAACCGTTAGAGAAACTTGACTTCTCCCTGCCTGCTAGGTAGGATGGATTTATTCTCTCTTCCACTCTAACTACATAAATTACTTGCAGCTGCTTAAATGTTATGTGGTGAACTTTGTTGTCTATCAGGAAACAATCCTTACTGAAAAAAAAAATTTAAAAAAATCCTAATTTTAAAGATCTGTTCCAGAGCAGTTTGCAAATCAATGTCTTCCTAATATAGATCAAACAATAAGCTGTATGCCCATGAAAAGAAACTGCCTCTGCGCTAACCTTTGGGGGAAAAGGTGAAACAACAAGGTAAACTTATATTTAATGGGTGGTTCTAGGAGCATGACAACCTTACCCAGGTGCCTCATTCTGTTCTGTTTGGAATTTGTCCTCTGTGTTCATGTACATACGTTAGCAATTAACTTATTTTGCTGTCTCTCATCTGTTAATGCAAATACATAAGGGGAAAGACACCCTAAATTGTTTTCATTTGAGCAAAATAGCTGATGCCAATGATGAGCCAAAAATAAGGAAAAGACCATGAATATTTTTCAAATTTCAATAGTTACTGGTTAACTTGAGAAAACAGCAGATATTACCTCTTACAGTAGATATATTATCTAAATATATTGATTTGCAACCAGTGTTACAAAAACTAACTTTTCGCTTTCCACTTTTGCAACTGCCCTGTGAGTTTATTCAAGACAAAGGCAGGTTCCCATCCTGCTGGCAGGGACATGAAAGGAACAGACAGTATAAAAGAGAACTAGAGAAACATACAAAGAGGCATGAAACTATGAAAAGCTTAGAGGACCTTCTCCCAATTGTACCCCACTTCGTAGATTTGATTTACATATAAATATTTACCCTTTTCTCAAGACAATACTCTACATGCATGAAGACCTTCATGCCATGGATACTAGTCCGAAAGTGAAAAATACATTCTTCAGACTTCAGCATCTTCTTTGAGTCAGGAGAGTTTCCCTAAGAAACATTTGCTTCTGACTCAATAATTATCTTCCCTTTTCAGCCTTGGATATTTTCCTGAGTCTCATCTTAAATAAAAATCTCTCTGTCAGAAAGCTGCTTGCTGCTAATTCACTCTCGTCATTTTTGAGACTGGGATCCCATACTGCCTGGTGCTTTTGGGGAACATAAAGCACTCAAAGATGCCTTGAATTCTGGAAAAAATTGCACACTGCAAGCTCAGGGTTGCAGCAGTGGACCAGAGCATCAGATGACATTGAAGCAATACAGCTGTCAATAAAGCAGAAGGCTCAGGGACGATTGGACATATGTGGAGGAGAAAGGACCTGTGCTTCAGGAAGAGAGCCAAAAAAGTGAAACGAACCAGAACTGGCCTAGAATAGATTGTCAGTATGTACCTCAAGTCCTTGGATTAGTAATTGAGCACTGAAAACTAGGAAGAATTTAATTTCTAAGGAAAACAAAGCAAAGCTTTACACCCCAAAACATTTCATCTAAGGATATCAAAGCAAACTCTATACATCAGGTCTCATTGTGAAATGAGTTAGCTCTTATTTTATAGTTGAGGAAGCTAAGGATCATCATCATCCAGACAAAAAAAATGGCAAAGTTGTTTTTCTTATCTAGGTTTTCAATAAGATCCTGGTTTAGCCAAACGGCAAGAGCAAAGGTCAGATTAACTCCGATTTTTTCTGCATCATTTAGCCCAAGCAGTAAATCAAACAAGGGAGTCTCAGTAGGATAAAAGATCAGATCTGAACTGAGGCTGAAACTCCTGGATTTCATTTAGAGAAGACAAATAATTCACAACTGTGTGAGATCTGAGCAGACACGTGTGAGCTGTGCGCACACACGCCAGCTGGCAGTAAGCAGCTGAGAGCCACTACTCTGGGAGTGATTTTACCAAACAAAAATTGATACAGCCCATCAGGTGGTAGCTGGACACATCTGACGCATTATCGCTAAGTGTCAAGGTGAGTCAGAACACACATGGCACAGACAGGAAAGTAAAAAAAGATTAACTCTTTCTCACCAAAAGGATTCTGTGGCTTGGGGTAAGAGAATCCATCAAGGACTAACGGAACCAGCCACAACAATTTTGAACAAAAGTCTGTGAAGAGGAAACAAGTAATGGACCTAATTAGAACCACTGGAAAAAGGTGCACCACTTTTTTCCAGACAACAGAGACAGTAAACAGTGGAATATTTTCAATAGGAAAGATTAACTAAGAAAATAACAAAATACATAACCTCTGCTGCTTGTAACCCCAAAGCTATGTAAGACCTACAGAAAAAGAAAGCAGCTTTAAAACAGACTCAAAAATGAAGTTGGAGTAATGCCTTAGTCAGTACCCTCAATCAGGGTACAGTCAGTAAGCCACGTCTGTACCTGTTCTAATAAAATGTGCTGTTGAGCAGAATTAACTCATCTAGTTAAGAAAATATCCATTGGGAAGAGAGGCACAAGGACTTCAACCATTACATGAGGGCAGTTTATATAATCCACGTGGCATCACCCGTGGTTGGGGTGATAAAAACTCAGGAACATTTTCAGCTTTGTTTTTTATGAAGTAGCTAAGGAGCCATTAAAAATGGAATTAAAATATTGTACAAATCAAACAGTCCTAATATAAAGAAATAAATGAATAGTTCACACTGTCCTTCAGTTTTAAGATCTCTTTTGATATTTCCAGTCATCTGTTATAGTATGCTTCTATTCCTTAGCACAGCTATCGGGTTAGTAACCTCTGCTCTAACCAATTTTCCTTGGGGCTATGTGCTAAAAGAGCCAGTTTTGGTTTGCAACCAAGATGTCCAGTTATTCCCATTATCTGGCAGCTGTTGAATGGTAGCAAAACCCAGCTTCAATGGTCATGTCTTGTTCTCTGCCAACATCTCTCCCCGCTGGTTCAGAAAAATGATACCACCTTGGACAGGAAAGTAAGTTTGTTTTCCAAGAATCCTCTCATAAATTTTTTGCCTCCTCATCTTGATTTAATTTTGTCAGAATAATCTCTAAACTCATACCTGTAAAAGCAATATACAAACTGTGACAACCAAGAAAGTGCTGCTGGGAGAAAACAGTTGCTACAGTCACAGTGCTGGCGTAAGGAATTTTAGTGCTATTGGAGATAATTAGGATTAAAGGAAAGCACAGTAGTGAACTGCTTTTAGTCACTCACAATCCACTGAGCCTTATCCCTTAAATATATGCCATATCTGGTGGCCTTCTACCTTTGCTGGGGAATCTATGTACAGAAATGGGAGACTGGAAGTAAAAGAACATACCAGCCTCTACATAACAGCAGTCTCTTCAATGTTGAGGGACAAGAGAAGATAACAGAGGGGCCTGACACGACCTTTAATGATCTCTTAAAGATCTAAGATCCAGATGGACTTTCATGGGATCCCTCAAAACAACTTCATCCTTAATTGCCATGAGAATTATTATAAGGGACGGTTTTCTGAATCTTAAATGGTAAAATACCATAAATGCTAACTTCCATTTCTTAGCTTAGCAGCTAAAATTCTCTTCAAGGATGTGAGCACTGATAAACTGTTCTGGAAAGAGGGACAAAAGTTTGTAGCTCTTTTTCTTTCCTTTATTTTCCTGCCTCTTACTTGCACGCATAACACCGTGGCCTTGTTTGCTTCCTCTGAGGGGCTGCAAAGAGTCTGTAACAGAAGCAATGAAAAAAAGATGAAAAGCGAGGAGTAACTTCAGTGAGATATTCTCAAAGATGCCATCTGGAGTTGAGTATGATAGCTTCATGCTAGTACTGAACACAATCCTGCAAGTGGTGAGAGTTCAAATTCTAGACTTGGGCTTCTTGCAATGTTGAAGAAAATGCTTTTAATCTTTCATGGTTTTATAGAACGAGAGTCAAACATTTTCTTCACGCAGCATGTCTTGCAGTTCATCTTCTGCACCTTCTGAAATCTTGGGGAAGAGAGAAAAGGCAGAGCTCTTCTGCCCTTAGCCAGATGCGTAGCTGGATGCTTTCAGCGAACCCTCCCAATAAGCACTGAAAGCTGCATGCACTACAGAGCCTTCATTGTGAGAAATGAATGATCCCCTCCCTCAGGTGGGGATGGAAGGAGTTAAGAAGGATAATTCCAAAGATACTGATAGAAAAGAGACCTTTCATAGCATTGATGGGCCATGCCAGCAAATTGTTGAAGGAGCAGAGTAAGAAGTTCTGAGAGCTTACAGCTTCATATTCTCGGTACATTTCTGTAGTGTTTGCAAAGTTTGGATATTAGCCACGTTCATCTCATGTGTTTAACTAGAGGAAATGTTTGAGAAAGGCTGTCATAGAATTTAATTTTCTTTCTTCTGGTTTTCATTCTCAAATAGGAGACCAATCTTCAACGCCCATTTCATTGGGAAAGGAATAAACTGGCGCCTCCCATCTCTCAGATTAGTGCCCTAGCTCTTAGGCTGTAGGCTTCTCTGGGAGCACAGTGTTCTCACTTCAGGGCTGTTGAGCAACACTCCTTACAGAAAACTTTTCTCCTCTTTGCCCTCAGTGTCCTGCACTCCTCTCTGAGTCATTGCACTGCTTCAAATGGAAAGGTGGTGGTGAATGTACATGTTCTCGAGGATATGACTGCAAGACAAAAGAGGATAATTTGAATCCCCTGAGACTATAAAACATGTTGAACACAGATCTCCAACTTCCTGAGCAAGTGCTCTAACCACAGGACTCTTAAGTAAGTGGTCAACACTTCTCTCTTCTGAGCTCTTAAAGAAAAGCAGTCCCTTATTCTCAAAGCACTGAAGATCAAGAAAAGTTTTTGTGGCTGTGAATCACACTTTCCTCACATACTGAATTGCAGCCAAGCACCAAAATCAGAGAGACAGAGAGTGTTTCATACACATCTGGTCCTCAAATGGCCAAAGCCTCCTTCCAAACACATGCTGGCTGTTATGAATCCAGCTTTTGAGCCCTGGGAACCCTAAGTCTATGTCACCCTACTTACTTACTCTATGAAGAACTGGATGTCTAACTTGGGTATGTGAATCACATTCCCAAAGGCAGGCCTGTTAAATAAAATTAAAATTGAAAAAATATATAAAAATTAAATCTCTGAAAGAGATTGAAAACTTAAATTAAATCTCTGAAGAGCTGGACAAAAGTATTGCATTTCAAAAGGAAGCTGTCAAGTAATTTTTTACAGGAGCCTTAACCAGAACGTAACACTGGGACCCCCTTATAAGGCATCAGTAGTGTTACAAACTCACCATCCGAAACGATGTATCAGTCAGTATCTCTGCTCCAGCGGAACGTGCCTAAAAAAACCTAAAAATGGGACAACTGTTAATATCCTCCTTATCTGTTACACATATCTTTTAGACCATACAGGCTAATTCCCTATCAGTAGGCAAGATCTCAAGCTAGAACCACGACAAATTAGGTGCAGCTGATTGGAAAAAAAAAAAAAAAAAAGGAAAAGAAACAGTAGTGTTGGGGTTTTTTTCAGGCCTTTCAGTCAATATGCAGCAAATTTGCCCATTCAGAACATTTATTCTAGAAAAGTGCCTTGTCCCTTGATTATGCAAATCTCCCTCTCACCACCTCTCATGTATCAGTTCTATCATTCTATAAATGCCTGACCTCTGCATGACTGCTGGAAAATGATTCCTGATCCTGCAGCTGATCCTGCAGAAGAGGCATTTCCCCCCGTGGGAGAGATGCAGTTTGGTGTTTTGGGTGTTTTGTTGGCACAACCAAACTGGATTGGACCCAGCCTTACCCAGCAGAGCAAAACAACTGCCTGAAGACTTGTTTTTTTTTCCCATTTAGCTAATGTCATCCAGGAAGTAATGCAGCTCAATTGGATTAAGAAAAAAAAAAAAAAAAAAGAAAATTAAAAACCCCAAAGTGTCAGCCAGCTCAATGTTTCCACACTAGGTGGATATGCTGACAAAGCTGTATCAATAGAGGCTCTTCCAGTGCAAGCCCTGGTGCAGGCAGGTGGGCTTTCCACTGTTGTCACTAGACTGTTGCAAACACCAGGCTTCATTTGTTCCTGCTTTATTTGGATTTTTTGGCACTTCTTAAGCACCTATTGACGTGGTTTAACTTTACAGCTGCTTTACCTGTCGGACACAGCCAGCTGAAACTGAGCATGTTGTCCTGGTTTGACAACCCTTGGTTCTACTACTTGCATTTGAGGTATTTTTTCCTGAGATACTCCTTGTATTTTTATGTTCTTTGGAATATCTTGTACAGTTCTGTATTGTGCCCAAAGTTAATTATTGATGAAAAAAACAAGGGACTTGTAATGTTGGGTTGAGGCAGGTTTTTTTTCTTTCAGTCTCCATTGCCCTCATCTTGTGAACAGCTCTGTACACCAGTAACTTTACACGCATGGATAGTCCCATTGAATAGTTCCCACATGACTTGGCTGGTAACTGTTCATAACATGAGGTGTTAACAACAGCTCTGTGTACAAAATTTAGGGTCCTGTTCAGAGGAGGAGTCCCATGTTAGGGCCTGGATGACTGTTGTCCTTGGAATGATCATCTCATCCAGAGGCTAGAGAACTTAACAGCTTCTGTTGTCTCATAGAAAATACTAGTTGTTGCTTCCCACTCGCTCAGAGAATGAGCAGGATGTCCCAAAGACAGTGATGAGGATGGCAGGGAAACCCCTGGCATGGATTCACATTTAACCCCTAGCACTTAAGAAGGGCACCAAAAGAAGGCAAGAGGCTGGTGAACTCAAAGGGTTTCCGTTTAGAAAGACGAGACACAAGAGCAGAACCCGATGCAACGGTATTTTCAATTCTTGCATCTGTTCATGAACTGCTACAGAGATATGGCAACCTAAGGAATTGCTTCAAAAAACTGAAGAAAGCCACTTTTTCCAGCAATAAATTCTGCCCCTAAATATTATCACATAAGTAGCGATGAGTTTTGAGGGCAATCTGTGAAAATATTGTACACCCACATACATGGCGATTGAAACAGAATATGCTTGCTGAAGCTGAGAATGGTATTTCACCATTTAGGAACCTTTTTCATTAGTCAACTGCTTCAATAGCTAAACACCATATTTGCTACCTTAAACATTGTTTTTATTAAAAACGTTGTTTTTATTAAAAAAAAAAAAAAAGAAGAAAAAAAAGCAGCAGCATAGATTCTTATCTCCTTTTCCAAGCAGGCTGAATCCTTCAATCCTAAACAGTTTTGTCTTGGCACAGTTATCAGGCTACGTTACACATTTCTGGGAACTGTGTGTCAAAATCAGAGTGCTTATTGTTTAGTTTAAGCAATAGTTTCATATCTAAAATGTGGGGAAATGCAATGCAAAAATAGGATTTGAAAGAAAAACAGAGTAAAAACTAAAGGAAATCACTGATTTTGCTGGATGCAAGATTGGCCCCCTGGTCCTTCAGTTTTACGTATAATCCTGAAATTTTACAGAAGCATTTGCCCGTATACTTCTGGGAGTTTTGCAGGACTCGGTCCAACATTTCTATGTAACTGTCTCCTCTAAACCTGTTTTTAATTAATCTGTTACATATTCTAACTTCTAAAGAATGGGATTTAGAAAAGCACTGGGCAGCAGCCTTAGTTTATTCCTATTAAGTCAATGGTAAAACTCCCCTTAATTCCACTGGGAGCAGAATTAGCCCCATGCCAAGCCCATTTTCAAAATCATGTCTTTACAGCTTATGCAATGTCTTCTCCCTGCCCTTGCTTAAAGCACAGGCTTCCCTCTACTGTTTTGGATTTGTTTTTTTTCTTTTCCCTTGCAAAATAAAGTCATGCAAATACACAAACAAACCAACCTCAGCCTCGTAACTTCTGGGAACAACATATCTCACTGTTTTCTTTCTGACTCCATGGTTCACGTGTTGGAGGAAACACTTTTAAGTCTATGCTGCTGAATTGCCGTGGAAGTCTAGGTAGGCTCCAGGTATGTTCCAAAAAAGTTGGAGATAAACCTCTGGGTGTTGGCTGGGTTCCCTTTTCCAGTTAAAGTGACATGGCATTTTATCATGTTTCCCTGCTTCTCACATCCCCACTGTTTATTGCATTGCTCTGTAACATGAGCAAAATAATAAATCGGTATCTTATTTTTTTTTTTTTTTGAAACTTTTCCTCTCACGCGAGGCTCGGGGAGCTCGATGCAGCAATTCGATCAGCCATCACATACGACATTTCTTTGTGCCAACACATGTTGTTTTTTCATTTGCACCAGCGCAGACGAACAGCCGAATTTCCACACGCACACTGATGTATTCCCCTTACTTCCTCGCAACAGCATGTCCCCTGTACCTGCAGAAAAAGAGAATAAAATTAAAATCCTGGGGTTCTTACACAGAACACGGCTCCTCCTGGAAGAGCGAGGGGAGGATGTACACCCGGCCCCGCTCAGCCGCCCGGCCCGCTCACCTGGCCGGGTGGGGTGTTGCCGCCTCCCTCGCCGTGTGCGCCCGCGACTGAGCGTGTATCCACGCGTGTCCGTGGGCGCGCGAGCACCCCGCGGCGGGGGCACACGCGTGTCCGCACGTGTGTCGCCGCGCCTGCGCGTGTGTCCGCGTGTGTACCCACGGCCCGTGGGGGAGGGGGGGCGGCCTGGGAAACCCTCCCCGGGGGGGACCCCCGGCACCCGCGGGATCCGGCAGCGCGGGAGGGCGGTGGAACGGCGGCGCCCGCGCCCCGCCCCCGGCCCCGCCCACCCCGCCATTGGGCCGTCGGCGGCCCCGCCCCGCCCCCGGCTGCCCGGCAGTTCCGCGCGGGCGGAGCGGGGAGCGGCACCCGCGGCGGCGGCCCGGCAGCATGGGCTGGAGCTGACACCGCCCGCCCCGCAGACGCCGAGCGCTGCCGGCGGGGAAGGGAAAAGTTGCCGCGTCCGCCCGGGGAAAACTTTCTGCCGCCGAGGCGGGGAGGAGGCGGCGGCGAGAGCCGAGAGCCGTCCGGTGCGGTGCGGTCCCTGCGCGGCGGCGGGGCGCGCTGCGCCGCTGCTGAGGCGGCGCGGGGGCCATGCCCGCCGCCAGCCTACTGCCGCTTTTCGGTAGCGCGGCGGGGCCGGGGGCGCTGGGCGGCCCCGCGGGCGGCGGGGCGGGCGGCGGGGGCAGGAAGGCGGCGGGCCCCGGCGCGTTCCGGCTGACGGAGAAGTTCGTGCTGCTGCTGGTGTTCAGCGCCTTCATCACCCTCTGCTTCGGGGCCATCTTCTTCCTGCCCGACTCCTCCAAGCTCCTCAGCGGCGTCTTCTTCCACTCGGCCGCCCTGCAGCCGCCTCCGCCGCCGCCCGGCGGGCAGCCCCGCGCCCCGCCGCAGCCCGGGGACGGCCCGGCGGCGGCAGCGGCGGCCGCGGGCGGGGCGGGCAGCCTGGAGCGGATCCGCGCGGACCACGAGCGGGCTCTGCGGGAGGCCAAGGAGACGCTGCAGAAGCTGCCCGAGGAGATCCGCAGGGACATCCGTCAGGACAAGGAGAAACTTCTGCAGGACGCCCGCGGCAGGAAGGAGGCGGGCGCCCCCGGGCTGCCCCAGCGCCTCTTCCGCCAGCCCGTCGGCGCCGTGGGGCAGGAGCCCGCCGACCCCGCCGTCCGGCAGAGGAGGGACAAAATCAAAGAGGTGGGTGGCGGCGGTCGGTCCCGGTCCCGCTCCCGGTCCCGCTCCCGGGGACGCGCCTCGGCGCTCCCGCACGGGGCAACAGGTCGCTGGTGGCGGAGTGAGGGGAAGCCGTGAGCCTTCTTGCCGTCGCATCCTCCTCCTCCTACCTGCGAGAGGGGGTCCTTCTGCCCAGCTCTCGCTCGGCAGCCGCCGCGTAGGTCGGCGTTGTCGCCCGCGGTTGCACCCTCGTAGCCCGCCGTGTGTCCCGCGCCCCTGCGCGGCCGCGGAGTCAGCGCCGCCTGCGGACCCCGCGCTGCCGGCGCCGGGCGCGCTCCGTGCCGGCTGCGCTTCCCCCCGCCACGTTACCGGCTTTCCCCAGCTGTTGCACCGAAGCCCGGGGAGGAAGCAAAGCCCGGCAACCGCCGGCAGGCTGGGGAGGGGCGGGCGAGGGCTGGGGGCAGCGGCGCCGGGGAGGAAAAGCGACGCCCGGGAAGCCCCATCGCGACGCGGGGCCACCTGCGCGCCCCGTGGGGCATCCTGGGCTCGGCCGCCTGTCGGTGAGCGGCGAGTGCCTCCCCGGGGAACGGCGCCCTCCCCGTGCCGCGCCGGTGGCAGAGGAGGTGACTCCTGTTCCCCCCGCGCTGTGGTCCTGTGCTGGCCGAGCCCGGGCGGGATTCCGAGTGCGAGGAGCGGGTGTCGTACCAGCACTTCAGGGATGTCGCGGTCTGCCGCGGATCCGCGCGGTTCACTGTTCTGTGATACCGGCTGCCTAAAGAGTTGAGGGTATTTGGCAAAATACAGTCAATTTAGGTCCTACTGGTAAAGCGTCTGAGCTGTACGTGTTTTGACAAATGCCCTGAACTGTCTTGTTCGTTCCTGCTGCTTGGTCCCTTCAGGTACCGTTTTAAAGTCCTTTCTTAGAGAAATTCTCCAGACTGTGTATTGGTAAGACTGTCGCGAGCCGAGCCTGACAGGGTCCTCTGACAGAAGAAGAATTTCCTTGATAATATAGTTCAACCTCCCGTGATTACTGGCCGGTTTATTTATCGACCTGACAGTTTAAGCTGCCTGCAGAGATTAGGGTCTATGAATTAATTAGTAGTGTATGTTTCCTGTTCTGTGGTGATGGAAATGAGACAGGAGTGAGACTATAACTGCTGAGTATTTATTTCTGTGTTTATGAAGCATCGTTAGCCTTACTTGGACTGACTTATTTTTATTGTGTGTACAGAGCTGGCTGAAAAGTGAGCCCTGACATCACACGGAGCACCAGATAATAAATAGGGTCTCAAAAATCTCAAGTTGTGGTCTGTGCTCTGGAGTCCTTGCATCAGTTTAACTATTTTAGCACATTGTGCAGCAGTCGTAAGCAGTAGATACCAATGCAAAGGTATTTTGAAGGGAGAAACTCTCAGGAGTGCACAGTATAGACCACATCTTGAAGTGTGCCGAGAGTATGTTGTCTTCTGCTGTAGTCACACAGCCTCCCTGAGGCATGCAGAATAATTAGAAATATCACCAAACTCTTGTTCCAGTAATCTTGAAATAGAAGTATTTGGAAGTAATGAGGCTCCAGACCTGATGTATGCGATTCTGTAGCATAGAGGACTGCAGCAAGTAAATAATCAGAGGAAGAAGATAAAACTTAAATATACTGATGCTCTTGCTGGTCCCACTCTGTGCCAACTAGTCCAAGTTATCTTTTATTATACATGGATACATATGTGTGCCTGTATTTGTATGTTTGTGTATATATATGTATGTGTACATACATACGTAACCCAGTATCTTTTCAATTTTTCTTCTTCCCTTTCCATTCTATCACTCTTCTTTCCCCTCTACTTCTACGCAGGAGCCACCAACAACACAGTAACCCCCCCAAACCAGATTTTTTGCCTGTGGAAGCATAGGAGGTGACAGAGGGACTGCACTTAGTTTCCAGATCTTTATTTTTTTCTTCAAATCTCAGTATGATTCCTCAATACTATGTGTTGTTTCTGGGAGTTTCCTTTCCTCCCAATTCAGTAAATGACTTTAACATGCTGTTTCCTCAATTGCTCTTGCTTTTTTGCAGTACCTTGACTGGTTTGATTTTTCTTTTTTTAAGGAACACTTCTATTTTTTTTTTTTCATTGGCTGTAAAAGAGTGTTTCTTATTCTTTGTTAACTTGTTAATTCAAGTTAACTTGCTTAACATTGTTTCATGTGTTGGCCTACGTGTTGCCTTTCTTTGTCTTTGCAAGCCATTTACTTTTTTATGTTGATAACTACTGTCAAGGTGGAATTCTAATCTGCAGTCTTTTCAGAAAAATTTTTAAATTGTAACATTTTAAAGTATGAACGTTTATACTAAACTGTACATTCACAGAAACTAGAGTTATCCCGTAAAGCTCCTGTTCTTGTGCCTGGTGGTTGCATGCTGGAGGTGCAAATGTAAAGAATCTTTCTGCTTTCTTACTCTTCTGAGCCTGGAATTTGCGTCTGCATTGTATGATGTACGTCCTATGCCTAGAATTCAAAATTTGAAACTATTCCTGTGGATGTTTTTGACAGAAGGAAGCAGGCAACTTTAAAGGAAAAGAATGCCAAAAAAAAAGGTTGTTCTTCCTGGCATTTTTGTCCTGGAAGAGCTCTGTCTTATCAACATGCTGACCTAAAGCTGACTGAGCTTAGAGTTGTTCTGTTCGTTTACTATTTTAAATTTTAAGTTGAAATAAGTGTTTGGAAATCTAGCCAGTACAATATGGTTTGTGATCATGGAACAATAAAATGCTGTGACTTCATAGCATTTCTTGACAAAGTTTTGTTATAGAAATTTTAACCATTTTTTCTATGGCGTAGTCTTTTGTATTTAAAAAAAAAAAGTGAAACTTAAAAAAGGTGGGAAGGTGGGAATATAAAGATTCTTGAACCTTTTTTAGTATCAAAACTAACATAGTATGATAAATAATTAGAAAAATAAGTCACTACAAGCTTACCAAGCAGGTAAAATATTTGTGGAGATCATGTTGCTGTCACTGCCTTTACCTCCACCAGAATGATGCTGTTGCTCAAGGTCTGTGTGTGGGAACCGTTCTGCTGTGTTACAGCCGCAGGGGCTGCCTGTGCACAGGTGTGCCTGTGTGGGTAAGGGGTGTACGCCAAAGACTGGAGATGCTAACGGGTGCTGTGGTATACCTCTCCTTCTCTTCTGGTGATGAGTTACAGGCAAACTCAAAAGAAAGAGGGTCTGGCGGTACTGCCGACAGAGGGGTTTGCCCAGCACATCCTGTTGTAAAACCACTGTCAGTTGCTTGAGGCTGCTGAATTTTTTGCTGGCTGACCTAATGTTGCCTGCTCTGAGTATCTTCCTTGTGCCAGATGTTTCTGGAAGGTTTGAGCATGGCTGCTTTTGAGCATACCAGCATGCTAGTATTTTGTCAGAACTTGAGTTCTTTGGGCGGTTCCACTGATGCTCTGGTGTCTCCATTACTTAGGGCTGAGTCTGGGTATGTGGTACACCTCACACTCATCTCTGTTTCGGTGTCCTGATGGGAGCACCAGACTGTGAATGAGGAGGTTGTGGCTTGTATTCCTGCTCTTCTACTCATTAATTTTAGAGGTGGCCCCTCTTCTGAGCAAGTACTTCTTGTGGTATCTGTTCCCCATGTGTAAAAAAAAAAAAAAAGGATGATGGCTTTGTTCTACTCAAATAAGCAGAAAGTGTTCCAGTCTCTGCTCTTGTCACTGTTGGTTGTGGCTAGACATCATTATTTCCAATGTCCAGGGAAGGCTTGCAGGTTTGTAGGCACTTTGGGAAAGGTGGTAGCTTGATACGAAAAAAAAGTTATTAGAAGAGGACGATAATAGTGGGGACGGGCTATGGAAGCAGGAGATGCACCGTAGAGAAATCTGACTTTGAATCTTTTCCAAGTCTTATTCCTCTCTCTTCCAATAAAAATAAAAAAAAAAAGTTATTGAATTATTTAGGTGTTAAGAAAATAGCAAAAACTGAACTCTTTTTATTTCAGAGGAAAGGAATAGAAAACGATGAATGAGCTAGCTCAGGTACTAGAAGCAATATAATCACATTAGTGCGGTGCTCTGCCCAGGCTAATTAATCCTGTTGAACAGCAAGCTATTGGTGTTGGTGGATCACCATACTAATGCAGCTGTGCTGCTCTTGTACAGGGTAGCTAGCTTGGAAACTGTACACATATTGTTCAGTGCTGTTTGGACATATCTTCAGGATAAAAGCCTCCTTGGAAAACTGGAATCAATGGCCAAAGTTACCTGATCACGTTCTACATACCTTGTGGTGTTCCAAAGACTTGCACAGCTCTCAGTGTTGCAGTCGTCTAGCAGAAGTCCTGGAGAGGAGAAATTTTTTCACTTGGTTCTATGGTCATTCCTGAGCACTAGTCCTTTGAGCTCAACAGGCTCCGGTCGCAAGTTAGCAAAACAGACTCTGTAGCAGAAGATTACTTCATGCTGTCTATCTGTGAAGAACCGAATTGTGGTTGCATTGGCAGTGTGAATTCTGGAACTTTCTAAGTCCTCAGCATTCATTTTGTTTGTTTAATTGTCTTCTGTGGTGATCTTTCCGCAGTTTACTTGGAAGTCATTAGGCTAAGTGAGCAGTCTCAGTAATGTTGCAGGGAAGTTCAGAAGTATCTGGAGGAAAGAAAGCTTGTGAGCATGGAAATAAAGCACTAATCAGAGATCTAATATGCACTTGACATGGCAGCACTTGGGTGTAATCAGAACTCTCTGGTAACAAGGAGGAGTGATGGCAAAATTACAGGAGGTGGCTCGCTGCTGAAGAGGGGCAGTCGACCCCTTGTGCCTTCCTGATGCTTCCACCGCTTGCTTTCCTACTGCCTGGTGTCCTGGTGCTGCTGCTCGGGGTGGGGGTCCAGTGCCAGGCTGGGGAGAGATTTATTTCCTTTTGGTGACTTTTATGAGACAGGGTGAGCTCACTAATACTTGTGGCTGTCAAAAGAGGAGGGGAAGTCTTTTCTTACCACTTGTGACTGCCTTCTTCCACTGTCTACTTTGCGTTCATTCCACTCTACCCTCCTACGCTGCTTCAGGTCACTAAACCAGCAGAAAATTGCCAGAGCAGAAAAGTTGGATAGTTTTCTGCCAAACCCTCTGCCAAGTTGGTGAGTTGAAGGCCTTAATGGAAGGGTTCACTTGGTCCTAGTTTTGACTGTGGTGAGGGAACAGTACTATGTGGATGAAAGAGGGACAAAACCTCTTTCAGTAGCCTTGTTTTAGGAGCTGGTACCCGATCTTCTGGCCTGGCTTCTCCATTAAAATTGAATCTCTGCCATGTGACATTTGCAGAGCAAAGGTTCAATCTACTGTAATAACCTTCTGTAGCAGGCTGAAGTGCTGCAGTTTGGGAGACCGTTACCTCTCAACCCTGTTTCTCAGAACAGAAAAGGGGAAAAGAAACACAGTGGCAGGAATTACTGAAGCCCCAGCTCCTGTAGTTCAGAGTGCTTTTACTGGGAGGAAAGATGTGCAGGCCTTCATAGGAGAGGGAAGGAAAGAGTTAAAATGCAGCTGTGGAAGTATTGAGTGGTTTGGGTTTCAAACAGAAAAAGCCACCTTCCCCAATGCTACATTTCTTTAAGAACAAGATAACAGTGAAAGGAAAGGAATTGACATGTAATGAGTAAGCAATGTGATAATTCCTGCCAACATGCTGATGATGCAACGCATTTCAAAAGGAGGCTTTCTTAAAGTACTTTGTGACCTTAATGCTGACGTGTTGTAGCTGTCCTTCAGTTTGTCAAAGGAGTTTAAAATGTATCTTGGCTTCCTCCCCCCACCCCAAAGCTTTATTTACCTACCTATACCCTTCAGTATTTTTGTATCTTTAATTTTTTTGGGGTGCTTTGCAGTGCTTTCATTCCTGATAAATACTGCTGGGGTTTTTTTTGTCTTTTTATTTTTGGTAATGTGCCTAAATACGGGGAATCAAATATGGTGGGTAGGTAGGTGCCTTATACCCCAAACTTTAGGGCATCCTTAGAGAGCTTGCAGGCGTTCTCCCTGGGTTGTTTGGCAGATTTGTGCTCTTGTGAAGTGGCAGATGGAGGTGGCAGGGGTTATTTTATGGCATCTAAAATGTCACAAAACAGTAAGTTAAATTGCGTGCTTAGGGGTAATAGCACTACAAGATGCAGAGAATCATGGAATAGTTTGGGTTCGAAGGGATCTTTAAAGGTCCTCCAGTCCAACCCCCAGAGAAACTTCATCTGAGTTACTGAGAGTATGATTCAGTGACTCTGTTAAGCAACCTCTTGTTTCTGTCACTTGCCAGACCCTATGCAGAGCCAGTTCAACCTGCCAGCCAGCCAGAAAACTATACCCACTTTTGTTGGGTTCATGGCCTGGTGGAGTAGGGAGCCAAAATGGCTTAGTGGAGGTCTGAGCATGGTGGAAGCAGTGGAACCCCTCTAAGCCGATGCATTTGAAAGGAGAGCAAAGTGGAGAAGAATGGGACTGAGGCATCTTTTTGTCTGCAAGACATGAAATAGGGTATGCCTTTGCCAAATTAATGTTCTTTCTGCTGGGAGCCCTTAAGGTCTTTTTAGAGGAGGACACTGTTTCAGGTGAGTTGCTTCAGCTGCCTTTTTGAGAACCTGTCAGCCTCTTCTCAGTCAAATGATTTGAAGGTTCTGCTGTGCAGGCAAATGGCTGTCTGATTTGAACATTGGTTATGAGACGGAGGGATGTCTCAGTGTGTGGCTGTGTGCCTATTTGACTGGAATAGGGTGTATTCCCATTGCTAGTTCATGTTTTTTCAACGTTACATCTGTTTTCTGTAAGCTGAATATTTAATTTTCTTACATTCAGACTTGGTCTCTGTTCTCAACAGGTAAACTTACCAAAACTAACTGAATGTCCTATGTAACTGGATCCTCAGAATTGTGGGTAAAATGAAAAGGCTTTAAATGTTCAGTGGAAAACATCTGGCTTTCACAAAAAAAAATCAAGCACATGATTAATTCTTTGAAAACCCACATGCGCATTTTATGTAAAGGCAAAACCTGAATGCCAGACACACAGGACTCTCTTCATGAAAGCTAAATAAGGTGATGTAAAAATGTGAGGTAAAGCTTAAAATGAAATGTCTCCTGTGTTTTGGCAAAAGTTATATTCTCATGGTGATGATTTCATATTCAATGTTAGTATAGCAGCCTATGGCAGTCATATAATATAAAGAAACAGAGTAAATCATAATGTTGGTGAGTACAGTTGCTTAAGGCTGTAGTTCTGTGGGCAAACTGAAGCAGAAAAATTCCACCTGTTTATTAAAATCTACCCTTAAGGCCAAAAAATGTCTTATCTCATTCAGGGAGAAAATAAGAATGGTTAGACAGCCAGGCTCTGATGGCTTCTTTGAACGTTAATGAAAGCATGGGACTATGAAAAGGAAATCATGGACAGACAGAGACAGCACTTCTTGTGGAAGGTAATCAACGTCATTAAAGAAGTGCTTGTACGACTGTCGGATAGACAGACCTTTTCTTAAAGCTATCTGAAATGTGCTGCTTTAGGAATTGTTCTGTGCATTAATTTTCTGTTTGGTGGTGGTTTGTTTTTTTTTCTAGTTTGGGGAGCCATCATAGGTATAAATTTCTGCTGTTTTCATCTTAAAAGAACTACTTGTTATTCTATTTATTTACAAATTATAAATTTGTCTTCCTAACTTATTTGGCAGAGTAAGAGTCTAATACTTCAGGAAAGTGGCTTTGATTCAGTATTTGCTGCTGTCTGAACAGTGCAGCACTTCTCTGGCAAGAAACTGCTGCCTGAGATGGTGATGGAACGCTCTGGTTGTGTGCTTTTTTGGTAACAAAATCAACTATTCCGGTGTGTTTCTGTGTAAAGTATATTTTAGACATTCAGTTTTGAAGGATTTTGTGGTCTAAGGTATTTCTAGAGCTGTCATTTTGCAAATGAATAAAATAATTGTTTAGGTGGGCCCATGAATTAAGCAATATGGGTAATGTACCAAGTACTCAATATACTGGTTCCTTCTTGTGTGTGACAATCTCCTGTATCCACAAAATTTGTTTAGGGTTTTTTTTTTAAACTTTGGTTTTTTTAAAGCATGTGATATAAACAACGTGTGCACCCTTCTAAGAAGCGTCTCTGTTTCTCTGTTTTCCATGACTTTTTATAATTGGGTCTGCAAGTCTGTCATGAGAACATAATTGGTGAGTAATAAGGCGTGTGCTTGCCCGAACCAGATTAAATGAAACCTTTTACAGAATTGTGGTTAAGCCGCTGTCATATCGCAGTGCTCGGCAGCCTTGCCTGAAGAGTCCAGAACACTTTACTGTTGTGAGAAAGCAGTTTGGTTTTCCAGAGGTGAGAGGGGTCTAGTGACTTGCGCGAGATCACGCGTTAAAGAGCAGAGCTTGGCTACCTGGCTCTGATTTGGGGTTTTTTTTCCCCACTGAAGCAGGGGCTGTTGCTGTGTGCTGGGCGAAGGCTGTCTTTGCTTCTGCCCACGCTGCAGGTCTCTAGCCCGGGCATGTCGGCTCACTGGGGTCAGTTTAAACCTGGGGTTTGGAGTCTGGTTTGTGGCCACGCATGGGCAACTGTGGTTTGCTGCTGAACGGCTGCTAATCACGCTGTTTATTATAGAGGGAGAGGCTAAACCTGAGCCTCCCTGGTGCTATGTTAGGTCACTAGCTGTAAGCTTTTTAAGCAATACTTGAAATCAAATGCTCTGTTTCAAAGGAAGGCAAGTGGGGTAGTAAAACTCCCAGTTTGCTTTTCTTGCATCTTGGAATCTTCAGTTTGAACTCTATTGTAACCGAGAAATGCTTGTACGAAATAATATGACAACTTGCTATAACTCTCTGCAGTAAGCTGATTGGATTTTATAGCTGGTGTTTATGAAGATACAGGTATTGCTCATTCTCATGCCTCTAATTTTAAAAGCTTTTCAAACAGATTGGATGAGCACATAACCTGCTGTTACGTTCTTATAACTGTTAAACATTCACAGCCCTTGTGGGAACACTGAGATATGCAGTCTCTTATGCAAAGGTAACTACAAGTGTAAAATCTACTTTCATTTGTCCTCCCACTCCCTCTTGGAAACTACGTACCTCGGCTTTTAAATTGTCCTAGGGGTCAAGCAAGTGAACGGAAGTCTGGTTTCTAAGAAACTTGGGCCCCTTTTTTCTTTTAAGTGCAAATCTCTAATATAGTAGGAAAAGACATGAAGATTAGAAGACATGGTATAAGCAATATTGAGCAGAGGACCAAAATGATGCTGTGCAGTCGATGAGCTGATGACTATGGAACATCTGGCTGTTACAGGACTTCCTGTGCACATCTCAAATTATTTCAGAAGAATCAACCTTTTTCTCTCATGCTGGGCAGAAACAGAAGTTGCAGTTTTAATGTAAAAACATCCAGGTGTGAAGACATATATTGCTGGCTTTTAGGCTACAGGCAGTACTGTGTATTGTTCAAATTAATAAAGTAGAAAGGAAAGAATGATACTTTTTTCCAGAATTTTACATCTGCTGACTTGTGTAGGGGTGATCTTATTGCTTGGCAACATAAACCGTCTTTTTCAATTATTTATTCAAAGTCAGTATGTGCTTTTAAAACATTGCAATAAAATTGCATTAGATCAGTGTGGCTTGTTTCTTTAATTAGTATTCAGACCACTGCGAGGCTATTTCTTTAAAGTATCTGCATATTTTTCTTTCGCTTAGTCCACTGCATAATAAACATCTCTGTGCCTTTTGAAATTTCTTTTGTTCAGGGGCTGCTTTCTTCCAAGGAAATAGGAAGTAGCTCGTGTTAAAGAATACCAAGCTAAAAAACATTTCACTTTCAAAGCGTAGTGCTTAAGGAGGTAGTAATTTTGCTATTCACAGATACACGCACACAGATGCAGAGCCAGGCTTTAACTCCACTGTCAGTTTCCTCACTGCCTTTGAGCACTGACATCTGTTGGTGCACTGAATGGTGATACTAATGATAAAGCTTTGCCCATACTGCTGTCTGTAGGGAAATCTGCTGCTTGTTACTGTGGTTATAGTTCTCCACCCATCTGTGATTTTGAGAATTGCACTTTAAATTTTGTGTTGGACCTAGATAGTGTTACTAGATTCTTTAAAGCTTAAAGAAGAGAAATAGATGTTAATCATTTGCAGTGATGGATTTCCACCCCCACCCCATCACGCAACAGAAGACCTAATTACCATTTAGAGAGTAGAAGAGTTATACACATTACATATTTAAAAAGTCATAATACTTCAAAGCTGCATGCTGCTTTTTTTTGTTCTGGTGAGATCGTCTGAAGAATCACCAGGGGAAAAACTATGCTATGTAAAGACAAACTGCAAGTTGACTGATATTTTTATGTCTTATTCTGTAGAGCTCTAGAGTAAGTGTGGCACTGAACCTGAACTGACTTCATAGAAATGGGGCTGAAGTGACATCAGAGATCAAGAAGGGCATTTTAAAAAAATGACCTTTCTGAAGAAAAGCGCGTAAGTGTCTTCATGCAGTTTCTTTAAAAAAAAAAAAAAATCACCAAATTCATATACTGAGACAGAGATGTATTTGTATCTCTCTTCGTATGTATAAGAGCCAAATATATTGTACAGTTGGTAAATGATAAATTCTGTTGTCTGTAACTGAAGACGTAGTTTCTGGCGGGTAAGCTCTGAGCTGAATAAACAGCTTGAAAAAAGTAAAAGGCATAGTTGTTTGGGGATTTTTTACAAATAGTCATCTAAATTGGAAAGATAATTATACATATGCTGCAAGCAAAATCCAGAACATTAGGATGGAGCAAAGAAATCCTTGTGTTTCAATAATCGGGTTTTCTCAAGTTATTTTTATTTTATAAATTCGAACCTTGCAGACAGTAGATGCTCTGTGAGAAAGTTTTCAGACTTCATGGAAACAGTTTTAATATGCAGCCTGATCATCTGAAAGCATTATGGAGACATGGTTGGTCTGAATTTATGCACACCGTAGTCCTGTTTGTTCTTTCTCCCAACTTCTACTTACCATATGATTTTGTTGTTGAGAAGGAGAGAGATCCATGCTCACCACAGGACCTCTGGAGACCTGATGTCTTGCTTAGAGCAGGGCTAACTTCAAAATGAAATCAGGTTGCTCAGAGTCTTGTGTACTCAAACGTGGAAAATGTCTGCAGACGGAGATTTTGCAGCCCCTCTGGAGAAATGTATTCCAGTGTCCGAAGACCCTTCTTGTAGGTTTTCTTAATTATTGAATCTAGTTAGGATTTCTCTTGCTGCAACTTGTGACCACTGCCTTTTCTCCTTTCATTGTGTATCACCGAGAAGAGGTTAGCTACCTTTTCTCAGTGGGCAGCAACTAAATCATTAAGAAGCCTTCCCTTCTCTAGTCTGAACAAACTCGGTTCTTATCTATCTCTTGTATGTCATGTGTTCTCCATTATTTTTTTTTTTTTAAATCTCTAATTGATGCAACAGACCTGAAAACCAAGAACAGGGCTCCCACTTGAGGCATGAAGAATGTCACATAGAAAGTGTTAATTGCTTCCCATCTCTAGCAAGCACTTTTGCTAATGCAGCCCACTATACAGTTAGCCTTCATCACTGCAAGGATGCCTTGCTTACTTGTGTTCAACAGGTTGTTCACCAGCCCATGACATTTGTTGCAAAGCAGTTTTCTATCCTGTAAACTCACATTATGTATTGTGGCATGGGATTATTCCACATTAGGTGTAAGATTTTTGCATTTGCGGTGTTTTGTGCTTCACAAGGCTTGTCAGCTCACTCCTCCAGCTTGTTGAGGTTGTTCAGGTGGGAACCCTACTGTCCAGTTTCTTGATTTCTGGAGTTTGGTGTTACCCATGAAGATGGTGAGGGTGTGTTCTGCTTTGTTATTCAAATTAACCTCAGAGAAAGGTCACTCATAGCCAGCTGCTGGTTAGACTTTGACCTGCTTGTTTACTGCTGCCTTGAGCTTGTCAGTCCAGCCACTTTTTTTCATCAACCTTGTTGACAAGTCATCTAGTCCATGCCTTTTTGGCTGCCATAGTGTTAAGGGGACCTGGGTCAAAAAGCATAGTAAAGTCAAGATAAATGATGTCTGATGCTCTGTCCTTATCCACGGAGCCAGTGGCTTCATCATAATAAGTAACTGGGTTGGTTGAGCACATTTTGCCTTTGGGAAATCATGCTTGCTGTTCACAAAGGTGTTTCTGTCCTTCATGTTCCTGGAAATAGATTCAAGGAGGATTTGCTCCATTTTCTTACCAGGGTTTGGATAAGGTTGACTGGCCTGTAGTTCCCTGGATTTTACTCCTTGCTTTTTTTTGCTCAGTTACCAGAGACCTCCCTTGGTCACTACAGCCTTTCAAAGGTGATTTAGAGAGGCCTTGCAATGGTATCAACCAGCTCCCTCAGCACCGTCAGAAGCATCTCATCTGGTCCCATGAACTTGTGTATGTACATTTTGCTTAAGTAATCCAACCCTAACTTCACTTTCATTTACCTGACACCTTTCCCCATGCCCTTGCCACAAAGCCCCATGAGTATGCCTCGCCAGTAAAGACCAAAGCAAAAAAGATGGAGTGCTTGATCCTTTTCATGTCCTTTGCCACTGGTTTTCTCAGCCTTTTGAGCAGCAAGTCCCTGTTCTGTTTGGTCCTTCTTTTGCTGCTGATGTACCTGCAGAGGCCCCTCTTGTCTCGTGGCAGTTTTCAAGCTGAGCTGAGTCCAGGGTGATTATTACTTGTCTTCTGCAGTTCCTTCAGGATCTTAAACTCTCCTGTCTAACATTTAAATAGGCTTGAGATTTAGACATTTCTCATTTATGTATTAATTGTTTTAAAGTGAGCTTTTAGTATGGCAGTTGGGCTGGTGGAGGAAAATGGCATGTAGCCTTTCCTGCCTGATTTGCATCTGTGCTATCTGTCGGCTTCATTAGGGAAGCCCAGCAGGCAACTGCATCTCAGCTCAGTGGCTATTTTGAAGTATTTCAAAGTGAGGAAATGTTTACTGGAGAAACAGGTGTGGTTAATATGGGGAATTCCCATTTTGAATTTTTGAAATCGATGGAAAACGAAACTGTCAGTTGCAACTTTTGCCACTTTTGTGGGTGTAAATGGGCTACTAACACACTGACAGGGGCTGGGAGACATATCATCAAAGAATCGTGTGCTGTTTTGAAGCGTCTTTCCTCTGCATGCCTCTGATCAAAATATCAATCATCTGATGTTTATACATTGCAAACATGAAACTAAGGATGTGAAAGCCAATACAGTGTCAGTTCAAAGTTGATAATTTCAGAGTTTATATTTTAACTGAAATGGATACCATTGAATTAGATTTAAAGCACAGTTCTGTTTGATTTCTTGCTTAAGGTTCTAATCACTAGCTTATGAACTTGTGGGTTTTGATTAGATTTCCATGTTTTGTGTGACTTACTGCATGGTTTACAGGAGGCACTGTAAATTTTTACAGTAGGATTGTGCTATTGTACTGCACTACCAATCCATGAGAGTCCAACTCTTCAGCATTTGATTTTCTATCACTTTTGATATCACAAAGAGGTCTGGCTTTACAGAAGCTTGATTTTGAAATGAAGTCTGCCTTTATACTGCTTCATGCTCAGTGTCCAAACTCACTAGTAATTTCTAAAAGGGTTGGTTTCCAGCATTATAGCGATACATGAGCATCCCTTCAATTTGACATGCCTATTCTGATTTTGTGATGTGAGAAGCAAAGCTTTTTCCAGCTGTAGCAGGGACTATATAACTTCCCTTTTGCCCCAACTTTATGATCCTTTGTTATGGGAACAGTGATCACCCATAGTTTTTATTTGGTGCTTCAAGCAGAAGTGTGAAAAGGTAAAGCCTATATGGGTACTTTTGGCAGGAGTAAGTTTGAGGAAAGGGCCTCTGAGTTTTGGTGTCAAAGGAGTCAAGCTTGGTTTAACTTCCATTAGATTTTTTTTTTTCTTAAATTTTTACTAAGTCTATGTATGGAGGTTTCATTTCATCAAGAAAGTAAGTTATTTTGAATCTTGTTTAGCAACCCAAAGCATGACCAGTGGCTGCATCTCCACTTCTACATTTTTGATCTGTGACTTGAAGTAAAAGTTCAGCATTTCATTTTCTGATGTAAAGCAGGTCCTGTAGTCTGAGCTATCGAAGGTCACACCACTTGGGTCTCTTGCATGTGAAAAGAAACTTCAGATGAATAGTCTTCTGATCTGTATGTACTGGGCATTGGCAAAATTTTTTTTTTGTTAGCTATAGTCTTGATCATGAGAACCTAGAATGACACAACTATTACAAAGTTATTTGAAACGCATAATAGTGTATTGCAAGATGTTACATGTGCTCATTTCAGAGTGACTTTATAGTAGCTTCCTGGTGTGCTGATTACCCATTACTGTGTTCTGTGATGGGAGGATTTTGTGCAGTTTTTTCTTCCCTTCTGTTTGAACACAGTATTTTTGTGATGCCTATTTTATTCTTTATTTGCCGTGAGGAGTCTTATCCACTTCAGATTCATACCACTGTTTGAAAAATGCGTATGTTTTATTTTCTGAGGAAGGAACAAGGCCAGTGGCTGATGCCAAAGACACGTCTCAAAACCAGCTTTAAAAGTCTGTGTTCGTGTGCACTCTGCAGTGCAAATAAATGGGGACGTGATCTACTACCTCAATGTCAAGCACACCTAGTGTCTGTTTTACCAGCCCTACTTTATGTCCACGTGGAGAAACATTTCCTTAAGAACTTTGTGGCTGGTTTTACTGCAGCTTCACCAATAATGATTCTCTTGTACTTGGTAACTTCATGTTGCTGTTAGTCTTGTGTTATGTGGGAAACTTCTGCATGCTGTAAAGCAAGCTGTGAATGTGATATAATCACAAAGAAAATAACTTATTCATAATTTCTCTTGGATATTCCTGCTGTGCTTTAATATCCAGTTTCAAATATGATGGTTATAAGAAATATCCTGGGTGGCATTGTATGTGCTGTAATCGAAACAACTGGGAATTTATTATGTGTTATCTTTTCTACCACCACCATACCCCCCACAAAAAAAACCCACTCGTGTGTCAGCTTCTCTCTTTTCCTTAAAATAGTTAAGGATTTGACTGAATTCCCCAAGGATGTTATATAGAAGGAGGAGAGAAATTCTGTGGGTTTTCTGACAGGATAAGGAACATTAAAAATAGGTGAAGGAGAACTTGATCGTCTTTAATTTGATAACTAATAACTGGGAACATCATGGATATGCCACACTATATCAAAGAAACTAGCATATAAAACAGTGTTTGGAGTGAAGTGGTGGAAGCTCTGTGTGTGTGTATGTATATATAAATACATATATGGGTTAATGCAAAAACAAAAGAAAACGGTCATACCTTAATGTGGCATTATTGCCAAAGAAGTAGAGGCGAACTATAATTTTTACCGTCTTTTTAAACATGGTAAAGATAGTGTTGTAGCACACATTTCTGTCTGTATTTGCTTTTACTGTAACTAGCATGAATGTTTCACAGCCATTACGGTTTGTATATGAGACTGAAACCTGGGAAAGGCCCTTGTTTTGGCTGGTGAGTAGGGAGGAAGCGTTTCACAGCTCACATGATGAAAAGTAGTTCTTGAAACTTACTGTATAGCTACATGAAGGGGTACTAATGACCTTTATTGTATGAAATCTGATTCAGTGTTTTATTATTCATATGTTTTACCTTTTGACCTGTAGACTGCTCAGGAGAAATAACATTTTTGTTCTTCAGAAGTGCTACTACTAATTAAATATAGACCTCTCTGAATAAGAACAGTATTTGCTTGCAAGTCACAACATGTTTAAAAATAAATTTTATTCACTATTTTATAGCTTACTGAAAATCCTAATCAGCAGTTCTCGATCAGCTTTTTATACAAGGAATTTGATAACAATTGATTTGTACAGTTAATCCACGTAGTTAATCCCTCTCACTCAGTTTCATTCATGCTCTCCATCAGCTTTTGTGATCTGGTTAGTGTTACATAAGTAGCTATGACCTCAGTAATACCTCCGGGGGAATTTAGCAGTATTTTGGGGTTTTTTCCAGCAGACTTTTCATCTCTTTTAACATCTGTCCCTAAACGTAGTTGATTCTGTTTCCACAGAGAAGTACTGAAAATATGTATTGTGAGGAAAAACAAATAAATTTTATCTTTTCATAACCTTTTAAGATCTATACAGTCGACTACTTTCCCCAAATCAGCAGAAACCCACATTCCTTTCATTCTCCCTTGGGCTTTGGCAGTACACTTAAAAATCTAACCAGCCATGGCTCTGCCAGATCAGAGCTGGAGTCAAATTCACCAAAAACCCAGTGGCTTTTTGCAACACACCTTGCCACTGAGAAATCCATCTTCCTTGAAGGCAGAGTGCACGTGCTGGTGCTGATCGTAGAAGTATGTGCACTTGGGGCCAAGCCTTTTGGACGGCAGGGGCCAAGTGCTTCTGGAAGTGAATGTGGATTGTGAAATATTTCTACTTTCTCTTGAAGGTTTGGTCATGATGAATGAATATATTCCTTTATTTGCTTTATAATGTGGATGAAAGCCAAGCTAGCTAAAACTATAGTTCACTTTGATCTGTAAAAACCATACCTTGCATGAACAAATTGATGACAGTAGTTTGCTCCCAAGAAGAATATTAGTGTATGCATATGGGATCGCCAGGAGATCCCTGCAGCTGGGACGAGGGATTAAACTCTCCCACTGTCTACCTTTTAAGGATACCTGTGACATGATGGTGTGAAAGTGACTTTTCCCAATGCTTTCTTAAAGCATTCTAATACCCCTTCTTCAGTACTGAGAATGGAAATAGATGAGAATTGGGGCATTGCAGTGGATGAGAGCTTCCTTTCTTTATGGCCCAACCTGTCAGTTTCAAACAAGGCAAATACTATTCCACAGGGACTGCCATTCTCGAGAAAGCAAGCAGTAAGCAATTTCTCTTAAAATCAGTGAAAAACCTCACCAAGTGACACATATTAAACAAGTTTTTCAGGGCATGTGTTTTGTAGGACTTTAATTTTTGAATTTGAGTTTATTTAATGCTGTCAGGAAATTTCAAATGCAGATGGTTTTCTGGTGTGTTGCCTCTCTTGTGGACCCTTCTTTTTCCATTCTGCCTGACACCCCCTTGGGTTTAGCTTGCAGTCTGATTACAGCACTAGCATGCAGCAGCAGGCATTACTGACTTTTAGAAGCAGGTATGCGCATTTGATGCTGACTCGAAAGCTTCCTCTAAAAATGTAAAATACTTGCTCAGTATTTAAACTCAATAGTTTCTTGTTGTGGCTTCTGGTTATTACCTATTAGCAAGTAGCAGGAGCATCGTATATCAGCTAGGCATGGAGTCAGCTAAAGAAATTGAAAATCTAAGCTGCTGCATATTTTAATTACAGTGATGTGTTTGTGGGACCGACAACAGGTCTACTCTCTGGCTTTCAGTCGTTGGCCAGAGGTCCTGATACCACGATAGCATGGTGTAGCTGCTACACGTGGTGTAGCACCACGCAGCAGAGCAAAGCCTGCTCTCCTGTATTGCACAGCCCAAAGGCTTTCCTGCCACATGTGGATGCTCTTAGGTGGGAACGTGAAAAGCTCCAGGCTTCAGTACTTTAGCTGTGGGCTCTGACTTGTGTGACACTTCTGGAGGCGTGTGCTTTGATTTAGCTGGAGCAATGGTTATTGACCTATTTCAGAGTCTGTCAGAGATGAACACACTGCCTAGTAGCTTTTGGCAAAGCTACTATGCTAGTACATGTAAAAGGACTAGACTCAAAACTGATTTCTCCTCAAAGAAATGACAGCCTTAAAATGTAGGCTATTAATGGATCCAAGTAAAATACAAGGAAATGAGTCTCCTGTGTTCAGCAGGGTAAGGCAGTGATAGAGTTGGCTTGTTTGTTTTTATAACTGACAGATGGAACAATGAGATTTCCCCTTCAATATCCACATCAGCGCTTCATTGCCTTCCTTATCTAGTGCAGTTAAATTTTCAACACAGTTAACCATGCCAGCTAAAAGTTTGTAAACAGACTTAAGCTGGCCTGGTTGTAACTACATGTAAATCTTTTTGGGGACTAACCATTACTGTTAAGAACTGCTACAATGGCAGCAGAGTCAGCAGGGCAGTGTTGAGTTTCCAGAGATGGGGTTCTGTTGTTGTAGGTACAAAGCGTATCTTCCCATCCTTAGGTACCCTGCGCACCCATAACTTAATGAAAAGTTTCCACCTTTAGTGATAGGCTTAACTTTTACTTAACAGGTCTCACAGAACTGTTTGGCTTTGGGTTTGTTTTTAATGATGCTTTAGACTAGCAGATTTTTATTTAGGTGACCAGCTAATTATGTCAAGTCTGAATCTCCTGTCCACACTACATCCTGTGTTTTGACTGCTATTTTGGAAGGTAATTTACTTGTTAGAACTACTTCCACTTCCCTTTTACAGAGTAGCACCATAATTGTATGGAGGAGTCAAAATTTGATTTTCGCACACATTTCTTTGTACTAACCCTCGGCTCGTATTTCAGATACATACCAGTTTGCTATTTTGTGAAACATTTGTCAGATAAGAGTATGAAAAAGGTAGAAGTAGAAGTCAGTGGACTCTTGAATTAAGTCTCCTACTGTCTGTCCATAGTGGACTGTAGGTTGCTTGAGTTCTAAATTAATACCATATCTTTTAAAGAAAAATACTTCCTTTTACTTCTCCAAAATAGTGTATATATAGATATGTCCTGGCAATACTGCATTGCTAAAAATTGAAAGCAGTGAGGTGTTTTAAGGTATTCTCAAGTAGCTCTTAACAACGTGCTCCACATCATGAAAGAATTGTTAAAACGAATTTGGTTATGCCAGAACAGAGGTCTCCAGGTTGCCTTTGTAAGCCTCGACAGCCAGAGTCCTGAAATATTCCGTAAGCTTGGCAGACCTAAATCAGTGGATGCAGAGGGTGATGGGTCTTGCTTTTTATGATTACAGGAAACAACTAGGATATATTGTGTTCTACTGTAAACAAGTGATGCCAGGAACTTCCAAAGTGTCCTGGATTTAAAACAAACAAAGAAACAAACAAAACAATTACTATTATGGATCCGAGTCATGATGTGCAGATGAGCTTTCTGTGTGGTTAATAATCTCCTGTGCATTTGGAAAACATAATTCATCATTTTGTGAAAGTGGGCTGACAAGACAGACCTACGGATGTGTCAGGAGGGGTTTTTTGTGATGGTTTTCTTTTCAAGTGGTCATTACAGCTTTTCTGTGTTAGTCTCAAGCACAGCAGTGGGGGAGCATTTGGAAGAAATGAAATGTCTCTCAAATTCTTTGATGTCAGAGTGAAACATTTCACATTTTTGTGAAAATGTAGTATTAGAATAACAACTATTTCTTCTTTCATTTTTGAAGGGGGACGTTATGAAAGAATAAGTTCTAGGAATGAAACATATTGCAGTTTTGAGAAGACTGTAAGAAGCTGTCTAAATAGCTTGTATGTTCAACTTCTGTGCTCAAAAGGGGAGCTTTGTACAGTTCTGGAGAAATGTAATACCCTTAGAAGGACTGAAGCCTTTTTTGTCCTAAACTGTCATCTCTAAGACACGTTAGTTTAACATGCTAAATGTTATATTTGAATCCTTAAAAGTTAAAAGCTCTGGATTTCTGTAATTTGATTCTGAAATCAATAAGCGCATGGAGACCTTGAGATCATAGGCAGGTAACCTGCAAGTCAGTATGAGCAAAAGGATGCTGCACATGAACATGGTGTAGAAACTGAATGCGATGATAACACTTGGTTATTTTATGTAAGGTTTTTATGGATAGATCTTATGAAACATTTCAGAGATCAGAAGTGCTTCCCTGTTTTAGAATGCAGGAACTAAGGCAGATTTAAAGCACTTTAGCTCCTTCTAATACACAAATGGTAGATAATTAGAAAGAAGCTAAATTACACATCTCTGACAGTCGGTCTATTCTCCTCTACAATGATCTTTACCAAAATACATAATAAAAGCATACTTTGTTTCAAAATTTTCAGATTAAATAGATTCAGTGTCTTCCAGAAAAATAATGTAATTGGGAGAAAGAGGTAATAATAAGACATCAATTTTTATGGTGTATTTAGTGGTGTTATTTAAGCCCATTCTGAGAAATATTCCTGTTTGACAAATACAAGGCACATCAAATGAAACTACTAGGTGACAAAATCAGAACAAACCTGTTCTTTACACATTATGTTGTAGAGCTGTAGAGCCCTTTCTGCAGTATGTTGTGAATATCAAAAATTTACACAAGTTGAGAAAACAGTTGAGTAATTTCACGAAAGAAAACCCTACTGGGGATTATTAATCATGCAAGCATCATATCTGGCTCTGAAAGTCCCCAACTCTCAAGCTTTGAACACTCCTATTACTCATATGAAGTATTTCTGTCTGCTTGTACTGTACCTAAACTTTTGTTAGGGATAGGAAGCTGTAGTAGATAAGTATGTTAGACTCTCATTTAGCAGGGTTTTTTTTTTTTGTGCTGGGGATCTTTTGAGAACAGGAATGGTTGTTGTTGCCTGGCTTGTACTGAGAGCAATCTATTTCTGAGAGAGGAACAACAACTGCTGGAATTATTTCAGAATGGCACAAACAGAATTCCTACCTGTCTTAAATAGAATTACATTAGTATTACCCAAATGCTCAGTTAATGGCCTATAAACACTGGGAAAGGTCTGTTCCATCCTGTACATTGTTAGGACTTCAGGAGGGTCCCTCTAGCTGTTCCCTCACCTGCAGGAAGGAGAGCACGCAGGTTCCCCGTCACCGCATAAGTTGGATGCGGATATGACCAGAGCATCAACAGATCTATTGTCCTGTTCCGAGACGCTTTGGTAGCGTGCCCTCAAACACCTGATTTGTTTCCCCTTGTATTCCCTTCTCCCATTTTTCTGTTTACCATCCTTATCACGTCTTAATTAAACATCTCAGCCCTGTTTCCCTTTCCCCGCTGGCCTCAATTCTGTTGACCGGTAAATTCTGTTAAGCTATCGCTCCCCTTCTGTTATCTCTAGTGCATGCCTGCCCTTTATCGTGTCACTGGCTTGTTAGTGGTGTCACAGCACAGGGTGAGCCATCTGCATATACACTGCTCCTCCTCTGTTATCTGTAGCATCTCGCGCTTGGTGGTGGTGTTATCTCGTTAGAGGCACCACAAGCCTGGGCATGCCATTTGCACGATACCCTGATGTATAGAAAGTCTTGTAGGCTGTAATGCTTTGTGCCCCAGAAAAGATTGCAGAATAATGCAGTTTACATATACCTCAGTGTTTACATAACTATAGATATGGCTGTGGATTTCCTAAAGTCTTTATATGGGGATAACCACAGCTGTCTGCATTGGAGATTAGGGGAAAAGGGTAGACTTGGAAAACGGATCAAGCCCAGAGTTGGGTAGAGAACACTTGCTGTGGAAAAAAATTGAGATTTAGGGAAGAAATGTGAGACAAAAGAACGACTTATTTATTTTCCCAAAATGCTTGACCCAAAAATAGAATCTTCAGAATTTACAAAATTTGCTCATGGGCAGTCAGTAAACCAGAAATTAAAATTGACAGGACCTGTCAAGCAGGCTGCTGGGGAAGCTCAGTCCCTGTCTGCTCTGCTCCTCACTCATCAGCCTGCCTGGAAGGGACTTGTCAAATTCAGCTTTATATCCATGGCAAGTGAAGTTGATGTGTTTTCATTTGTGGTTTTTTTTTGTTTGTTTGTTTGGTTAGTTTTCATGGGGCAGGGAGGAGCTGTTGTTTAAATGTGAACAGTTGGATTTTCAGCAGGGAACTTCTCCACCAGCTTTACTCTTCCAGACACTTTGTAACTCAGTGACTTGACATAGGTATTATTTTTTGGAAATTATTATGACCATTTGGATGTGGGGTTTTTTGGTTTGTTTTGGGTTTTTTTGTTTGGTTGGGTTTTTTGGGTTTTTTTGTTTTTTGTTTTTTGTTTTTTTTTTAACTTTTGCCACATAATTGGGCTTATCTTTGAAGAATTTATTAGAAACAGCTGCAGCAGACTCCCTAGATTATTTTGGATGTTTTAGGCTGAACTATCCAAAACACTTTGAGGGAGAGCAAAGACTTTGTTTCTTCTGTATGGTAGTTTTAAGTACAATAAATACTTCGATTGATCTCACTTGAAATCACGTGTGGAATCAACAGAGCTGATCTGGTAAACTTACATGGTTTTACATTCCTACCTGAAAAAAAGCAGAGAATTGAAAGAAAGGAGTAGTGTGTGCTGGAAAACAAATCCCATCTGTGGTCTTTCCTTTCTCCAGGCTTGCAGGTCTCTTAACTCTATAGCTGGCTTCCCTATTCCTGCTTAGTAAGGCACACAAATTTCAGATAGTTGTTTGACTGCATTGTATTATGGAGGAAAAGCACATCTTCTATATTTTCTTATGATACCTTATGTATTTGTCTGAGGCACCATATATGCTGAGAAACTGGTAAGTTTAGATGGCAATGGAAAGCTAAAATTTTTGCTGATTGTGGGGCTAAGTCAGGTGGGTGGGGTGGAAGGTGTCTCCTCCTAATAGCACTACACTGCATGAAAGTCATTACACCATTAGCTGTGTTACAGACAGCGCAAACTGGAATTACGCTCCATTTGTGCTGTAAAAGCTGTAAGGCATTTGAAGCACTTTTTGTTAACAGCTTAGGAAGTGCAGTATGAAATTTGAGCCACTATGACCATCTGCTCTCTCAAATCCTTCAGTGTCCCAGTAAGTTGTCGCTATCTTCTGGCAATGGTTCCTGAGTGTTTGCCTTTTCAGTAACAAACCTAATGTTTGTGTGTTTCATTTTCTCCTTTCATCATTTACAAAGATGTTAAGGAGGAGCCCTTGCTTTCTGTATGCCTTTACTTTTATCTTGTTCTCTTCTTGTCCGTTTACAAATAAGTAGAGCTAATTTTTCAGCCTTTCCATTGAGGAAAATATCTCCATGCCTCTTAATTGAATCCTTTCTATTTCTTCTGTATCCTCTACTGCCAGGAGGTGATTTGAACAGACCACTAGTATTCATTCATCTTGGCTGTTTTAACTGCATATCAGTTTTATCGTTTTCCATTCATTTCCTTGTACAACTGAGCATCTGATTTCTTCTGCCTGTAATGAAAGCATGAGCACAGACATTCTCCATAAGTCTGTGACAGCTTTTCTCAAATCCAAGTAGAGCTGATGAAATATTAACAGTACTGTAATTTGCTGTCTCATTTGTAAAGGCTTCTTGCTGAGGAACATTCAGATGTATAAGAAAAATATTGTGTAATGCATTAATATGCTATGTATAGCACTGGAAGAGATGCTACATAAGGGTTAAATCACTTGTAGTAATTTAACTGGGCTCACACCAGTTTGTTGATTTCTGTACTGGGAGTGCCAGACCTGGACACGGTATCTAGATGTGGTCTCCTGATCACTGAGAACAGGGGGATGGATAATCCCATCCATTGGTGGATGGGCTGTGGTCCTGCTGGCACATGCACAGCTCTCTGCACCAGAGTCCCATGCCTTCCTTGTAGAGCTGCTCCTTGGCCCAACCCAGCTCTCCCCAGCATGTATCATTGCCAGGGGTTATGGACTTTGCGTTTGTCCCTGCTGAATTTCATGAAGTTCCCAGTGGCCAGTTCCTCCAGCCTGTCTTGGTCTCTGTGAATGGTGGCCCTGATTCCCAGTTGGGATTTTCCTTCCCCACCCCAATTTGGTGTCACCTGCAAACTTGATAAGGGTGCACTGCATCACGTGCTGCAGGTGACTGATAAAGATGTTAAAAGGAGGGGAAAAAAAATAAAAGTCAGAAACTAGTATCATCTGCTTTTGACCTCTGTGTAACTGGTTTTCAGCTGTTGGGAAACAGTCCAATCCTTTTGCTCTAATTTCAGGCTATTAGGCTGAAGATACTTCTCCGAGGGTAGCGGTAATGATGCAGACTTAGCCCTTGATCTGTGTAGCAACTGCATATCAGATTAATCTATGGAAATACTTTTCAGTGAACAGGCTCTCTGACTTCTAAAAGTGCAGTTTCACCATGGCCACGATAATGAGCTTTAGCAGTGGAGTATCTCAGCTTTTTTAACTGGATGCTGGAGAGAGAAGAGGGGGGTGGAAAGGAAGAACTTTGGGGCAGGGGAAGAGGAGAAAAATTCTTAGAGCTGACAGTTGGCACACGGATAAGGATTTGTTATGGTCTATTCTGGTCTGGCCTCTTGTCAAAAGCTGATGGCCTGAGGATCAGGAAAGTGTGTATTGCCAGTAATCAGTATTTTGGAAAGCCTGAAATGCCCTGGACTTTGTGAATTCAGTGACAACGTCAAGCTTAGTAAGGTTCTCATTAACTGATATCTAATAGTTTTTGTAACTGGTTTGTTTTTACTTGCTGTTATTAGCTACCGAACTAGGTTGGTGATAGTCCCAAATCTACTAATAATGCATGTCTCACTGTTTAATTTTTTTCTGAAAGAAAAACAATGCTATAAAAAAATGCTAAAAAATACTTGCTTCAAAAGAACGCAATTAAATAAAAGAAAATAAAATTAATTAAAAATTGGACTTAGAAAATACATCTGAAATTTTGCCTCTTGGTGCCAGTCTGGCATTCCTATCACAATAAAACTTCTTATCAGCAAGGATACTCTCTTGACCCTCCCGATTTCTGGCGTCTGCTTTGTTAGGGAAGCAGGATTGTGGGATGAATGTAGACTCATTCTGCAAGGGAGAGAAGCTTCTCGTGGGTTGTGGCTGTGTTTTGTTTTGGGATTTTGTGGTTTTGGGTTTGGTTTTTGGTGTGGTGTGTTTTGTTTGTTTGTTTGTTTGTTTTTTGTAATTGTTCCTGTTTGGGTTTTGTTTTGAAAGGCATCCTGGATAGGCCTGGATATGCTGACACTTCCCGTATACTGGGGCAGACAAAAGTTGGCTTACTGACTTTAGTGGCAGACTAAAACTTACAAGCATGGGAGGGAAGACTCTGAGTTCAAAATGTGGGTAAGAAAAATAAACAGGTTCTTTAAATCCACCTTACTTCCTTTTTGTGGGTTTTAACCATGCTCTGAAACATCAACTTGAATCACCTTGGTGTTAATCACTTCATCTGGATGTGTTGTACTGCATAGCACTGTGCTTATTTTTTATTTGCATTACCCCTGCTGAGATTGGGAACTTCAGTAGCAGCACAGCTATGTAGTGCCAGGTACTGAACGAACAAGTAGGAGATACAGTCTGTGCCATGAATAATTTATAATCTAATTAGAAGCAAACCTTATCAAATAACTGTTAGAAGAACAGTAGGAAAAAATAGAGAACAAAAGCATGATTGTATCATGCAGTTGCGGGAGCCTCGCTGTTCACACTGTTCAGCTTGGGAGTTCTTGGAAATTGTAGCAAGTCGTAAGTAGACCAGGAAAAAAAAAATGACACTGAGTGGGATGAGTCTATGTATACTGCTATTATTCATAAGAGTAGTATTTCCACAAATTGCTTTCTTTTTTCTTTCCCTTTTATGACATTAGTCAAATTATGCATGAACTTCAGAGGCTGCTACTAATTCTGCACAAGATCAAAGAAATACATTAGCTTTTTGTACAACTCTGCAATGCTTTTCTGTTTTAAGTGAAAATACTTCAGCTTTCTTTCTCGTTTTTGTTAGTAATGAATGACTTGAGTTCTTGCACATTACCTTATCATGTGATACGTTTCGCTTTTAATGGATGTTTCACTAACAAAAAACACCTATGTGATTTGGTTCTTTTAAAAACTAGCCATCAGTGACTTTCCTTAGAAAAAAGAAAACATTGGAGCATCACTGATTTGTCCATAACGGGACAAATGAAATCGTAGGTTGTCTGAATAAACATCATCTACCTCTTATGTGAGTAATAAGAAAATAATTTTTCAGTCTAACTGTTAAAGAGTCATCTAACTGTTTTGTTACATGTTTGGAGAGGACTTTGCTTTGGAGAAATACAGTGGTCTTGAGTGACAAGCCGTAAGCTTCAATTTTTTTCTGAAATGCAGATCTTGGTAACAGCTGCTAAGTTGTAAGATAGGGGCTGTATGGCTTATTCTTTAGACTGCTCTTTTGTTTGTAACTGAATGACTTGGAAGGTTAATTTAAGATTTCCATCTTGTGTATGTATACGGAAATAAATGGCAACTGAAACAAGTTGAAAATAGAGCATCTTCAACATTAATGTCAACTATGCTCGATTTCGCAATGGTACAATTCAATACTTTATTTTCATTTCTTTTTCCACTGGTGTAGTTACTGAGAACGTCATTCATTCCCCCACTACTGACTGAGAGTTGGTGGCCAATTGATGCTTTCAAGGCAGATGTTTTCAGGAAAAACTCTTAAAATGCCTGCAGAACATACTCAAATCCTATCTTACCTGAGGGGAGAAACAAATATTTCATCCGAACCTCTCAGTTTTAAAAGGAAATAGTGATTTATTGCATATTTATGTTGCTTTCTATACACTGGGTGAAAGACAGCTGATGTTGAGCAAATGAATCAAAAACTGATCTACTTTGGATGGTTCGAGGTAGGATGAATGCTGTTACATTATATTTGGGTAACTGTATGGGCAAGGTCTTTGAACCACACTTTTTTTTTATTTCCCTGAAATTGATAATTTTAATTTGGCTGAAATTAGCCAGACCTTCAGCTTCAGGAACTGAAGGACAGTACTCTTCATGGGAAAGGTTGTACTTTGTTCTTGCTTTCCTAGTTTTTGTTTGGTCAAGAAAAGCTAGGATGCTTCTGTGCTGCACCAAATAGTTTGTTTTTCTTATATCTGTGGTGTTGGGATGGCCAGGTAAGAAGCAGGCTGTAGATACCAGCTTGTACTGAATGGTATTAGTATTTGGAGTATGGAGGTGAACTCTGGTCTTCCTGCAAATTTCTCTGCCTTGTCACTGTGTGACTTCTACTAAAATGAACTGTGCAATAGTTAAAGCACTATGGCCCAGCTGTTAGAAACTAACTGCAAAGCATTCTGTTATCTCCAGTTTTTCAGTATATTCATAATTTAAGAAGTACTTTACTGTTCAGCAAAGAGAGGTATGCCTGACAAATGAGTAAAACATTACTTGTTATCAGTGAGTAGTTGGTCTGTCATGCAATCCTTTTGAAATGAACTCTCTTTCTTTTCTTTTTTTTTTTTTTTTGGTGCAGACATGTCAAAGCATCATGGCTGTTGTTCTTATTCATGATTTCTTACACTAAAGTCACATTTTTCCTGTGTGCTTGTGCGTTAAATAAAATATGCAGTAACTGAATAAGTGTAGAAAATACCTTACCTGCAAAGTTCCCGTTCTCTTTAGTCACCTTTTAATTAGAATTCTTGTTACAGAATTAATAGGATAATTTATTCCTTTTATAATGTGTAACAGAATGAAGCACTGTGCAATGTCTGTCCCTGGTTAACAAATGATGCCCAGAAGAGCATATGATGAATATTAGTTGGATAGTTTAATGCACTACTAAAGAGGCTTACAAGCTACTGTGAGGAGTAGAAAATATAAGAATAGAAGCTTATCTGTAACTTAACGTAACACATGTGGGAATAATACTTAGCATTTCTATTGAGCTTTCCGTTTGAGGATTTTGAAGTGTTTTGCAATACAAATGATGAATTAATCCTTAGAATAGTCCTTAATGTTTTTATTTTTCCTCTTAGTTCCTTCTTTTATATGCAGATACTAGTTTTTTTTAAATTTTAATTTGTTTCTGTGGGCAAGAAATGAATTAGTTGTAGGATCCTGAAATGCTGAGGCCTAGCAAGAGTTTGCTCACACATCCCTTTAATGCAGAGCATTACATACAGACCCATATAAAATATTTCATGATATGATGTGCATGTTTGATATTAATGGAGAACCCTGTAGATCGGTTTGGCTACCTTAGCTCTATTGCCATGGGAAGAGCTGTAGGTATTTCCCCGCCTCGGTGTGCAGCAATGCCCTGCGTTGTGGGTAGCGCTCTCGGACAAACTCGAGTTGCCAAGAGTTCTTCGTTCCTATCGCAATGCAAAACAAAGGCACAAGCTACATGGCAAGTGCCTAAATGTTCCCAAAATCTCTAGCTGCTGCTTAGTGGAAAACAGCAACTGGGAATCCTTGTTACTCGCCCCTTAACTAATACAAAAGTCTCCTTTGGGGTTTTATTTGGCTAAGTGGAAGCACTGGCGGGAACTCCTCTAGCCTCCATGGGCTTCGGAGCATGCTTGTCACCCACCTGCTAAATGAGAAACAGTGACACTTTGGCAGTGACTGTTAAACAAACATTGACAGTGTGTAGCTTGCTTTTAACTCGGGATGATGCCATTAGGAAATGAGGTTATAAACACCAGAAATCTGTCAAGCTCTTGATTTGCAATAATCTTCCTGCTGACAGATAAGAAGTGGTTATATATATATGAGGGTTCATAGTGACAGGATTTATTTTACGTGTCTTGAAGGAGAAAAGCAAATTTCTCTTGCCAGTATTGTATCATTTGTATCTTCTTCTGTCAGATTCAAGGAAAAAATGTCAACAGTATCCAATGAGATGAATCTTCTTCGGATTTTTGAGATTATTTTTTTTTACAGCTTTGTTTCGGGAATAAGAAACAGTAACTAAAAATGAAGAGCTTAGAGTAAAATTCTGTCGACTATAAGTGCTAATTTTTAATTTGAAATGAAACTCTAGACACAATTCTACCTACAGAAAACCTGATCTGAATATAAATCAGTTTTATCTAGTTTTCTAGTGAATCTTGGTTTTCAGTCAATAAGTTAACTTTGAGGTTAGTTTTATGCAACTTTTCATAAAACAAAATGTTGTCAGCAGTCTAGCATAAGAGTAGACAGTGTCAGTGTCCCTGAAAAAAACCAAAACCATACACGTATCACTCTTAGTCATATATGCATGTCTGCTTAGATAAGGTCATGACAAGAAGTAACTGCAGTAGAACAACCTACGTCTTTACCTAGAATCTCCACTATAGAGCAAGTCTGAATGGGGTAAAAAGCTGCAAATACTGATATAAATTATTTTAAAAATCCAATTCAATGTGTTTAAGGCAATTCAGGGCAGTTATTAGTGATCAAAACGCTTCCAGATGGAAAAGAAATTGGAATGTGTTACGATTACATGCAGAACTGCAAGAAAGGATTGAAATAAAGAGTTTGAAGTAATACCAAAGCAATAATAGTGAATTATGACAAAAGTAACTAAGATCATGCTCTGAAATAAAGGAAATCTGACAGATTTCACAATGTAGTTGTTTCCTAATTCTAGAAAAAAAGTGTTATTTATTGAGATCTAGAGAAAAAGTCACCTATGACTTTGTTTCCAAGATACAAATTATTCAAGACAAGATCATTAAACTCAGTTAATAACTTCTATTTCTTTAGAAGTGCAATATTACACTAAATACCATTATGAAGATGGCAAAACAAAAATGTAACACTTCTGATAACTAAAATAAGAAAGTGTATTGCCAAAAATTATTCCTGGTAGTCAGTAGATTTTGTAAGAGCATATGAAACAGAGCTGTTAGTTATGCAGCATGATTGTATGAAAATTTATAGTGAATCAGCTGAAGGGAGGTCATATAGGTTTTCACAGAGAAATCCTGATTGGTGACAGTGTGTTCAAAGGTAACATTACATTTACTAATAACAGATTTCTGGAATGACTGTGAAGTTTTTCAGCTCTACTGTGGTTTGGCTGGTATTTAGGGACTGAAAACCGTTGACAATACATCTTCAATAGGTGTTGGGCAAGATGACAGCCAGAGTCCTTTCTAACCTCAACCCTTCTGTGATTCTGATTCACTGAGTCTCATTTAGGTTCAGTTGTTGGTTAACAACAATGGGAATGGGAAGTGAGAAAGAAAGGCTTTCTAAAGCTTAACTTTTGGCTAATGGTTAATGTAATATTGTCATCAGAGCGAAGAAACCAGCTGAGGATTGTGTTGTGGTGACAAACTTCCTGCACTGGAGATACCATGAGACATTGTGGTGGCTTCACCTGGGCCAGTAGCCAAGCACCCACACAGCTGTTGGCCCACCAGGTGGGCTGCAAGTCAGAATGGGACGAATGAAAGTGAGAAAACTGGTGGGTCAAGATAAAGACAGTTTATTAGGTGAAGGAAGGGAGGGAGCAGGGACAAATGATGCAAAGGCAATCACTCACCATCTCCTACAAGCAGACTGATGCCCAGTCTCTGAGCAGCAGCCACCTTGGAAAACCCCTTCTTCTTCGTCTGCCCCAGTTTTTATTGCTGAACATGATGTTACATTCTAGAGTATATCCCTTTGGCCAGCTGTGGTCGACTGTCCCAGCTGCGTCCCCTCTCAACCTCTTGGCCACCACCACCCCCATCCTACTTGTCAGGAGGAGCAGAAAAAGGGCAGGAGTTAGGAAAAGAGAAAGCCTTGATGTTGTACAAGCACTGTTCAGCAAAGCCAAAACACTGCTGTGTTATCAACATTATTTCGGCCACAAATTCTAAACACTATATGGGCTGCTGTGAAGGATGGTAACTCTGTACTGGCCGGACTCAGGACAGTCATCAACCGTGCAAGCTGATTTGTACAGGAGGAAAGTTGAAGTGGAACGTGTATAGAGTTTTCTTACTAATGCCATGGACTTCCTTCATTTCCCTTCCTGATACTGTGAAAGAAGAATACTGTTTTAGTTATAGCAACAGGAAGGAGAGAAGATTCAGGGAGACTAGATGGAGTGAACACATAATTCTGTAAGGAGAAGTTTAAAAGGTGAGAATCGCTTAAATGTGTAAAAAGTTCAGTGTAAACTGAGACAATATTATTTAATCGAGCAATGAGAGTTCAGTAGAGATTAGACAAGCAAAATGTTTTCCTCAGGGTTTTGATTTTGATTTGTTTTTGTTTTTGGTTTTTTTTTTTTTTTTAAATTTATCTCTTCATTTCTTGAGCTTCCAGTGTCTTAGTCTTCTGTCTTCCTCCCTTGTCTCGGAATGGTTTAAATGGCTCTGTTGAAGGTCAGGATTTCATGCAATGAATTTTTTTTTTCCTTTAATATCCCAGTTCTAGAAGGTGCGTGAATTCTTTTCCTGACGTCCGGCTAAAAATAAACGTTAAAGAGTTCTCTTTTTTTTCACTCCACCTGGTACTGCAGTAGTTTGCATCTAAATACCACTATTACTGTGCTGATTCAGCATCACTCTTGTTTTCTGGCAGTTTTGTGCCTGAACTCCTGGGTACTCCTGTTTGAATAGAACTGTATATACCACATTTCAAGTGGCTTATGTGTCCTCTGTAGACAATGTATTAGAGTGCTTTGGAAAATGGCAGTAACTAAAATACCAACAAATGGGAGTGCATTAGCATCATCTTTAGGTTGCCCAGCATTATAGCTGTAGAAAAGGTTTTTGCTTCTGGAGAACAAATCTGATATTATTATTTTTTTGTGTGTAATGTACAAAGGGTTGAGAAGGATTTTAAAATTATATTTCAAAATGGTTCTTTTAGAGTTCAAGAAAGAAATGCACAGGCCCTTTTGTGCATAATGTCAGACCTTCGCATTTTTCTTTTAAATGACTTTGCTGATATCAATTACAATAGCACACTTTATTATTCTTCAGCAGAGGTGGGGTAGTATTTTTGCATTTTCTGACTTCCTAAGTAAAAATAAGTGGCCCATTTTTTTCCTGGAGATGTAAAAGCAGCTAGCTTACTAGTGAGACAGTGCTAGCTAGTCAGGCCTTTGGCTGCCACTTCTGGTTATGAGTGACCAGAGGTAGAGCTCCTCTGGAAACAGACTTTGCTAATGTAGACTTGAGAATTCTCAGTAAGCTGTCAGACTCTTCTAGAGTTTGAGGTTCAATGAACATATCTTAGAAAAACTAGAAGGACTGAGCAATATGTCTAAGGAAATGTAACTCTGCCTATTGACACCCTGGAGGACTAATAAGGAATTATTTGAAAGCACTCAGGTGAAATAATTTTATTAGTTACACTGTAGAGGAGTTTGAGAGTGTCTGGAATCAACTGATCAAAAGCTGTTAGACTCTTCATCATTAGGAATTTCCCTTTTTAAAGAGATCCATAATGTTGTGCTGAAATACAGATGTTCTCAGTAACTGTGAACTTTATTTGGGTATACCTTGTCTCCTTCTATGGCAAAGTGACCAGCTTAGTGGACAAGGGAAAGGCTGTGGATGATGTCTACCTAAACTTTAATAAAGCCTTTGATATGGTTTCCCACAGCATATTCCTGGAGAAAATGGCTCTCATGGCTTGGATGGGCAATGGCTCTTTGCTGGGTAAAAAAATGGCTGGAGGGCTGGGCCCAAAGAGTTGTGGTGAATGGAGTTAAATCCAGTTGGCAGCTGTTCACAAGTGATGTTCCCCAGGACTCGGTATTGGGGCCTGTTCTCTTTAATATCTTTATCAATGATCTGGATGAGGGGATTGAATGCACCCTCAGCAAGTTTGCAGATGACACCAAGTTGGGTGGGAGTGTCAACTTGCTTCAGGTGAGCAAGACTCTCCAGAGGGCTCTGGACAGGCTGGATTGATGGGCTGAGGCCTATGGTCTGAGGGTCAACAAGGCCAAACGCTGGGTCCTGCACTTGTGTCACAACAACCCCATGCAGTGCTACAGGCTTGGGGAAGAATGGCTGGAGAGCTGCCTGGTGGAAAAGGACCTGGGGGTGTTGGTCAACAGCAAGCTGAATATGAGCCAGCAGTGTGCCCAGGTGGCCAAGAAGGCAAATAGCATTGTATTAGAAAGAGAGTGGCCATTAGGACTAAGGAAGTGATTGTACCTCTGTACTTGGCACTGGTGAGGCCCCACCTCGAGTACTGTGTTCAGTTTTGGGCCTCTCACTACAGGGAAGACATTGAGGTGCTGGAGCATGGCCAAAGAAGGGCAACGAAGCTGCTGAAGGGTCTGGAGCATGTGTCTTACGAGGAGCAGCTGAGGGAACTGGGGTTTTTGAGCCTGGAGAAAAGGAGGCTCAGGGGAGATCTTATTGCTCTCTACAGTCACCTGAAAGGAGGATGTAGCAAGGTTGGGTTCGGTCTTAATCTTCTGTATGTGGTGTTCCCAGGTTAAGATTAAACAAATTAAAAGATTCTGATGTGATTTTATGAGAAAATAAGCTTTGACAAAGCATTCAAAATGTCAGGTTCAGTGCAGGGCAGGATTTAGCCTGCTGAAATCTTTGAGAGTTAGTACATTAATATCTAAAGCTGAGCTTGCAGCTCTGGCACATGATGGCAGGGCAGAATAAATCTTTCTTGTATAATATGCAAAATTACTGGCAACTGGAAAACCTCAGTCGGTAAGTTAGAAAATATGCTGTGGCCAAGTGATTGATTTCTTATGATTTGATCCCCATAGCTAGGGATTGGGAGTGTCCCATAGACATGAAGTCTACTGCTTGGCTGCATATTACCACTTCTGTGTGGGGACAAAATGCCCTGTCCTTGGAGAGCTCCTAAGCCACTTTACAGGGAAGTCAAGCAAGGGGCGCCACTCCTGCCATCTTGCATATTGGTGCCATCCATGGCCTGAGACCATTTCTGCAGAGCCTCTTATTCACTGCCTTTCAGCTGAGATTGGTCACCCGGCTAACCTTCTGGTTAAAAAAGCTCACGTATTAAATGCAATTTTTGCATTTGTAAAGCTGGGCCTGTAAGGGCTCTAGAGTAAATTAACATCCCTGAATTTTCCTGCTGGATAGATGAGCATTTGTACTCCCATAAATAGCAAAGAAACTTTTATTCTCACAAATGCAGCAGTACTCTTGAAAATCTGTTGTCATTTATTATTGTCTGGTTTAATGCAAATTTTTAATTGACATAATTTTTCTATGTGATCTGAGAAAAGGAAAGAGGAAGGAAGAAAGTGCAGAATTACTATTATCAGCATGTCCCAAGGCTGTTGCTTGTAAATTTAGGATTACAACTGTTATTTAACAGAATTATCCTTGACACACATGGCCTCGAGAAGAGGACTGAAAGCAAGGGCAGAGCAGTGTTGTCAGCTTACAACCTGAAGCAATATCTTTGAAAAGGTCTGAAATTGTCACTTTTTGTCTAGAAGATGACCTCTGGCATTCCCAGCGCTGCTCTGCCTTGTGGAAGAGGGGAGGAGGGACAACGCGTAGTCAGGCTGCTTGTGGTGGCCCTTAAAGAAATACTCTTCCTAAGCAGGCGTTAAAGGTGGTGGTTGGTAAAGGGAGGTGTTGGACCTGCCAGAGTGGCAGTAGTTCTTCATCAGGCCTGCAGAGTTGTGTGCATTGTCCTCACTGTGTGTTTGAAGAGGGACAGGTGGGCACCTGGCCATGCACCTGGACCACCCACAAAAAGGACAGTTTGGGCTAGGTCTGGCTGATCGTGGTGGTAGGGTGTGTGAGGTGTCCTTAAATCAACCTGCTTGCCCCAGCTTCTGACATGCATGTCCTCTGCTCTTACCGCAGAGCTGAGGGCTGGGTTCCCTAAGGCAGTTTGCAAAAGCAGTATTTATTTATGGTGAACCTCATTATACAAAACACATTTTTGTAGTGATGTGTTTAGTTGTATATGACTATATGTGAAAGTAGCTACAGATACATACAGTAGCATTTATAGTCATAGAAGATTGTATCATAATAACCTCAAAACCTTTCCTAGGTGTTCTGCCTGCCCATTTAGCTTCCTTCTTCTGTTATTAGCTGTACTGATTTTTAACCAGCTAGTTTTATGCAATAAAGTATCTGCCAGAATCTGAAAACTACTGTGAGCTTTATTTTGACCTTAAAAATTCCTGCTCTAGGAGAAAACACTTATTTAAAAATGTTTACTGCCCTCAGTTTCAGAGGTGTATGTTTAAGGGAAATAAAATCTTATTTGAATTCATATATAACACAATGAATTCCCTTCCTGAAAAAGAATTATTTTTTAGTGTATCTTGACCATAAGCTTGCAGCTAACGCTAGAGGTGGATGGGGCAGATACGGAATTCTTCAGTGGGTAACCATCCCACTGACCCCGGAAGACAGTGCCACTGTTATTCTGTATTGAGTATTTCATAGTTCTAATGCATACAACATGAATTTAATTAAGCATTGAATTAAATGTTTAATATTGAGAATATTCTCAAGTCATTATTTGCTGTGGCTTCTTGCTAAATCAACGTTATAATCCTGCTTTCGTTTCCCTACAGATGATGAAACATGCCTGGGATAATTATAAGCGTTACGCATGGGGATTAAATGAACTGAAACCTATATCTAAGCAAGGACATTCAAGCAATTTATTTGGTGAGTGTATTTTTTGTGCTTGGTGACGTTAGCAAAAACAGTAAATCAGCTGAAATGCTTATAGGTGATAAACGTGTGTTCTTTCTACCCTCTGTGATGCAGTGTGTTGTTTCCTGCTTATGTATAAAAAGTAAGAGTATATGAAGGTGATGCTTTCTATGACTTTTATAGATTACCTTCTGAATGAGAATAAATGAAGCATGTCATTACTGCATGATAAAGATGTAGTTTTGTTGCATTAAATACTGCCCTGCCTTAAACTTTTCCTATGAAGTGGAACTCATTGACACCACATTCAATAAGGAGGAAACACAAACTATAAGCCGGTGGGGGAAATCCAGTATGAGGACCAAAAATACTCTCTACAGTCATGAAGGTAGCTGAAGCTGTCTACAGTTTTCAGGAATTTATTTCCATTCCTTAAAAAGACCAACTTGCTAATCTATATCAGTCAGGCTCCTTTATCAGGCTTTTTCTTTCATGAACATAACTATTATTTGCACCTCTTAAGTGTTGCACAGGAGATGCTTAAATAACGCCGAAGTTATCGGTATAGAACAAATATGGAACTGAAGTTTTAGTAGGAGAGGCATGCTGCAGAAATGCTGTGTAATGAGGCAAGACTTTTTCAATGTCCATGTAGGACATAGGGCTGGATAAACGGCTGAAGAGGAACAGCATTCTGAGGAAGCATTAGAAAGTAGTCCTATGAACTGTCATCATCTTCAGTTTTGTAGAAAAATGAAGAATTAAACTGTTTGATGGCAGTCTTTGTATTCAAATAGCTTCTGTTTTCCAAACAGAAAGATGAAAAATGAACTAATTTCTATAGCTGAGACAAAATCAATACATAATTTTGATTTTAACAGGAACTTACTTTGCTACTTTGTTGAATGTTTGGAAAAGATAGTTTGAAGTGGAAACATTTCCTAAAACAGCCTAAATAGAGCACTTATCAAATCCTCAACTATATTTGGAAGTTGCTAAGAGACAGCAGTTGTGATTACAAAAATAATTTTGAAAATACAGCATCTACATTGATCTTGCTGCACTGCTCATCTATCCAAGGTAACATCAAAAATGTCACTGGGTGTTTATTATATAGTTAGCTATCGGACTTAGAACATGAATTGTGTGCTTGAAACCAAAGTAGTTTGGGTGAACTTCAGGGTTAAGTCAGGCTTCTGTTTTCTTGAAAACTAAAATTTTTTTATCTTCATTCAGATGACTGGTAGTTGTGCAGTTTAACATCATATTTGAAGAACTATTTAATGCAATCCTGTTTTCTTGGAGCACAACAAAATGGCACATGATGTCTTGAAAATTAAAATGCTTAATGTAGTTTCATTTGGAATCAGAAGTGATATAAAAATTCACGAAGTTTGAGTTCTTAATGATATTGCATGGATTCACAGAAAAAGCTGTAGATGTATTGACTTGTGAAATTCTTAAGCAAGAGTTCTGTGGATGTTGTATGAGAATAAACCACTGCAGGCACTATTCAGTATGAAACAGGGCAAGTGTTGAATTTGAAAATAAAACTGCATTTAAAGGAGTAAGAGCCAGAGTCAGTCTAAATACAGATAATTTTCTCATCATCATCTAGTATAAGATCTTATTGCTGAGGAGATTTCCTTAGAAACATCTTTACTCTTATTGATCTTGGTGGCAAATCAAAATAAGTATTATGTCTCGTTCTGAATTGCTTTACAGAATACTAAAGAGCAGCATATCTGCAAGCAGTTCTGTCTCATAAAATCCCCTTTCCTGAATCCATAATCTCCTTTTGTTTTTCAGAAGCAAATCCTTGTTTCTGTAAAAGTGTCCTTAGATCATTATATCTGATCTGTACCTTCCTGTTTGAACTCAACAAATGAACAAATGCCACCTTTTTTCATAAGGCAATAAAAGGATGATCTGATTTTGCTTTTTTTTTTTTAATTGAACCTCTTTTTCCTTGTGAAAGGACAGAAAAGTTTCCTTGTCTTCTTTGTTTCTGGCTCTTATTTTTTCTTTTAAAGCGAGTTGTAAATGGTTGACTACTTTAAATCTGAATTGAATTAGTTCAGAATAGGTTACCTCCAGCTCTGTGTCCTGTGAATCTCCTCACAGAGATTCACTCTCCTCTTTTTTTCCTCAGAAATCAAGAAAGACCTTCATTTCTTTGTCTTCCCTCATAATTATCTCCAACTTGCCATGATCGTCTTTTCTTCTTGCTTGGGAGTGGCTGGTACAGCATACAGACTTTAAGTAACTCACTGTGGGGAACAGCATGTTCCAGTGCTGTAGCTCCCTGGTGCTTAATGTTGTATAGGTTACAACAAGACACAACCATCATGATGTGTTTATCTGAAACAAAAAAAAAAAAAGATGGGCTTTTAAGAAGTGTAATTACACATAGATGTGACTGTTAAGCAATACCATCACGAGTTTGGCAACTATTTGACACTATTGTTAAGGTAGGGGAAAAGGAGTACGGCAGTGGGATGATGATGGGAGAAAGGATAGTGATGACTGGTGGTTCTGACCTCAGGGGAAGAAAAAGCATCCTGCTTTAGCAGCTCATACAAATTAAGAGTACTAGAGCTCTTTGGTGGCTGAGGACTTCTTGCTGAACTTTGAAACGCCATTTTATTTGTCCTAAACCCACACCATGAGACCAAATGTTGAAGATAAGGACCTGCCTTGATCTTGCTGGTATTCTGTGAGCAGTGTGTGTGGAGGGTGTATTTGATAAGCTGAGGGAGTCTTTAGACTAGTAGACTGTAGGCAGAAGTTATGAGCAGAAGTTGTTTCCTCTCACGTGTTGCACAATAAAAATAACTTTTAGAGAATGGCTGAAACATATATGAACTGAAATATTTCTGTTTGAAGCCAAAGCCACATGCTTGTCTCTGACCATTGCAAAGTCTTTTCAGCACATCCATGTAACGTTTTGATGTCCTTTTAATTCATCGCTTGAGCTTTCACCATGATGTCTTGGCAAGTAACTAACATTATTGTGATTTTTTAATAGTTTACTCCAACTGCAAAGAATTCAGTTGCAACAACAACTATTTGAAAAGGCAGAAGCAAAAAGTTGTCAGTTGTTGTCTCTGTAGCATTCTTATTAGTTTAATTCCATGAAGTGTGCAACTATTTCTAGACTAATCAAGTAAATTGGAAGAGCTAAACATCTGTTTGCACCATACCAGTGCATCAGCAAAACAAGGCATGTCTCCTACTCTGGTATGACTTCTGCTGTGAGTACTAATCATTCTCTGCCCGTACCTGGTAGAAAGCAGGCCCTGAGATTTTGCCAATTTTTTTCACAGCACCCCACCACCTGCACCGTCACCCCCCCACCAACCCAGGAGCTATTCCTCTCCAAGCCTTCTGTGCTAATTTTAAAACTAATGAGCATTGCTGTACTGGCAGAGAGCTCTTTCTAGAAGTCTTTTCTGCACCTGAGTGCTACTAAAGGGCTTTTTTAATTATCCGTAACTGTATTTCAAGTGCAGTATTTCAAGTTCAATAATATTGTAACTTGTGGGCATAGTATAATTAGTCTCTGCAAGTGAAAAAGGACTTTTTTTCTGGAGGGGAAAAGGGAGGCATTTAATAAATACTCACGGTCTGCAAAGCCAGAGTATTACAATTTAACAAGATCCTCTTCCTCCTACTTTGAACTGATGTTTGTAGTTTCTTGTACAGAGTATTGAGGGGTATGAAGATTTTTAAAGCCTGCCAAAGATTGCATTCAAAACTGTCTTGCAGTGTATACCAATGTGTATTTTTAAACTGTAAGTTTTTAAATACAGCTCTAGAAAATGAACTGTACATGTGTTTAAACATGTTTAAACACCTTAATTTAAATGGAAAATCTTCAACATCACCTCTCCTACCCCCTTCTTTTTTTCTCTTCACTGTTGCTCCTGGATTCCTTGGAATTTTGGATTTCAGTATGTGGTCTTAATTTTGGAAGTAAGCCTGACATCTTTCCCAACTAAATTAATAGAAATTTGTTAACATTCGTTAACATTAGCAGCTATGTCGACCGTATGACTCAACACAGCATTTGTGAGAGGAGGACATGCTGCTAAACTGTTTTGTTTTTTTTTTCAAAGAAGTTGGTTGGTATGAAAACAAGGAAGTTTATTGTCTTTTTAGATTTCCAAAAAGCATTTTTGAGGGTTATTACTGGCCTCTGGCAGGGATCCATTACTGCTGAGGCCATGCTCTCAAATTACTTATCACAGCACTGGAAAATTAAGTGACCAGAGTGACAGTTTGGCAGTGCCAACAAGTTACTTGAGGTACCTACAGCAATGGCAAACTGCAAGCAATTCCATGAACCCAGGATTCCCTGGGAGATAATAATTGCACTTTGAAATAGCAAATGGGGTCTAACCTACCTAAATTTGAACCAGCACATAGCCGCATGGGAGATACTATTCTAAGTTAACACACATAACTGGTCGACTTGAACTCAAAATAACTGGTAAAGATTGAAAGTTTTTCAGTGTGATATATGGAGGCCCATAAAAAGTGGCATGGATGGGGTGAACAAGGTTTTATTGTTCCTTGTGAGGAACAATACCCTTTGTAAGGGGTGGAAATATCAAATCAGTAGGTGGCATGTTTAAACAAACAAAAGAAGGTGGTTCATAAGGAAATGGCTAGCCGAGCTGCATGAGTGCCAGAAGCATAGCAGATGACAAAGGCTTCCGTGGAAAGCAAAGAGATGAGCAATGGAGGAAACATTCATTGAGCTCTATTAAATACAAAGACGCCAGAGCTGGCTCTAAAATGCACAGGCATACAAAATACTAGAGATTAGAAGAGTATTGTAGAAATATCACAGCATTGTTTCATGTTACATATATGAAAAGCTAGATCTGTAAAAACATTGAAAGTATTGTTTCTTTTCCTACTCTTACCAGCTGGTAACAGTGACTGAAATTAAAAATGTTTGTGTTGCTGGGCATTTGCCAATAGTTAAGTTTCATGTTTTGGCATAGTGCACTTTAATAATTAATCACTCTTGACACTTTAAATTGCTAATGATATTGGATAGGAACCTTTTCAGTGAACTTTATTTAAAGGAAAACACTGTTTTAAAATCTGAGTCAGCTTTTGAAACAATGCTCTAAGAAACCTACAGCTCTTATCAAAACGATGATTTTTGTCAAACCTATATGTATTCTTGAATATGTTGGGAATAATATAGTTGAGTTGTTAATGTACAATGTATATGCAATACAGTTGAAAAAAATGGGATGCTTGATTGATTTTTCCAATTTGCATATTTAATGTTACAAAGTATCTGGTCTTACTCCCCATGATCTGAACTGTTCTTAATGACCAGATTAAGAAAAAATGTGACAGTTTATATTTCTGTATTTTGGCCTGGAGTCTGAATTTGGAGTCTGAAATGACAAACTGGAGGAAGATTTCATAGAATACATAGTGCTTTGACTGAGCTTCTTCAATTTACAATAACTGGAAGGTAACAAAACAAGTTTGCTTCACTGGCTGAAAACAATGGAGAGTCTGAGAAGATCAGGGTGGGGCTGAGTGCAAATCAAATACAGCTACATACAAAATTTTCTTTTTCTTTTCCACAGTAGTACAAAGTAGCCCTAAAGAGGTGTTCTTCTGAAAATAATAGATGAATTTTTTTTTAACATTTTCACTTTACTTGAAGGGATATCCATTGTTATTTGATGTGCTGAATTTCTATCACATTAAAAAAAAGTAGAATACAGATGTCCTATATGAATTTTCATACGTCATATCAGAAACACAAAACTGTAACTTTTTCTGGAAGAAAAAACAACATTCTACTCATCTTCTACAGTCATGTAAGAAAAGAAATCCTAGTTTATGACGTTTGTTGGATGGTGAACTATTGTAGGTGAGGGAGCTGATGTATAGCTTGACCTGAGTTACTTCTTGGTCCGTCTTTTCTTATCTTCCATTTTTGTCGTATATTTGCCACAGTTTCCTTCCATTCAGAATATAACAGAGACTCAGAAAAGAAAAACAGATGAATTCGAGCAGAGTAAGGGGCCTGGCTTCCATCCTGTTATAGACAGTGCATTAGGACACATCTGAAACTTTCTTCCCTGTCATGTTCTGCATGATATGCTTGCAGATCACAAATCTTCATCTGTTTCACATATAGGTATATGCGTGTGTGTATACCTCTCCAAATATATTTGATGGTGAGGAATGTGGATGTTCTGGAGAACCAAACCCCATACTCGGTATACAAGGGATGGGAGAAAAGTTGTAACCCAAATGTTAAGTGCACCAACATGCATTGATTCAGGCATCCTGGCAGTATTCTATTTCAGACGCTTTTGACCAAAATATAAGCCATGTCTAAAAGCCTGGCCTAGACAAATGAAAGCTTCTTTTGGCCCACCCTCCAAACAGCTTGGCCATAAGCCAGTTGTGGTTCTTAAACCATATGGCCACGTAAGCTCAGTTACAGAGCTGTGCTAATAAGCTTGTCATCTGTAGCAGTTTGCGCTGCAGTGACATCCTGGAAATTAATATGAAGTTATTCATCCTCTGATCACTTCTTTTTTATTCTGCTCTTCCCACCTGCTCTGAGGCACTACTCCATTCTTGAATGTAATCTTTTTCTTATTCGTGTGCACATACCTTTGCATTGTTAGATATTAAAAAGCACGCTGTTTAAATGGACCTGCTGTGCATTACCCAGGGGTGATCTAGACTGCTCTGTGCTTTACAGCATGCTATTTTGAAATGCTGGATAATCAGTCATCTTAGTTAATCATCCACAAATCTTGTTAGCAGTAGGTTCATTTTGTTTGCTCCCAGATCATTGCTAAAGATTTCAAATATTAAGCTGGAAAGGATGCTCTGTAGATGCTGTTAGATACTCCACTTGAAGTTTCACGTTGACTGACTTCTTTTGCTTTCTCTTCAGTTAACTAGCTTGTAGGCTATTTGATGTGTTCTCTATTTATCACTTACATGGAACAAATGATTCTGTTAGTGAAGACGAGAGAGAAAAACAGAAGCAGATTTAACAAAGAGCGTAAAATGGAGCATATATGAGTACTTGGTCTGGAGGTTTTGGCAGAAACTAATAATGTCACTTTGGTGGAGTTGTACGTTTGGTTACCTCTTTTATCATCAAAATGATCCACTTCAAACTTATGTTTCATGAATTTCAGTCTATTTTCTCTACCTTGAGTATATATTTTTTTTGTATTATCTGCAAAATAACTCTTTAACTACCTCAGGCATATGAATTTGCTCCAAGTATTACTTGTATCTTCCTTCTGCCTAGGGCAACTATGAAACTCTGCCATGGTGACCGCAACTTTGCTGGCACTTTTTGTAACCCAGTGCTCATTGTTAATCATATTTATATCTGTTCCGTAGGTGCATAACAAAACAGTCCTCCTGTCCAAATATTCTGTCATATGAGTGTGTATTGTAATTGCCTAGCAACAATCTTTGCCTGTTGTAGACCATGACAGCTGTGTAATTCCTTGGAAGCATTGTGTAGGAACTAAGATGAATGATAATACGTGGTGTGCTTTGAGAAGCATAGCTGATATAGGCTTGTGAAATATTTGGTCATATTCCTTAATAAGAAATGTTCATTTAATTTCATTGCATTTCTTTTATCTTGCCCCTCCTCCCCACCCCCCAACCTTGTTTGTCTGACTGGTTATAAATGAGCTGTTCAGCTACACAATTTCCTTAACACTCTTAAGTTTGGATTATCCTGTTGGCTAACTTAGTGTAAACTGCAATTGTTCACAAGTCATAACTCTGGCCTCTAAACTGACCCTTTAAAAATGCATCCTGTGCTTTTTTATCAAGAATTTTGAAGTATAACCGTTCGAGATAAACTTGATTATTTGTTGGTGACGTTAATTGCTTTATTCTGTTTTCTGGAGCCTTCAGAATAATGGCAAAAGTTGTTTTAAATAAAGTAAGATTCACTTGAGATTCTCCTGTTTTCTTCTGTCTGCCTGCAGGGAGAGGTCCCTGCTCTAAGCAGGCCATATTCTGGTTCTGTATAGGCCAGATTCAGAAGGAAAAAAAAAAAAAAATAAAAAAAAAAATCATAGGAAGCGGGTGACTCCAAGGGCGATTTCTCAATAAGGTTAAATTCTCCTCTTTTTCTTGTGACTCAGTAGTGAGTTGCAGCTCAAGTACTAATCCTTAAAATTGAAAGCTCAACTTTTTATTGGTGGTGTTAGCTGTATTACAAGAGGATTATCAAAAAGAATGTCATTGCATAGGGAGCCTATCGCAATCCACTCGAGCAAATCAGGTTATAGATGATTTTTCTGTAAGTAGAGCTCAGTTGTAAAAGTTCACCAGGAGCTTCTTTTGTTGTACAGTTACTAAACATCTCCAGAGCCTTTGGAGTAGTGCTCTTGAATGCGTGTGCTCCAGCAGTTTTCCACAGTCTCTCCCAGTTTCTCATGAGCTTGGGAAAAATAAAAGTTTGTTAGCCAAGTTTAAAGGGATGCTTTTCCTTTAATATAAGAGGCGGGGAGCCAAGCTCCAAATAAGTTCTGGGAAGATATGATGTCCTTCTTACCAAAGTATGCTGCAGTTTTATTAGTGGAATATCTGGGGGAAAACATATTGATTACTTCCTTCAGAATAGAAAAGGGACATTGTAAAAAGGATGGTATAAGCAATTAGCAGTTGCTAAAACAGACAGAGCATCTGGTTCTGTTAAACATACCAAGTAACTGTTATAATGATCTCAAGTATTATTTTGATTAAGATGATACAAATGGAAAAATTGTTTTCTAACTGGAAACTTAAGTTCAGAAAATTATGTCAGTCCTGTGTGGACTTCTCCATTTCATGAGGAAGCAGAAAACCTTGATGTTGGTAGTAAACACAGTGTTGACTGAAATAGTGGATTTCCTACTTAAATATGAATAATTCAATTGTCATACGTGATGTCTACAAAACTAAGTTTACTTTTTCAGCAGGTATTTCAGAGGCAAGATGATAATCAAGTTCTGTAAACTTAGTTGTAGCTACTGTCTTGTTATTCACCGAGTGCAGTGAACTCCTGAATGAGTAGTCCTATCCCATCCACTCCAGCCATTAGCCCTGCTGGGGGAGAGAGATTGGACCTAATGACTTCTTCCCCTGGTCCTTGCAACCTTAATTATTCTGCAATTCTAAACATTTACATCTGTATCTAGGGTTGTCTTTAAAGAATATCTTAACAGTAGTTTGCATTCATAAGGAAGATTGCTGTAGCCAAATTCATAAACAAAAAATCAAGTAAAGTGGCCAAAATTTTTTGAATTTTTGACGCTCTTCAGTAAATAGGAAATCAAACTCCTCTTAGATGAAACTGATGTTTTGAAAAGGTCATTGTAAATTTGAAGAAAGCATAGGAAAGTCATTTGAGCGGCTTTATTTTCTTCCCGACCCTCCACATTACCCTTTCAGTACAGGATCATGAACATTTAATCCATGCCAAAGTGAACATACTGATGATATTTCATCTTGCAACATTGGGTGGAGGCTAGTAAATGGAGTCTTATCCATCTCCATAACAGAGACAGAAGAATGCCACTTTTGCAAACATCCATAACTTGCTCTGAAAACCAGTGCCTGGCAGTCTGTTCTGAGCTGACGAATTCAGATGTGGCAAGTTCGCCTTTGGTCCCCCAGTGCTATCTTGTGCCAGTTACATGGTGATGCACAGCATCAGAAAAAACTTTTTTTAGAGAGGGTTCTTCTTAAGGAGCTTGTTTAACTGAAGTGTGATCACTACTTATCAGCTTCTTAAAGCTTTATATATATTATTGAGTATAAAAGCAAAAAAAGCAACTAATTTTTTCACTCCAAACTGGAAGAAAGTCATTTCTCCACTTGTTGAGATTCATTGTATTCTATGAATTACATTTTATAGTGAACTGTTCCATCAGTGTTTAAAAATGCAAAATCATGGCTGAAAATGCAGTGCAACAGAACCATTCTTCAAAACTTCATTAGTGAAAGAAATATTTAAATATTATGATGATGTGTTGTGGCACGAGAATCAAAGTTAAGGCTGTGAAATACTAGTTGTCCACTTGAGTGCTTATATGCCCAATTTTTAATTGGATTAATTGAAATTGAAATTAGAATTAATTTAAATTAATTAGATCTAACTGAAAAGCCTTCTGTTGGAAATTAAATCACCGGCTCTTCATGTATTTCAGGTAACATTCAAGGAGCAACAATAGTGGATGCCCTTGATACACTATACATCATGGAAATGAAAGAGGAATTCAAGGAAGCCAAGGAGTGGGTTGAAAAAAACTTAGATTTCAATGTGGTAAGTAGCGTTGCTGTTTAACATTTAATGCTCTGTTTAGTCTCCAGGGGCAAATTGACAACTAGGTTCTAATATTGCAAGCATGATACAAGGCTACAGAATTTAGATCATTGATAGATAAAATAAGGCAGGAAGAAGAAACATAATAAACTTACTGCTCTGCTTATACAGTTTTTCAGTCTGAGAGATTTAGGTACATAGAAGGCAACGAGCTGGATTGAAGGAAGGAAAAGGAATAGAGTATTTACCACTGTAAAGTAAACAACAAACTTTTCAGCCCTTTAAGATAGAAGAATCAGGACACTCCAAGCATTAATTTTTTACTTACGTAAACACTTTACTTTTTTGCTTCGTGAAATCTTCCACAAATTAGACTTGCGTTTAGAGAAAGCTCCATGCCATATATATGGCTTAATATATATCGCTTTGTGTATTCTAGTGAAGTTGAATCCCATGAGTTAGGCTGAACTGTTGGCACAAACTGAGCTGCTGTAGTCTTATGAGGCACCAGGTCATGACAACTGCATGTACAAACCATCCTATTAACTGGTAAATATGCAGCTGAGAGCAAAGTTCATTATTAAAATTTTTATTCCAGACAGGCCCTGAACAGGCAAGAACCTCTGTAAAATTGAGAAGTCCTGGTTTTGGTCTTATTTTTCTTTTTTCCTTTTGTGGGTCAGACTATCTATTGTAATTGCTAGTTACAGAGAGCTAATGGAGTACTGCCGATCGGTGTAGCAAAGTAGGAAAGCATTGTAGGCACGGTACACTGAGCACTTAAAAGCTCTTGTAGTTGAGGTGCGTAATGGTAGAAACACTTCCTGAAAACAAAGTACTCTTTCTAATATGTTATGCAAAAGTCAGGATTAATTAGCTTCTCTTACATGCTTGAGAATTAATTATCATTTTAAGGAGGAGGAGTTAATAAGAGTGGATATTATATAGTTTATATAAGCAGCAATTTAGTGTGCATTTATGTTGACATTAATAATGTAAATACAGGATATTAAACTGTGCTTCTGAGTAGTGTCAGATGTCTGATGCTATACCTGGTAGTGCTAACTTCTGCTTCTAGATGGTATTGCCTACAATTTCAGCTCCTGTTGTTAATTTCTGTACTTCTTAAAATTATGTAGCACTTCTTTATTTTTTTCTCAGTAACGGTTAAAAGCTCTGAAGTCTTTCAAAACGTCTGAAATTTTGTGTTGTGTTAGTCAGTGCAGCAATCCAGAGATTTACCAAAACTACTTAACAGATAATACTGATGTGCATCAGGAACAATAGCTTGTTCCTGATATTCCTATGAGTAGCTGCATTGAGTTCAACACCTCACAAAATTATTTTCATAATACTTGATAGTCATATAGAATTGAATTTTACATGGGCATCACTAATGAGTGGATTCCTTCCAAAGTGGAAGGAGGAAATGCAAATAACTAACCACAACACCAACTTTAATAATTGATGCCAGTTTGTTTAATAGCTGAATTTTTTGAAGCTACTCAACTTGTAGTCTAGTTTAGTTTTCTGTTTTAAATATAAGTTCTAGTTTTAAATGCTGCTTTGTATTTGTATCTTATAGTTTAAAGTTGGAAATTACTTAACACAAAGGGCCCTCTTTTGTCATTGAGAATTTATCACATATCAGGCGTTACTTGACATTTTCTGCATTAATGTTTTGTACACTTTTACTTGCTCCTGTTTTAGAAACCTTTCTCCCATGGAAGTGATTTATTTTTTAATAACTGACTCACTGACACATCCTTAAGCGTTATTTCTTGTGAGTGGTATAAAACGTGTTTCTGTTTGATGTTTCTGGTCATTTCCTGGGCAGTGACTGCTTAATCAGCTTTTGGGGAAGCATGTTTGGCCTTTATTTGTATAAATAGGATTAGTTTTTCTATCCATTTAATCTTAGAACTATGTTTTTTCAATCTTAAATTTTCTTTAAGATGTTCTTTAGGAAAATAGCTGTGACTATATTCTGTGACAGAATCTTTTGTCTTTATATTCTATGACAAAGCAGCTGGGTAAAGCAAGCCTTTCCTCTCTAGGAGTTTGTAATACGTCAGATACTCATTGTACTGTTGAACTATTTGGCCAGCACTCGATTGTTCTCGTCACTTAATCATAAAAGTTTCCAAATGTCACTTTGTAAAGTAGGCACTAGTTTATCCACATAAGAGGATTTATGGAATAAAGATGACTTAATGGGAAATGGCATCATCTCTTCACATGTTAGATTTCAGTCCCTCAAGTCAATGAATTAGTTGCTGGGGTTACTCTTGTTTACCTTTCTGAAGAAAGCAAACTGTTTTGATTTCAAAAGAAAATTCTAGATAAAGAGATGCCACTTTTCTTGTCAAACTTATGAATTTTGGTAAGTTTGCAAGTGGACATGTTCGGAAGCTTCCTCTTTTGGAATATAACACATTTAGGCTATTTTTATTATAGCTGAAGCTGGTAGCCCCGTGATTTTATAACTGAGATATCCACATTGCAATGCTTGGAGGTTTTTTCCTCTCATAAATGCTGAGATTTCTCCTATTTTATACCTTGCTGAAGTTTCAGCCAAACTGAGCAGCCCTTCAGGAATTAAGTTGCATTTTCTGACTCTGTCAATATTTTAAGAGATTTAGACATACTACCTTTGGCAAGAGTTGACATTTAGCAGTGGGTAAACCCATGGTCTTTTCATCATGAATGTGTGCTCTGTTTTCGATTAAATTACTTTATCTCTGCGGGGGTGTATTTTTGCTCTTCGGTCGATAGAGCTGCGGGTTTGGCCTGACCTCCCCCCGCATGCTGCTGCCCGCACACCCTTCCAGCTGTGCTCCTGCAGGGCCCTGCCCAGGGCTGGGTTCTGTATCAACACGTTGCAACGGAAGAAAAAGGAGCCAGTCTTTTAGGGGATCACTAGGGAGCGTGGCTGTTTCCTAGCTACAGCTACGTGTTGCTGTGTGCTTCTCTGTTTTTATTTTTTCATTATTTGCTTTAGGACCTGCACATACACAGAGCATTTGTAGCTTTCTGAAAGAGTTTCTGTACCACCACCCAACCTCTGCTTCATGCCAGGGAGGAAAAAGCGATCTGTCTCTGCAGCGCAAGGGGGTAAACCACAATGAATCCAGCCTTGGGAAGAGATAGTGGAAGAAGGTTCTTAATGAGACGGATGAAGAGGTCAGGATTTGGGGAGTAGCAATGGAGGAGCTGAGCCACTTGGCACAGCAGTGAAGGGTTGGGAGTTGTTAAGTACTGGAATTGGTGGCACCCCCCAACTTCTTTAGGATGAGACACTAACTGATGCGTTCCCTTCTTCAGCCTTGCTAAACTCCTTCCACGCAAAAGGACAATCTTGCCCGTACTGGGAACCATTCTTGGCCTACATGGCAGCCTAAAGTGTCCCTGGGCATTGGCTGGAACAACAGAGGCTCAGACCAGAAGGTGCTAACAATTAAATGGTATGTGGGACAGTGCCTGAATTTCTCCCCCCCCGGCCCCCTGATCAGCCGTCTGATGTGGGTGTAGTCAGGCAGGACCAGAACAGGAACAAGGTATGGAGCGGGAAGCCGTGCGCTTGTTGGGAGAAGAGCTAAATGGTTCCTTTCACCAGAAGATACCTCAAAGGTGAATTTGGATTCAAACTAAAAATCACCTTCCTGTTGGTTATTAGTGGTTTTTGCATTCTTTGCCTCATCCCTCTCTATTTTTGGTCAAAATGAAGGGTAGCAGGAAGTTACCATTGCTCCAGTGGCACCAGTGTGTGCAATAGCTCCATCTATGTGGATATAATTTGGTTGGCTTCGGTTGACATTTAGTGCAAGCGCTGACTCATCGTGCATTATCCGTCTCATCACAGGGGCCATCCCCCATTAACTGCACAGGATGGATCAACCTAGGAAAGAGTTGATGATATGCTGTGGGGAAAGTATGAAGAGTGTTTCATTACTTGCTCTCGAAGATAGGTACTAAATGAGTTGAGGAACTGCATAAAGAGAAGGGAATGAGCGAGATGGCAGGGGAATGTTAAGGATTGTGTCCTGCCAGCACTCTTAAGCAAGGCTGTTTACCAGAGGTCAGTCAGTCACTGTATCTGATTTTATAAGCCGTCCTGAGGCCTGAAGGTTTACTTACAGGTTCTGATTTTTGTCCTTTTACTTAGCTTTACAAATTTGAGCGTCTCTTAAAGTAGCTTTGTGTGCAGCTTCATGCAACGTAGAAGTTTTGCATGTAATGTGTCTATTTTGGAAACTAGAGAAAAGTGGAAAAAGGATAGAAGCTTGACATTATGTTTATCTGTACTGTCTTGTATAGATTAACATACCCTTTTCCAAGATCCCAGAATAGCAAATATTATTTGGCTCTAATTATTAATGCTCCCAGCATATATCTTTAGCTCAAATCTATCTGTGGTATGGCAGTCAGTAACTTTTAGAATCCAGATTGTTTACTTCAAACTTCAACATTTACAAATTTAAATGCTATTACTCTCAAACTGTAGGTATTGTGATTGGCTTGTAATTATATTTAACAGTCCATAACCTAATCTTCTGGTTTGGAGGCAGATGGGGTTTGGCACTTTATTCTTGGTGGTTTTTTCTCTTTAAGTGAGAAAATCAGAAAGTTTCCTAATGTAACAATTTGCAACAGGATAGCTCTCCTATTTAAAAAAAAAAAAAGGCACGTGGGAGGTGAGAATAAATGGACTTCAACTAAATTTGTTAAGCTTCCTCACAGACCCATTATAAAGCCAGCAGTTGACAGTAGTTCTTTAATTTGTGGGACTATTTGTTTACTAGTTTGCCACTTAACTTGTTAGTACACTCTAAATGTCAAGCTTCAAAATTACTTGATTTTGTTATGATTATGAATAAGAAATTATTTTGATGGGCTAAAAGGAGATCTTGCATATTTATTATTAAATGCAGTACTTTTGCTGCTAGAGTCAGTTAATGCCTTCAGTAACACTTTATTTTTGTGCCTGTTTAAGATCTTAGAGTTTGGCATGTGGGGACTTCAGCAAGGTTAAATGACATGTTATGCAATAAACAGGCTTTGATACTTGCAATAAAAAGGTTGCTGGAATTGTTTCCCTTATCTATGGGAACTGAGTATTTTAGCAAGCTGCCATTAAATTTCATTTGTGGAATCTGAATGAAACTTTTTTTTTTCCCCACAACTGCAAGTAATTAAAAGGTTGCTTAATTACAGTAGCTTAAAGTGAGCTATTGTAGTACTCTTCGTGTCTCTATCATACTTCCTGGACTGCTTGAAAATGCTAGGATTTGTTTTTGTTCCCAACCTTTGTGCTTCAACAGGGTGATATTACTATTTAATAGGAATAATAATTACAAATGCCTCTCATTTCACTTGAAATGTGGGCTCTTTGTGTCCATTTTTCAGTCTAGAATTATGTACATCATTCAGCATTGTTCGGTGTAGGGTCCCTGGCATTATCCTGCACAGCTTGTTAACCTGCAGGATATGGGCTGTTTGCAATGGTGCAGCATGGTATGTGGGCATAGGGGGTGTCACTATATTCTTTGTACACAGGAGCAGTAGATGGAAATGCAGATGAGGTGAGTGAATTTGTATTATACTCTTTAAGAGACAAGAACAGGAGAAGGAAAGAAAGGTTTGGAAATAATCTGTGCAATAAAGAAGACTGAAACAAATTATTTGGTAGGATTTGTGACCTTATTTGGATCTTTATAAAAACTAAGAGAGTCAGCTCTTTATCAAATATAAATTTAGGTGACTTGATTATTGTGAATGCATTAATCCACGTACAGAGCTCACAGTATTTTCTCCAGTTGAATTATGAGTGGCAGAGCAAGTACCAGTGCTGATGAGTGCCAGGTGGAAGCTGATAGTGGATAAATAAAATTGGGTTGTATTTCAAATGTTGTCTTTATAAGTGAGGGTGACTTCCCAGGAGAAAACATAGATGGAAATTGTTTGGCCTTGGTCTATGAATTTGTGGAGAGGAAGACTTTCAGGAAAGAGATGTGTTAAGGAAATGATCCAGAAGGATGTGAATACTGATTTTTGAGAAGCTGGAGGAGTCCAATAGATGAAGGACTTCAGGAGAGCCCAGCTGACAGTAGTTTTGTTGTCTGAGCAGTGCTTTCAACATTAAATTCAACCACAGCTGCTTGAAGCTTCAGCAGTTAAGAAGCTGCAGACTTAATCCTCTGGTTTATGAAAGGGTGAGGGAAGAGGTGAGGTGCAGCTGAGGTCATATTGGCTCTGTCATAGGTTCGCAAATAAAATACAAATGCAGAGTACCATAAACTAGCTAATGTAACTCCTGGTGCTTTATATTTTTTCCCCAATTGGTAATATTTTTTTACTTTTTGAAGATGGGACTTTCTAAGGTATAGTCAGCCTCCTTTTTTTTTTTTAAAAAAGGACTTAGTTTAATGTTTACTAGTTAAACGTGTCACGTTCTGCAGCTTCTTGAGTGTTTCTGAGCTATGGTTCTTATCTTGCTTCAAAACCCCTTATTTTTCTCCTTGTCAAGGCAAAATGTGTTAACACTCAGCTTTTTCATCCTTTGATTGTAGAGACTTGGTTATTTGCATAGCCTGAATTTGAGAAAGAGCTGTCCCCACCATATCTGAATAGGTTCATTTGGTGTTGTGTGTCTAGCCAGTAGTGCAAAGGATGTTACATCTTTGTCAAAATAATTTTGTCTTTAGAAGCTAATCGAGGAAACCAGGTGAAATTCCATGAAGTTGTCACAGTTTTGCTTTTGTGCCATATAATGGATATATATATATTTTGATTTTCTATTTCTCTAAGTAGAGTGAGCAGCAGTCACGATTTCTCTGGATTTTGTATAATACTTGACTATCCCATTTATGATTCACTTATCAGAAGATCAAATAGTGAATGATAAATTATTGATCAAATATAAGAGGAAAGACCAAATTACTCATATCTTTCAATTAACATAAAAGCCCTGGAAGTAAAACAAAAATACGTTGTTCCCAATATACATGTCACTTTCCCAAGCATCTACATGCTTTCAGAATCCCTTATAAAAGGGAGGCCTCCAAAATCAGCAGCCAGAGCAAGATGATATTGCATAGGAACAATAAATCTTAGTACAGACAGGTACTAACAAAGGTGTTTCAGATACCATGCAACGCAGCACATGGCCATGCAGTCTAATTGGGGTACTAATGAAAAAACTGTAAAATTAGAGATTCTATCCTATCCACTTAGTTGGAGTTTTCTTATAAACTTGGGATCTCACAAAAGGAACATCGTAGTAATTTTAAAATAAGCATGTCGAGTCACTTCTTCTTACAGAAGTTCCATTAGATATAATGGAATTGATTCAACCACTTCTCAGACCTGCTATGTAATGATACAATGATGGTTTGAAAGAGAAGGCTAAACTTGAAATAAAAAATAAAGTAAAATAGTTCTGGCCTCTTCAGCAGGTGAAGTAGAAACTTTGGGAAGTGCAGTTAAAGATTTTTCCCATATATTTTGGCATTGTTAAATGGATCATAAGGTATATATGTACAGCTGGGTCTAAGATCAAAATAAAAAATAACATTGCTTACTTAGGATTTGACTGCTGAGTAGAAATCTACAGACTTATTTGTGGAAACTGTATGTGCATGATGATTAAAAATATGAAGAGAGGGTAATGATCAGGGTGTGATATCTTAAATGTGTAATGAAAAAAAATTTAAAAATCAAATCAGAAAGAAAGGTAAAGTTGGTGTAGCAGAAATCTGCTACATTTAGGACGAGTTCACTTTTCTTGCAGACTACTTCTTCACACGAACTTTCCATGTAGAGATAAATGTTTCTTTGACATGAAATTATAAAACTACTTTAACTGTTTTGAAAAATGCCATAATTCCTGTACTTTCTGAGAATACTACTGGCCTGGTATAATGAGTTTAAGAATAACTATGTATTAAGCCCATAGCTTTAAAATCTACCATTAATGAAATGTCCATTTCATTAATTGCATCTGCTTCGGTGGCTTGTATAAAGATTTTAGTAAGAGAGGAGGATTTTGAACAAAGGTTCAGAGACATGCAAGTGAAGTATTGGAAATCTGATAACACTGTAACAATGGCTGGCTTCAAGAAATGTCCTGAAAGATTGCCACTTCACCAAACAGGATTACAGTGCAATTAATCTTTGTGGTTCGACAGTAAAATCTTTATTCGCATTACTTCAAAGTCATCTTTTTGTCTATAATTGAATTCCAGAAGCAGATGTCAGTGCATACATACTGAGCTTTTCTTAAAGGGCCTTTGCATTCCTTGAAAAGATAGCAATGGTTTGTGAGTTAAGTGGCCATATTAAATCCAGAAAGGCAAAATGTAAGGTTCTGGAGACAAAATATTCAGCTCATATAGTACTCAATTTCCTTTGAGCAATTCAGAATAAAAAAGTTATTTAATTCAATCCTTACAGGAAACACAAGTGTCTGGGATATCTGATTAACGCATTTCCTTGTCTACTACTTACCTCTTTGCAGCTTCAGCTTTCCCACATCAAAGAAAAGTTCTCAGCATGTGCTGAGGCTCAGGATTGAAATCGAAAGAACCTGAACTTCTGAAGAAGGTTCTCAAGTAAAATACTATTTATAGTATTTTCAGATAGCTCAAGTTCCAGGGAAAAGAAGCTGCCCCCGTCACTCCTTTAATCATCCTTTCTTAAGTCAGATCAGTTCTGTACAAGCTGTTTTATGTGTTGGATTGAGTTAAGGTGGGCTTCTTTATTTAACATAGGGTTCTTAAACAGGTAGGCTGCTTAGCAGGCCCGCAGCTGTATTATCGAGCTAGTTCAGATTTTATATCCATCTCCCCAAGTTTACCAGAGATCACAACATAATAAAAAGAAATGCACAGAAAGGGCACTAGTTAAGTTGAAGTGAATACCTGTTTCCAGTCACTTCATTCTCCTTCTTGGTGGATTCAGCGAGACAATGACTGAACACTAGGAAGGAGAAATATCAGACTAATTTTGGAAACGGGAATTAAGCCTCTTTTTTTTCTTCTTCTTTTTTTCCCCTTTTTTTCTTCTTTTTCTTTTTTTTTTTCTTTTCTTCTTTTTCTTTGTAGTCTCTTTCAGAAAGAGTAAGAGTAGGCCAGTAGTGGGAGAGCAGTGAGTGAGGAGAAACTGCTGAGTTTTAGTGCACTTAAAATAAACTTGAAAAATGTTATGTTCTGAACAGGCCAAGACAGCAAGATAATTTTTTTCAGTTTGCAGTCTTAATACATGATGCCAGGTCTGAGATTTCAATAGGCAGATGCGTGTGATGGCTTTATTGTGTCTGCCCCTTTGAATTGTGTTTGTGTGTATAAAAAAACTACAGAGACACACACATGTAGTATATATGAATGCTATATTAATCAGAGGAATTCTGTGGATTAAATTATATCCTCCATTTTTAAAGGGGGAGGTGCACAACAGATTTTAGAGGAGAAAAGTTAAGTGCCTGAGGGTAAGCAGACAAGCATTGTGGCAAGTCAGTGTTTTTTTGAAGTCTGTACCTTTACAACTGCTGAAACACTGAACAACTCTCCGCAATTTGTCTAAATACTTTTCCTTAATCAGAGTGCCTTGCAAACTGAAAAGCATGAAGTAATATTTCTGATACGTAACCTAGTGCTGTTTTCTTCTGCAAAGGCAGTTTACTGGGATTTAAAATGCATAGAAAAGAGGGAGCAACTTCTTCCCTCCTACATAAACTGACATCTGAACATTCAAGCTGGAAAAGTGCAAAAAGTAGCTGAGTGAGAAAAGCCTGCAAGTCCTTTGGAAGAAAATCCCGCAGCTCCACCATGCATTGATTTATACTGAATATAGCTATAGTGTATGTCAGCAAATACAAGATGGAAAAATGACTTAATAGAAGCAAAAGGTTGACTGCTGGGCACAATTTTTCTATAGAAATACAAAAATATAAAAAGTAGTATTACATGAAAAAAAGCAAAAAATAAAAAATTAAAAAACAGTAGATCAGCTTTTCAACTGAGTGCCTCTTGAGTGGATTGGATGTTGTGTATTGGGGTAAAATTGGAATTGACTTGGTAAAGAACAAGAGAAGATAGTGATCATGAGACTCAGATTCTTCATTAGGTTTGAATTTAGAAAGGCAAAGAAGAATGTTCTTTGAATTTTGAAATAGGTGATGGCTGTATCCATACTGCTCAGTACAACAAAGCTAGTCTCTATCATTTGGCCAGGCTGGATTGGGAAGGGCTATCGCTAATGGTGAAAGACCATCTGCTTTCTAGGGAATACACCACATGATTACATTTTTATCATGAACATGTAATTGACCTCCCATTTTACAATAACGTGCATTTAGACTGGAGTGAGAAAACTCCTGATAGGACATTCTGATCAAGAGCTTCTCATAGGGTGTTAGAGAAGAGATGGTGTGAGGTGAGGTAGTGTGGGATGTGTGGCCTGAGAGTGCATCTTGTGTGTGAGTGCTGAATTATCTGCAAGGAAGTATTTGGATGTGTGGATTTAGAGAATGTCTTATGTCCAAGTGGAAGAGATTAAAAGTTAAAAAGGATGAGGATAACGGAGAGGATATTTTGTTAAGGTGAGGAAGACAAGGAAATATTTTAAAATGCTCTTAAGTTCAGTTATGTTGGCTTTCTCTGTATCTTCTGTGTTTTGCCATTTACAGCTGTTGTCACTTAATATCTGCATGTATATAAAAAAGACCAAAAAAACCCCAAACAAAACTGTACAGAAAAGTATTGAGATAAAACTATGTTTATTTCAACAGAACGCTGAAATTTCAGTATTTGAAGTGAACATTCGTTTTGTCGGAGGACTGCTTTCAGCTTACTATCTTTCAGGAGAAGAGGTAAGATTTTTCCACATGGTTTATCTGAAATATCATCATCTAGATAAGTAGTTAACTTGAGTTTAATAATTTAATTTATCCAAATTAAACTTGTTTGAAACTTTAAAAATGTCTTGTACAGCAGAGACCTGTCCGTTGTGTTTTCTTGGTTCTGTCACTCTTGCCTTGTATAAGTCTTGAAGTTATTACTTCATATAAGTGTTAAATGATTTTTTTTTTTTTCCTGAGCTGAAATGTTACCCAGTACATTTTTACCAGCCTTCATGCTGGAGTGGTAGACTTGGTGCATCAGTTTCGTCCTTCAAAAATTGGTTTTGAGCATATTCTTTAATTCATATAAACTGTATTTCTGCTGGCCTTCCTGAAGCTGAAGCTTCAACTCACAAGGGAAAGACATGTTAAGAACAAAAAGATAACTGGTAAACCTATATACGTGAATGTCTTTAAAGCATTAGTATCCCGTTAATCTCTATTGCCTGTCATGGCTTCTAGAGAGGATGAAGAAGCGATTTCATCTAAGGGCTTTGACTAATGCAGTGATTTCTCTAATATATTTGGAGAAGGCTATACTAAGTCACAGGTACTGTGATATTTTAAATTTTTAGCTGGGCACTTGAAAAGTCTTTAATCTTCCTAGTTTAAATTCTTGTTCCTGTCTCTGGATTATAGTAGTATTTTATTGTAGGATTAACACAAGTTAATACTCTTTAACCATAAGTTGAATTTATCATTGGATTTCTTTAAATCCAAAGTAATTACTGGTGAAAACTCCACAAAAGATGTATAATTTTCTTTCAAATGTAAATTTCCCAAGTACTAGGTAAAGCCCTGTTTTGAACCTGTAACTTTAAATTAACTTAAATTCTATGGTGTGCGTGTTGGTTTTTGTTAAAATTTATCATTATGTTAAAGCTGTCTTAGCAGGTACTATGGGGTCATGTGCCTGACAAAGCAGTTATAAGAAGAAATGTTCCTCTGACATTTTTACTTTACCTATCTATTTCCCACGGTCCTATCTTGAGTGTAGGTGGCGTTGAAAAGACATTAATGTTTTAAAATATACAGTTTTTCATGTTTTAACTGTCTTAGATTTTTCTGGAAAAAAATTACACTTAGACCCATTTCAAATTCACACTTAATGGTAAGGAAAAAAAATCAAGAAGTGCTTGATAGCTGGCTTCTTGATCTTTACTAAATATTGGTTTACTTAATGTTTCATCTTTAACTCTTGAAGGAAATTACTTGTCCTCCTACAGTAACTCAGCAACCAGAAATAAGCATATTTAAGGGTACCTAGAATTGAAAGCTCTTCCTTCTGTGATTAAATAGTTCCATCTTCCTCTGCAGGTCTAGTTCTTGCAAACAGGCTTGAACTTTTCCAGTATAACCTATTGCTACATGTTAATTAAGTGGTTCTGACAGAAGCAGACAATGCTTCTTGGCAGACAACAAACTAGTAGAGAACTGCATGTGAGCCTTTACATCAAGCAGTAGTTGTCTGCCAAGAAATGCTTGAACCGTTTGTCATCAGTGCTGTTGATTTCATATACATGGTGATAGTTTAGTTTATATGTTGTGTCTGTTAATGTGCAGGCTCACTTTCAATCAGGGCATATAGTTTCTCCTGAATAACACCTAATCATTGCTTCCCAACCATTCCTTCTCCTGTAGAGAGGCAGTTTTACCACCACCTCTTGGGCTAGATGGATAGCAACATTGGTGTTCAAATAAAACTCTCTTGTACAAACAAAATGAGGAAATATTTAAAACAAAAGGAGGTATTTGAGACACTGCATAATTAAGTGGAGCTCTTTACAGTAGAATATTAGTGATACTGGATGCTAATGTCTGTTCTAAAAATAAATGGACTCATTAATGAGAGTAAAATGGGCCCCTAAACACAAAGATGACATGTATGATTAGGAGGGTCCTGAGCTCTTGCGAGCTGGCAATAGACGCTGCCTGTTCTTGCCACTGGTTCTCATACTCTTTGGTAGACATCTGCTGTCCAAGACAGAACAAGCTGTTCCTAAACTAACAGTTGTCCTAGTGGCTTAAAGAGTGCAACTCAGCGTGCTCTGCCTTTATCAGATTTGGGAAAACTTCCCGATTTGTTTCCTAAATCCTGGACACTGAAGCGGGAGCCAGCTGGTGCATATGGGAAGAGTGGGATGTGACCACTCTGAGGACAGAGCAGCTGTGCAGCAGCGTGAGGGTTCCCCTGCTGCGTGGGTCTGTCTGGGTCTGACAGGTGTGGAATGGACAGAGGGCCCCAGAGGCTGGCTGCCACCATAGAAAATATATCTTTAACCATCCTTTAGTCCATTATATTAGTGGGCATTCCTAAGGAGGTGGAACAATCTGTATATGCAGACTGATTGGAGGATTAAGCTTTCTCGGTTGAAAGCTCATTTTATTCTTTATCAGATTAACTATTTAAAAATCTTATATATGCTGTACACACTTATCAGTATCCTAATTAAAGAAAGCTATGTTTCAGTAAAAGGAGTGACAGAAATAATTATTGTTTGTACTTCTGAATTACATTTCCATGGGTAATGATCCAAAGCTGCAACATATTGTATGTTCCATAATCATTTGTAAGTCTAACTAATCATGATTAAAGTACATCCTATCACACGGAGTAGTTCCTAAAACATCCTGCTCACATAATAGTTCATTTAGATAAAGGCACCAATGTGAATAACTTTAAAAATGAGCAAATTGAATACTTTGCCTTTTGTGTGCTGCTTACTTGCAAATAGAGCTATGAGATGCATTATATTAAACTTCCTAGAATTTCTGCCTTCCTAGAAATAATATGAAATGGCTAAAAGTTCTAGAATGGTGTCACACACCTTAAGTCACTTTTTTTTGTATTTTAAAATTGCTGTTTAAACCCAAGCTGGTAAGAATTCCACTCAAACATCAAATTTCATTTATAGAACAGCTAAAAATACCAGAAAAATTTATTTCAAGTTAAGTAACTTCTTAAGGACTGCTCTTTTTTTTTTTTTTTTCTTCTCTGTCAGTCCCTTATAGTAATATTACATGTGAGTGCTTCCCTGGTATTTCTTCATGAGTCAGTGGCTATAAGGGATTATTAAAAATAAACCTGGCTCCTTCAAAGCAGTGCTAGTATTAATTTGTTTGTTTGTATGAAAGCATTTGGAGGAGCCTGTAATATAGTAAGTTTAGACCATAGGAACAGCACAGATTTATTTGCAAACTTTCTTGATTGTTTTGTTAAATAAACCGGAATTCATTAGTAGACAAGCGATTCGTCTTCTAAGCGACATGTTAGATTTGTTAGACATGTGAAGATTTTTGGTTTTGTACTGGAAAATAAGATGTATAGTAAGGGAGAGATTTATTTTACAAATGTTTTGTAGTACCTACTAGTCTGATGTAAAATTCCAGTATAACAAGGATCAGGAGTATTGCAGGGAACAAGATTCCCTGTCCTGCAGAACCAGATATTTTTTTTCCTCTTGCTTAAAGCATGCTTCCAAATGTAGTCATATATTTGTTAACTTTTGGAGGAGGACAACACTGTGTCCTCTAACAGCAGCTGAGACCTTTCTTGGAATTCGTGGGGATGACAAATATTACTTCTGAACACTGTAATCTTCACTGTTGGGAATAACTGTGATACTGGTGCTGAAAGTCACGGCAAGTGTATGGCACTGCTAGTAGAGAATATACAACCCTAAATACTGACCTGCCTAGCTCTTCTGCTTTACTGATAGCTGGTTCTTATAGGTACTGCTAAAGCTGTATAATAAGGGGACTATTTTACTTGAAGGTTGGTTTCATAGTCAGGGAATACATTGCATAGGCAGAAATAGAAGTAGCTTTTAATAATTGCAGTTTGTATTAGTAGCAAGAAATTAATCCACAATGCTCTGAAGTGAATAAGGAGCATGTAGTTCCAGATCCAGCTGGTAAGTTCCCAGATTCTTCTGAAGCTTTTCCATTTTTTGAATGGGATAAGTAATTTTTTTTTTTCCCCCCCGAGTTATAATATTTTGGATTCAGCAGCTGTTCTTCCTGCATAATATAACCTTCTCTTTTCTAGGACTAAAGATAGTTATCTTCACTGGAGGAAGTCAAAATAAAGTTGATAATGATGTTCATATTGCCATTTCTGTCCACAGCATGAAGCAGAAATGGAGAGGGGGTTTTGGGGTTTTTTTTTTGTTGTTGTTTTTTGCCCCTCTGGCAGTATATCCTGTTTGAAGGAACACAAATGTATTCTGGTCAGGATGAAGGAATAAAAAACCCACAACAAACAGTTCTTCACAATAATGAACTTTAGACTTTCTGAGTCTCATCTATTACTCATTAATCTCTACCAACTGTTAATTAGAAGTAAAAATGAAGGAAAAAAAAAAAAAGAATGAAAAAGAATGATGACGTATCACCTAATTAGTTTATATCTGCATTTAGAATACGAGTTACAGTGCAACTATTCAACCTCACTTGATGATCTTGGTCTCCTCTCTGACTTCAGACCTAATCATTGCCCGTTTAAAACAACCATTCATTGGTGATGGTAGTGCTGTCTTATTAATGAGGAGCAGACATGAAATAATGATGCAATAATTTTGCCAGGCTGACTACAAAACATTGCTGACTTCATATAGTACTAAAACGTTTTCCAGAATTTAGCTGTAGCTATTTTCATCTAGCTCTCCCTCTCTTGTGGAGGTCTCCCCCTTCAAAGAGAGTATTTGAATTCCATAGATACAAAAAAAAATATAATTCATCATTTAGAAATCTTGAATAGTAGGAGGATGACGTTTGTCACCTATACAAAGGTATTAGCCTATTTCTGCAAATGAGGAATTTAAGTTTCACCATAGATGCCTTGAGGATCTTATCTCACCAGTGTGAGAATTGACTGCATGTTTTATCTTCTGCTTCCTTTCACTTAACTTGACACTAATTAACAAGAAGACTTTTCCTTTTATGTCTTGGAAGCTTGATTTCTAATGCTGTTTGAAACTCCAGGCATACTGTATCAGCTACATTGCTTCTGTGTGAATGCCACTTAACTCCTCCTTGAGCATCTTCACAGATTGGCAGTAGAATTCCCTGTTCAGCAGAAACTGGAAGACTGCGATTGCCTGTAGTTTTCTGCAGCCCTTTTTTCAGATTTGGGTCCTGTTTGCCACCTACCATCCATCTGCTGCCACTTTAAGTGATACATCAGTACTTCAGTGGTGTCATGTTTTAATTCCTTTAGAGCTCTGAAATGATCTTGATGATTTGTTTCATTTTTATCAATTTATGGTTCTTTTAACTTCCATATTTCATAAAATCCTGGAGTCATTCAGCTTGGAAGGGACCTGAAGAGGTCATCTAGTCCAGCCTCAATATTGGGACAGTGCATTAGGCTTGTCTTTTTAAGGATCTCCTTGCATGGGAACCTGTCGGGGCTCTTCAAGGCTGAACACTGGGGCAAGTTTAGCTTTTCTGCAATGGCACTGTGTTCTTTCACATGGCCATCTCTTAATTGTTCCTCCTGGCTCTCTAGCAGGCCTTGTGTTTTGCTTTTTTTTTTGTTGTTGTTTTGTAACTTTAAAATCTTGTTCTTCAAAAATTACATGTAGTCTGACTTAACAGTTTTTCATTTAACTTGTCAGACATGATCAGTTTCTGTATTGCTTAATTGGACTTTAATATACTTTTGCTTTTAATTACCTTCTTTACAGTCACACCAAAAGAAAATACAAGTCATCTGAGCCTTTTGATTTGAGAATCTTGTGACTCTGAACCTCATCTTTTATCCTCCAGATCACCTCCGAGCATTTTACCCATTTGGCTGTTCCTTTCAAAGTTTATTTCAGCTGGTCTTCTTGATTCTCTTTCCAAACTTAAACATTACCAAAGTCAACCTTTTGTTTGTAACAGCATGTTGAATTGGAGCATGTGGCCCCTGTTAGACAGTAATGTGTCAAACTAACTCAAGAGCTACTTTTTCGCTTATAGACTCTGAGTTTCTGCAGGAAGCTGTCATTACAGTGTATAAAAGAATGGTTTATATCCACTCTGATGTAGCACTTAGCAACCTGCTTAGGGACAGAAGGATTTAAAATCTCCTCTGTTTCTCACAATCACAGTCTGTAATCTCCATTAGTATTTCAGTCTCTTCGCCACCTTTAATAGATGTAATGCTGTTCTCTTTCTGTGCTAGCTGCATCAAAATGTGCTACAGCATCCCTGTGGATTCACATTCTGGAGATAACCTTGACTCCTAAGATTTTCTTTGATGTAGTCTTCTGCTGTTCCAAGCAGACTGCTCTTCAGTCTTCTATTTCTGTCTCTTACGTTCCTGCAGTGCAATTACACTGTCGCTGTTGATGAAACCCATCTCTGTTAAACAGGTTCCCTGTACTCCAGAATCTTCCCTGTTCCTAATGCTTCTGTCCCGTTTCTCCCAATGCTACTTGCTCTGCTGCTCTGTGCAGCTCTGCCTCTCAAGCTGGCCCCACACATAATGCTGAGGAAATGTCAAAGAATGGTAACAGAGATGTTGATTTTCAGTCTTGCACTTAATTCAAGTTTTGCTTCTTGGTTTTCCTTCAATCCCCTCTCTGCTTTGGAGTTACTGGTACCACGACTGGGAACCTGAAGCCTTGTGGAGCCTCTTCCATCTGTACACCAGGCACACGATCAGCTGCCATCACCAACAATTTTTGTCCCTCATAATAAAGACCCTCAGGCTACTTAAGTAATGTAAAGTGAAAATAGTGGCAATTTACATTATTTCAGTGAATTACTGTCTGCTGGAGTTCAGCAGTGGGTATGTTTCAGATGTCTGTCGTCAGCGTGAGTTTCCGCAGCAGGGGGACGGAGCAGCTCTGGTGATAGCCTGCTGCAGCTGCTGTAACTGAGCCTACTATGAAACCAGGAGCTAGTGCCCTGATTTTGGTCAGAGAAGCATGAGTTTAGAACTCTGACCTGTACAGTAACACAATTTTCTCTTTTACAGTTTTCCCTTTTGCATATCTGAAAGGTGTTTGTTCGGGGAGATTTTTCAAAACGGCAAAAAAATTTGGTTTGTCCCGTGGCAAACTTATTTGACATGTTTTTGAATTCATGCATTGACTTTAGAAATAACTAAACCAAAAAGCTTTGTTGCTTATTACATTAATTTTAACTAAAACCCCAGCTCACCTCCAGACCACTATAGTCTGATGCTAAAGCTGGTAAACTGTTTGAAAGGAGAATGGATGATAATGAGAGCTAAGTAGTATCTTATTGTGATTGTAACAGCTGGTCTGTTTGACATGAGCTTGTGAGCTATATTATTAAGTAGAATTCAAGCAGCTGAGAGGGAGCTGGTTTGTTTGTTCTGAGGATTTGGCTCTCAACCAGCTCCTACAGTTTCACTTGATTGTGATTCTACAGAGCAGTTGGAGAGGGCATGTCTACCAGAAATACTAGTGTGGGGGCTTTCCTTTTGCGCAGCAGCTCTAGATAGACCTGAAAGAAGAATTCTTTGCATGTGGGTTAATATACTATACAGAAGAAATTATATACTATTAACAGTCTGTCCAGAGTCACCATGCGTCTGCAAAGGATTTCAGTCTCCAAGACATTTGTCTCTTTCATTTATCTTGGTATTCAGTTCTGTCATTTTGCAGCACCAAATTCAATTGCAACAATAAAGCAGAATAAAAGGAGAGTGAAAACATATTGCCTGAAGAGTTAGTGGGATTGTTCTGTTCTGCAAATTTAATAGAAAATGTACAACATATGATTAAATACGGGGTTCTGTGGAGCCATTTGCAAGCAATGTTGAGATTGTTGCAAATATATTATCCATATGTAAAGAATAATCCTTATGTATAACTTTATTATATTAAGCAGAGAATTTTACTTATTTCTGCACGTGAAAGCAACATAAAAATATCTTAAGTCAGTGCTGACAGTGGGAATAGATCAGCATTAATTTACCCCCCTTTAATTCTAGGCTATATAAAATATTTGGGAAAGTATATTCTCTCTGTGGATGTATTATAAAAGTTGTTAGGTGATGATTCAGTAACATTTATTACTTATCATACTGATTTTTTTTTTTTTCCCCCCAAAAAGGTACAGGTAAAAATAGTGTGTACTCGCATTTTAGTCTGGGCGTGGAGTAACTCTTCATTTCTTCATCTAAACCTTTCACAACATTTCGCTAGTTTACGTAAGATTCCATTTTGTGCTTTGTCTCTGTAGATAGTCTGATCCAGAGGTTATTTTTCATTAAGTTGGGAGTTAAGTAGATGATAATGTCCTCTTCTTATTAACTTAGAGAAGATAAAACCAGAAACCATCCAGTAGATTCCTGTGTTTTTCATTCTGTTGGCAACTACTAAGGTTCCCAAATCTGACTTTAGCAAAGAATGCTTCTACTTTTGTATCTTTTTGCAAAAATTTAAATTACTTCTATTAAAGAATATGTAAGAATTAATTAAATCTAAGTATTTTAAATACAAATCAAGTGAACAGAAGTTTATGATGAAATTGGGCAAGTTGCTCATCCAATTTGCCATTCAAAGGATCAGATTAGAGATTCGTTACAAAACACCACTTTGTGCCGTGTACAAGTCTTGCTGCTTCAAGCTAACTGAAAATCATTGAGAAAATTGAATGCCTGAAATCAGAAGCAGACATCATTGCTGTTCTTGCATGCCCTTCATGCCTTCAGCAAGAGGAACAGATAATGGCGTCTTTGCTGCAGGAGAAACTGATATCCTTTTAGTCTCCTTTGGAGTTAGCAATACATCTTGCTCAGCAGATCAAATCTGAAACATAGAAACAAGGTTCAATGGCTTTAAGTTAGCATGAACTCCTGGGTTCAATTTATGGAGAGTGCTAATTGGCCTGTATATTTATTTGGCAGGATCTATTCCTTGTGCTTTTCAAGCAACAGAAATCTAAAAGATTTTAAAGGGAAGATAAGGAGGGAGCTTTTTACCAGATCCATTGGAAATTGCAGGAATCCACATGCTATTTGCGTGCCATTTGTTTGTAAAAATGCAACAGTTGAATAATGTTGATAAATGTTGTGGTTGATAAATGAGTGCAATTCCTGTCTTTCCTGTGCCAAAAGCTTGCCTCTGCCATATGCAGACTGTATTTGCACCCTATGTGCAAATGATTGAGAAGGAATTTGGAAAAGATGTTCACATGAAAATCCTGTGCCACTCCAGCACAACAGATGCCAAGGGGAATTTGGGTTTTTGGCAGGTCTTTGCCCCTAAACAGAGCTGTCATGAAACATTTGAAAGGCAAATCTTTGTTTTCCTCAAATCAGTGAATATAAGAGTTCATTTTGCATAGGGCTAAGTGCACAGAAATAGGGAAACTGCAAACTTTTATTAAGCCAAGGACTAGGAAGAGGATGAACAAAATCACTTCTATGAAGATTTGAAAGCTGAGAAAGAGGAGTAGTATATAGTGCCAGTATTTTGTCTAAATCTTACCTTCTTTCATCATGGAAGAATATCTTAGGATGTATTTAAACAGCAGATTCAGTTTCTTGACTCACTGTTTACATTGCAAGTCTTTTGTCAACAAGTAATACACTTTTGTATTCCCACAGATGGTCAGCTATCTTACTGTTTAATTTTCTAGTAAAGCATAACATATAAGAGCGGTCAGGAGGTGGTAAGATATTCTGAAAAACTTGGATTTTTTTTGATGTGTTCAGTTCTGATGTTCTTCACTCAACACCTTTGCTTGCTTATGTTAACTCACCTGACCTTGATAACTCCTTCAAATAGTAGATAATTAAGACAGTACAGTACGAGGGGACTCTCATCATTCAGATACATGAAGGTTCAAAAGCTTGTTTTATCATTCAAAAAAACCAAACTTATATAAACTGACAAAACTCTAAAGCAAACAAGGGAGATCATTCCAGCAGCAGTGTTACTGGAGTAGAGTCAACCTTCAATTGACAGAAAGCAATCTTCCTTCTGGCATCAAGGACCAGTTCCATTGTTTCTTGTGATTCAGATGCATTGAACTACCAAAAAGGCTCTGTAACTAGTTAATCTGAAGAACTAGATGTCTGGTTTGTTTCTTTTCTGCAGCCTTTAGGCAGTCATCTGCTTTTGCAGGCTAAGCAAAATAACCACACTAGTTGGTTTTGGAAGCTGGTTCAGTCCAGTTAGTGCTTTAAGGTCATGTTGTCCCTTGGGGGGCAAGTTGTCCTTAATTTTTGCAAGCACGACTAGATAATTTTACAGTCCAGTAGATCCTCAGGATCATCATGTGAAAAGGATGTGCTGTGAACTTCATTCTCTTCCATTTTTCTTTGAAAACTCTTTTTGTGTTTTCTTCAAACCAACAGCTGCAGAACAAAGTCAGCAGCTCACAATGCTGTTTCTTAAAAGATGCTATTTTCCCCAACTTGTTCTTAAAAACACTATTCACAGTATACAGACAATTTCAATCTTTTTCCTTTTATCATGCAAAACCAGTGAATAACTCAAACTTTCTCATCAGCATTTGCTGCTAGTAGGGTGTCTCTTACAAACATCATTCAGTCTGTGCTTAGTCTTTTCTCTCCAGAGTTGCTTTTATTTCCATTTATATTCTAGAGGGAAGAACAAATAATCTGCCTGATTCCAGGCAAGATCAATAACTGCTGAGATGCCCTGGGCAAACATTGCCACACTGCTGCAGGAGACTATGGGCATGGTACTCGATGTGTCTGGGCAGACTTACTCCAACGTTAAATGCCATCAGCCTCTCTGATTTGCTCGAAGATTGTGTGTTAACTTAATATGGTTATTAACTGACCCAAGAGCAAAAGTAAATACTTACTGAGATAGCAAGAAGAACTCCTTGCTCAACCTGTTTTCTCTTGACAGACTATGACAGCTGGTGACAGAAGTAATGAGTGTAGGTGGTGCTAAGATGCCCCTTTTCTAAATCATACTTTTAAGATCTTTTTTATATCTAATTCCAATCTAAAATTACAGTTAGAGTAATGCTTTAATTTATATACCATTAAATATAAAAATAATTTAGTGAAACCTGCAAAGTATTCTTTCTAGGAATGGCTATGTGAAGTGTTTGGTTGAACAGTAAAAACTCTAAAGCCGTGTCATGAGTTTTGGTAAAAACCAAGAGAGTCTACATGACTGTTGTGTCTCTTTTTTTTTCTTTCCCCTTGCTTCGAGTCGGGGAATGGAAAGCAATGTAATGATGCCTATATATGTTAATATGCATACTTGAAAAATTTATTAATACTTCTAACCATTATTTCCTCCAAATATACACTGCATTCAAAAATAATGTTAATCTCTGGAGAGAACATCTTATGGCTGCTTAATTGTAGGAATGATTTTGAGGTTTAACTGTAAAAAAAAAAAAAGTTTTAACTGTAGGGAATTCAGAGGAGCAGTTGAATTGCTCATAAATTTATTACTTGCTGGCAGCACTGCTCTTGAGTCAGAGCACTTGTTTCTGACTCTTAAGAATTGGAAGTGTCTGCTTGCCTCCTTATATTTTAGTCACTTTAGTTTTATGGCTTGTCCAGTAAGAGAAATAGTCTTACAGTAAACAGAAAGGAATGGAATTAGTCTGCCTGATGATTTAACTTGCAACATAAAAGCAGCTTCTTAAATCAGAGTTCTTGTCTCTTGAAGCCTGCCATTTGGCTTACATAAAAAGAGCTACAAGAGTTCATATTTCTTATATTTAATTTAAGGAAAATACACGATCACTTTATTTAGACTCGTTTTGGATATTCCTGTTATTCATCAGACAAGTCAGTGACTGTTGTCTTTCAGAGAAATCTCAACAATAAGAAAGAAAGCACCGAGTTAAGAAACCATCATCTTCTTTTCCTGCTACACAAGAATTTTTTTATTGTTATGTTCCTTATATAAAAAGCCAGCTAGATGGTGTGTCAGAGGTCTTGTGGAGGAAGGAACCTGCAGAGTATGCTAAATTTTAACATGTTCCTCTCTCCTGAAAAATAATTTCTTAGGAATGCATCGTCAATGCCACTGCTAGTATTACAAAACTCACCTGTCACAGAGTCAAGCTAAGCTCTTTGCACAGTTGCAAATCCAAGCTGAATTTACCCAAATGGCACCTTCTCGATCCTGTTGTTTTTAATGGAATTTACCAAAACAAATGAAAGAAGTAGTTTCTATGATGTTAGTGGTTGTGACAGTTATCAATAGTTACTTGTAATCTGAGAAACCACTGCAACATTAGGGCTCGAACAAATAAAACTTTTGGTTCATTTTCCTTTTATATAAAAGTGAAGCAGAAGTAGTCTGTAGCTGCTGGTGCCAGAGAAAGATCAATGGGGGAGTTTTATGATCAAATGGCTTGTTCCTAAGTGATCCGTGCTGTAAATATAACAGAAGGACAGTTGGCACTGTCTTTGTACTTGTGATCATTTTACTTTTTAAGATATTTATGATGCTTCCAGTATCTGAGATCACAAAATCTGGAAATTCCTGTGTTGGCTTCAATCCTAGTATACGGATTAAAAGAAGCACTTCTGTTTAAGCATGGAACAGCCTTAATATACAACATTAATTTTCAGTGAATACTCATTATATTTGATACATGTTTAATAAGTAACATGTTTAACACTCTAAAAGAGTAGTTTTTAATTGATTCTTATTGTATCCATGAACACATGAAATTAATGGTCAGTGGAATTGCCCATTCATGAAGAGGAACAGAGATCTCTGATAAAGGACATTAGAGTAAACTTTAACACAAATGAAAGTCCTTAAGCTTTTTGTGTCTAATGAAGACTGTGTAAAGCCTGAAACTCTAAATTCTGTGCCCAATGTCATGACTTGTTTTTAAGACTTAGGTATTCAAAGTTATTAGTTTGGATTGTCATCCTGCTTTGTTCCTTATCCTAATCCTTTTGTCACTTGCATTGCATGTAGTTCGGTAGTTATTAGTAGTTGTTCTTATTGTTGTTCTTATTATTAGTTTACTGCTTGCTTCTTTCTAACGCAAGCCACTGCTACCTTACAAGAGGACACTCTTGTTGATAAATAGTTCCAAAGTCTACTGAAGCTATAGCTTGGACAAAAGTCATTTAGGACTAAACTATGACACTACCCTGTACATGCCCTAATGCTGTGTCACAATGTATCGATAACATTTATGTAAAACTTTCAGCAGAAACTGAAACACAGGAGATTCCCTCTGAACATCAGGAAACATGTTTTTACTGTGAGGGTGACTGAGCACTGCACAGGTTGCCCAGAGAGATTGTGTGGTCTGCATCCATGGAGATATGCAAAGGCCGCCTGGACATGGTCCTGTGCAACTGGCTGTAGCTGACTCTGCTTGAGCCAGGGGGGTTGGACCAGAGGACCTCCAGACATCCCTCCAAGGGTCCCTTCCAACCTCAACTATTCTGTGATTCTGTGAACTTTGACTCACAGGTTCATGAAAACACGGCCCATTGGCTTATCTGGAGCACTTCATGTGAAAACAACTGGGAAAAGGAAACCTTTCCGTTCTTGGGGCCACAGCAGTACCACTGCAGACCCACCACAATTGCTCTACAGCAACAGGAGTAACTCTCTGCAGAAGGAACAAACCCTGAGCTGGCTGGAGAAGAGCTACTCTGTGCTACCTGGTCTGAGGACATTCTCAGTATAAATTTTGACTATTTCAGGACTGGCCTCTGAGTGATATAAATACCTGTGATGATGTCAGATTAAGACTAGGTGGTGATTGAGCAATACCACTCTTTTGAGGGGGACCAGAGCAAAAAGAGTAATTCTTTTATTCCACTGGCTTGGCAAGCCGACCAGATTTGCTCTGCAGGTATGTGCCCATTAGCTAGTGGTCAGTTCAAGGAAGATGGCAGAATATGGGACATCCCGAGCCTTGGGCTCTTTTGTCCAAGGACCTGTTTGATTCCAGCTGTTGAGAGTCATTTCATTAAGCTATTATTCTGATGTTGGAGTAAAATATTAAAGTGAGCAAATGCAGTTAGGAAAAACAATTAGCAGAACAATTAAAGTAGGCATACTTGGTATCCTGTTCACGTTGTTATACTTGTATATTTGATAAGCATCATTTAAAAATCTTTCCATTAACAGCTGGAACAAGTATCACATAGCACTGGCAGGAACAAACAGCTCTCCATTTGCTGTTGAGTTAACATTAAAAAACAAATAGAATATCTTTTACCTACACAAAGTGATTTTAGCATTTTCTGTGCCTGCCATTGTGGTCTAGGAGTGTACTTTAGAGTGAAGGCATCACTCTAAATCATTTACTGGTATAGCAATTAGAAGATACAGTTGAATTTACAAGGGCCAGGAATGAATCTTCTGTTAGTACTTTATGCTACATTAACTATGTAATTACTGAACCACCACGCAAAGTTTATTAGGCTCCTCCACCCCACCCTCTGCTTTCACACAGATGGTGTTGCAAATCACCTCTCAATAGTTACCTGCTTGAAAGGAGAGTCTCATATGCAAAGTGCTATTCTTTGTTTAGATATGATAGCTTGCAAGATGCAAAATGAGGCAGCTATTTAAATTTGTTGTTACAGCACTTGGGCTGGGTACACAAGATTAAATAAAAAGAAAATTAGGAAGCAGATGCTTGTGGCTTAACGGAGGAATTGTGCTAAAAGATACTTTTCATTACTGGTGGATATGAGTAATTTTACTAAGGCAGCTGTTTCCTTAATCAGGAAAAACACGAACCTCTAAGATGACATCCAGATGTTTTCTGTATCTCTTCACAATATAATGAGTTTCCATTATATATGCTGTATTTCTAATTCCATTCATATTTACTTACACCCAATATATTTTCAAATACATGTATCATCTTTCTTAACTGTAAAAGACCGGAGTGCTAAATACATGACATATTTTGTGCTCCTGACATCCTTGCCTGGTGTTAGTCTACAAGTTGCTTCTAGGGCTGACAGTGTCCCTGACCAGCATCCAAACACTGGAATATCAGACTTGAGCAGGTTTTAGGAGGGTTTGGTTTGCTAGGGATGGGGAAGGGTCTTGGGAAGGAGTTTTTTAGTGATAGTATCTGTTCATCTTTTAGTTGTGCAGTTTTATGGTGCCTCTTTCAGGGCTGCCTGTTGTTCAGAGCAAGAGGTACCATAGTGTTAATACATATACAATGTGTTGATATCCTGCTCTAGTTATGTGGATATTGGGCAAAACCAGAGATTTAAAGCTTCCACTTGTTCTTAGGTGTGGGCTCACTCCTCTGTCATGGGCTGCTGACAGTTTTAATGCCTGCCAGTTTGCCATCTGCCATTGCTAGAAACACATGCTTTATTTGACTGGACATCTGGGATTCCAGGCTTTTTGCTGCTGACAGGACGCAAGACTGGCATTCCAAATCTTTGACACTGATTTACTGACATTGAGCTGTTTCCTAATTTATTTATTTATTTGGAGTGGTGTGGGATTTCAAAGTCTAAAGATTTGAGTGGAGCTTTTGCAGGTGTGAGTCTTGTTACCTGTGGTTTGTGCCTCGGGAGGCAGCTGCCAGTGCATGGTTGATCTGCACACATGTAGCAAATCCAACTCGTTACCCACTGTGTGTGCTGAGTATTGCACCTCTTGAAAAATCAAGGCTGCCCAGAGTTCCTGAGTTTGGCGTGAGGAATTCTCAAAGACTTTTACACCTAGCAAATTCCTTTTATTACAGGTAGTTGTTAAAGTTTGGTTACTACATTCGTCATCATCTTTTCTTGAATTATTGCAACAGAGATATTATTAAATGGTTGGTTCATGAGCTTTCCAGGTACTAATGGGTTGTAGCTAAGCTTTTAATTGTGCAAGTATACATAACCTTTAAAAAACCTAATACTTTCTTGACATTAGTAGAAAAATTAGCAGTTACTTTTTCTCTTGTGTCTAAAAGTTCTTCCTGTTAAATATAAATAGTTCTTGTTTGTTCTTGTTGGAGTTTATGTCTGTGTAAGCAATCTTGAATACACATGAATAGCACAAAAAGAAATAACTAAATATAACTGGAACAAACTCTTCCTTTATGATTTTTTTAATTCTGAAGTTATTTAGCAATCCCTTTCTTCATTCCAATTTTAAAGTGTAAGTCAGATGCGTATAAGTTACTGTACATTAATATTTCTTTGGTTTATGCCTTGCCTTCTTTCTGCCAGTTTGTACCATTTATTACTGGCCTTCCTAAAGTAACATTTTCAAACACAATATATCTACTTAGAAATTCTTCAGCTAAAAAAACCTGAAGTAATTACATGTGTTAGCTGCTGCTGATAACTTGAGGGGGTTTGTGTTTGTTGCTATGTACATTTGGATTAAATCTGGAAATCTCTCACTAATCCAGTTACTTCTGTTTGATTAAGTTCTCTACAGTCTTTTCGACATGGAGGGACTCTTCATGGTACTATGTGATTTCTTTGGTACAGTAATCAGCTAGAAAATAAAATTAATTTTCCTGCCATTGGTGAAACCATAACAAAAAAAGCTAACTGAATAAATGAAGGAATTTTTTTAACTTATGGTGGGGTGGTTTTGTTCAAAAATGTAGTTTCATTTTTGTAATAAGCATCTTTTTATAGTGGATTTGCTTCTGTGAGCTGGTGGCCAGCATACTGGATTATTCTGCAAATGGCAGTACAAATCTAAAAGCTTATCTGTGGTTGTTATTCCCCCAAGTTGTGAAAAAGACATGTACTGCTCTAGCAGTTTGCAGGTGAGAGAGAGTCGTTGCTCACAGATACCAGAAGCTGCCTGAGTCTCTCCAGTAAGGTTATTTGCGTACTTCTACAATCATGATTTTCAAAAGCTGCAAACTTATGTGCACCTTCCTGAATCGCCACATCATCTTGGGTGCCGAGAGCTTTCACAAGGTTTGAGCGCTCTGGTGCCTATTGCCCTCACAGATGTGCCCAATATAAGCTTTGATTCCTGTACTGAAGATCTCATTATAAATACTACCCTGTGGCTGTCTCAGCCTTAGATTGGGAGATAAAGTCCCTTTTTACTACAGGATCTATATTTTCTAGGCTGTCTCTCCACTGAAAACCGTTTAACACGTTCCAGCCCAGCACTGAATGACAACAGATGCTGAGCAGGATTGTGGGAATGGCTGAAGATTGTCATTAATTTTAAATGAAAGATTCCTCCTGCTTTATACAGCTGTAATATTGTTTTTATGTGTGAGGGAGAGATTTGTATGAAAACTAGTGCTGCTCTGAGAATTTTAATGAGAGCATCTGAGATTAAACAAAACTCAGTTTGGCAAATAAATTTAGTCCTTTTCTTGGGATTTCTGACATCTCCCAACCCCAAGGTGCCGCTGTGCTGTGTAACAGCTTACCTTGTGCTCCCTCTGCCGGCATCCCAATGGGATAGAAACCCGATGTTTTGCTGATCTCCAGGGAGGGGGTGACTTGTTTAAATTCTCAATAAAATAAAATGCTGCTTCATCTGGTCAATATTGTCGTGTGAAGGTGTGACAAACCATGCTTTGTAAAGGAGCTAAAGCACTCTGTTTCCTTCACTTTTATGTGCTCTTATGGAAACTGTGGTATTTACATTTCCAGTGTGTAGTCACCTCTTCACTCTCCAGGCTGACTGTGCCTCGGATGCCCTGTTGGTGGGTTTGGCTTGGGCAGCACAGGCAATGTGAGATGCTTCAGGGTGTTTAGTGCAAAAGCATCTCCTTGTTTCTGTAATAGGGAAACTTCCTGCATCCAGCCAAGCTTCTAAGCTCCAGGTTGGTGCAATCCCAGGAGAGCCAGGCCTGCTCCACTTGGCCGTCAGTGGCCCTCTGGTCCTGGGGACTGGAGAGAAGCTTATTAGCTCTGAGCAAAATGGTACTGATGGGCAAAGGTGCTTTGGGTCTGATGCTACACTTTCAGTCGAGAAAGCCTTCCCAAAACTCAGTGCTGAAGAGCATGATGCTGATTCAGACATTGGCATGTGCAGTTGGGCTGATTAGTTCTGGTTTGACTTTGACCCCTGTAGGTGTAGCCTCGAGTGGAGCCATTCATTTTTAATGCACTGTCCTCTCCTTGAGGTTGGGTGCAGTCCTGGGCTGGAGGTGGGCTCATGCCCTGGTGTGGCATTTCACATGTGCTCTGCTTAGGTCCAGCAGGAGCAAGACTGGCCCAGAGCTGGCAAGTTCCTCTTGGACCCAGACTGTTTTCTGGGAAAAACGCTCAAAACATGCTCCCAGCACTTCTGGATCTAGGTGTACAATAAATACAACTACAGCTGTGAAGGTCCTAAATTAAGTCCACTGGGCTCCTTTTGTCAGTACTGCTTACCACACTGACATGACTCATTGCAACGCTTGTTTCCAGAAATGTTATTAACTGTTTCCTCACCTGATAGAACAGATAATTCATAACTGACTTGCCTCGGTCAGGAGTAAGTGAGGACTATCTGAAATTAAACTCAAACCCACCTGCAAGTGTCAAGATGACAGTAATTGTAAAACCAATAATTGCTGCTAAATTGCCGAGCAGCTGGGTAACTTATCCAGGTGTCACGAGCACTGAAAATATGTTATAGGAAATGGTTTCAAATTATATGACACTGAAGTGTCGTGTCATTTGATATGGGAGATAGTAGAAGAATTCAGTTACACTATTTCAAGTATTTTGAGTGGAGCACCACAATTTTTGTAGCATTTCTAATCTTTCATTGTAAAAATTAAACAAATGTAAGCATAGCAAAAATCTTGGATTGTGTTTCAGGGAAGAAGGTATTGGATCAAGTTATTCTAAGAAAGTTCTCTTTTGTTAGCAGATCACTTTAAACCTAAATCAACATATGTTACACTGAAAGGATCTCTACTCAGTGTACTGAAGAGCAGCAAAGCAGCCTGTCCCTGTTCATTTTTCTGGTCTCATTTTCTGCTTTTGCACTGAAATATTAATTCTTTACCCTACTGGGATAGGCAGTCAGGTACAGGAAAGTAAGCAATAAATCTTACTTAGTGTCTTGTCAGTTTCTATCTGTAAATATAAAACAAAAATGAAAAATGTTTAATTTGACAGTATTAGAAATGTGGAGAAAATGTCTTTGTCAATTGAAAAAAATAAATAAATAAATAGGATTGTTCCCTCCAGTGTTAAAATTTAACTTCTGGTTTCCCTCTTATGAAGGATTTTTTAAGGCAGAATTCTGGCTGTTCTTTATGATGTTGTACCATGTTATGGTCTTTTTTTGGTTAGACGTACCTCATACAAGATTCGAAGATATTTCTTTGTTTCCTGTGTTTTCTTTTCTTCCTGATTAGCAACAGCAATTAAATCTATGATGAGGTAATCTAACATTTTCAAAGGGGTTTGTCATCCCAGCCAGAGGAAATGTTTTTGTTTATCCAGAAGAGATAACATTCTTGCACTGTAATGAAAGCCAGTGCTTACCAGATGACAGCTCTGGTCTTAGCCCTGCAGTTGTGTCTTTGCAGGCAGATCCTTATTTCTTTGCGGGAATACTATTTTCCCTAATAAGATTTGATCATGGGCACGGAGTCTGCCAAATCTGATTGATTGTGGGATTGGGTCTTCTAACATAAGGAATGCGGTTCTGGATGTATAACCTCTTTTAACAATGACTTTTAAAAGAAAAAGACTACTTCTCTAAAGCCATTAAAAAAAATTAATCACAAAACACTCTTTTGATGTCTGCATGCCACAAGGTTGTGTGGAGAATGCGAATAGCTGCTTTAAATTCAGTGAGGATCTGGAAAACTTGGTTCATTAAATTCACAGCTTTTCTTTCATCCAAAGTTTTTCTCTGTATCCTAATTCATATCTAAAACCTCTACATTTGCATCAGTGTCACAAAGTGAGCAGAACCTAAAAAAACCCCATACCCAAACTGCTTTTCTAAGACAAGTGCCTCACTGAATTAAGGTCACATTTGAGAGAAATAAGGAATTTTTTCTTAGAAAATCAATTACTGTAGGAAATCCGCTAATGTAAGTACTGTATAGGTAAATGTGGTTACTTTCCTTACCTTTTTCAGTAATAGTGCTAGCAGTCCTACTAGAATGAAAGATGCAGATTATGATTCCCAAGGAAGTGGATGACTTTGGGCACTGGGAATCAGGACGTGCATAGGTACAGTGTTGTGCAAGAGCATACCTCCTACCAGCTTGTGCAGTGGTTGTGTAGTAGGGGAAGTATCTGAGTTACTTTGTTCTCTCTTGTGAAGACCAAAATATTTATATGTATTTAAAAAATAATTAAGAGCATCTAACGGAGTGAGAAAATAATGTTTTGCTCCTTGGCTTGCCTGTGTGTTGCCTCTGGAATGAACAGAGAGTAAGAGGAAAGCTGAGTGTGTGCAGCAGTGAGGTGGATTTCTTGTTTATGTATTGCTGCTTACTCAAATGTTTTTCAAAGAATTGCTGGCTTAGAGTAACGGTGATGGTTTGGAGTGACTTTTGTGTTTGTAAGGCACTTGAGACTGTTAACTCAAAGGACAACGAAGGTGCTGCTTTACTGAGCATTGAGCTAATTTTAACTAGCAATTCACAGCCTACTAATATAAACAGAGATCTCCATAAAAAATGTAGTATCTCTGTCTTCTGTATAATCTATTATATGACTATAGTAAGTATCTAATTTGCTGTAGGGCTAATTTTAATTATCAGTAGGCCTGCAGAGTGTGAAACAGTCTGTGTACTTATTCCACAGAGGAGTACTTCTTACACAGGACCTTCAAACAGTGAGAATCACTATCATACAAGTCTGTTTGAGATCTTACATAAATCTTTTAAAAAATGTTAATAATACTTTGAGTTTAGAAGAAAAAAAGGATTATTTCACATCCAAAATCTGTCTTCTGGCAAAAACTATGTTTGAGAAAGCATTTAATACTCTACCTAACTTTATAGTGTTATAGACTGATCGTGTATTTCTGACTGGTTTCAATTATTATTTTGGTTCCTGAATCACAGTGCTTCACTTAGAATAATTTTCTTTGTTGTACTATAGTATCTAGCCGAGTTAAATGTTAGTGCAATTTTTAGTGGTTTGGCTGCTTTTTAAAGGTAGCCATAGTACTTTCCTCTGAATCCTCCACTTAAAAGAAGGGATTGTTGACAATGTAGCTTAGTCATTACATCACCTGATGAAGGGGCAGCTGATAAGTCAGGGAAATAACTCCACAACCCCTCTTCCTTAAAAAGTATGCAGTCTAGATATGATACAGCAGTGGAGCAAGTCATGGAGGTCTTGGGAGTGGTTTGTAGACTTTTAGACTTGTAGGTAGATATTTAAACCATAGAACTAAGTGTGGGGTGAAGGGTGGGTGCAGGCGTGGGACTGTGACAGCTTCCCCCAGGTCAAAAGAAAGATATGTTGAGCACTGTGGACAGTGTGCAATAATTACAACACCCACTTTTCCTCATATTATTTTTTAACTGTTAAAGCTGAAAATTTAAAAATATAGTGGTCCCTGTATTAATCTTCACCCTTTTACCATTGCTTTCAGAGCATAATTTGCTGTGTGAAGTTGCTATTTCTTGCGTTCGGTCATTCAGAGTGTTTTATTCTTGTCATTCTTGCCTATGCTGTTCTACTTAATAGACAGTGATTTAGCAGTCAGTTGTTCAGCCATGTTAGATTAGCCCTAGAGATAAAATTGGATAATGTCCGTAGTTGATTTTTATTTTTTTTTGAACTTTGAAAGGGGAAGAAAAATCACTAGCATGCATTAGTAAATAATCTGTTGAAATTCTCTTGTAAACAAGAGGTGCATCTTCACCTCAAGACTTGTTCCAAAAGTGTACAATGGTTTAAAAAAATTTTTTTTAATTCTAGTTCCTAGTTGCCCACTAGGAAAATTGTTTACTACCTTGGAAGAGGTGCATTTTGGACAAGAAAGAAGTTAGAACACCCGCCTTCACTGTGTGTTCTAATGTTGGTGTTCAGAGCACTATCCTTATCAGAAGTGAATTACATTTTCCTTGCATATCCATATGTGGGAAAATATTTCCTTACTGCTTCATATCAGATGTGTTTACTTTTTACTTTTAGCCCTTAGGAAAGGGACTTGGGGGTGCTGATGGACGAGAAGCTGGACATGAGCAGGCAGTGTGCACTTGCAGCCCAGAAGGCCAATCACATCCTGGGCTGCATCAAAAGAAGTGTTGCCAGCAGATCCAGAGAGGTGATTCTGCCACTTTACTCTGGTGAGACCTCACCTGGAGTACTGTGTGCAGGTCTGGAGCCCTCAATATAGAAAGGACATGGACCTGATGGAGCCGGCCCAGAGGAGGGCCACTAAAATGATCAGGGGGTTGGAGCACCTCTGCTATGAGGACAGGCTGAGGGAGCTGGGGTTGTTCAGCCTAGAGAAGAGGAGGCTCTGGGGAGACCTAATAGCAGCCTTCCAGTACCTGAGGGGGCCCTACAGGAAGGCTGGGGAGAGTCTGTTTACAAAGGCCTGCAGTGACAGGATGAAGGGCAATGGTTTTAAGTTGGAGAAGGGGAGATTAAGATTGGATATTGGGAAAAAGTTCTTTACTATGAGGGTGGTGGAACACAGGGAGGTGGTTGAGGCCCCTTCCCTTGAGATATTCAAGGTGAAGCTCGATGAGGCCCTGGGCAACCTGGTCTAGTTGGAGGTGTCTCTGCTGACTGCGGGGAGGTCGGACTAGATGACCTTTGGAGGTCCCTTCCGGCCTGGACCAGTCTATGAATCTATGAATAATTATGTTCTGCATCAACTGTTTTTGATTGTCCCTCAATCTTTTAACCCTTAACGAGACTGAATTATGTACTGGATGAAGATCACAAATCCATAACTAATTCTCAGCAGAATCCACAAAATCAGTAAACTGGGAAGTTAGAAATAATGTCAATTATGAAGGGATTTCCAAGCAAATTGTTTTCCCTGCTGCCTTGCTTCAAGTTTCTCCCAGCACTCATATGCAATCCACTCAAAAAAATTTTCTGACTCCAGCCATAATAATTATTTAATCTCTCTCAAAATACCTTGTACTGTAATTCTAAATCTTGGACTGTTGTCACAGAAATCTTGAGATCTCTATCAAACAAAAAGACTGTGGGGTAGTCTGGAGCTTCTTTATGGTAACGTGATTATCCCAGAATTTTATATTCTCTCCTGATCACATAATTTTTCAATAATAAAAACCTTTCCTAAAAGTGGCTTTTAGAAAGTGGAATTTTATCAATTGTATTTTGTTTGTGTGGAAAGAAATTTCTTCATTACCTTGTTTAGACCAGAAAATATCTTTATTTGTGCATTCACATACATGTATATGCTTTTTTTTTTCCTTCTCTGAAAATTTGCTGTACTGTACTTGGCTACGCCGCAGGATACATCAGATGTACAAGTTGATTTCTAATACATAAATAAATAAAAATTCATCATAAATATGCCTGAGGGGAAAAAAATGATTTGAAGGGAGCCGTTATTAGAAAGAGAGAACGATGAAGGTGACTTTGCTATTTTGGTTACTCCACCTGGGATAATCCTTTCAGTGTTGTGCAGGATCCCAGTGTAATTCCAAGCAAATAGGCCTTGAACATCCACATATTGAAATCACTAAATAGGTTTCTATATTTAAGTTGGAACAATATTGCTTCTAATTAAAAACTCTCTTACTAGAGCACTCAGTGCTTGAAAAGTCAGGTTAATGTAACCCGAGTTGAGCTGGCACTTGAAGGAGAGCAAAAGACTCTTTGTTCTAGCTTTGTAACTGTTACTCTCAACATAAAAGTTCCTGATGTTAAATTGTTTGTCATTCTTGTGGACTCGTGTTAAGCAATTGAGGTCTTTCTGCTTCTTGTTTTTAAGATGAAATCGGAAACTTTTTACATGCTATAGACCAGTTAAGTCTCCATTATCTGTAGGGTTATATTCCAGTTTTTTGATTAATCGTGGCATTGATACTTGTCTGGGTATAAGCCGGCTGAGTCCATAAGACTGTGGTGCTGCAAAAATATCTTTGGAGGGGAGTGTGTGTGTGTTTTGGTGAGGGGGTGGGTAGTGGGTTGGTTTTGCCCCAGATTCCCTATGCTGCACATCCGCAGTACGGTAGGTACTCAGCCATCCAGCCCGGGTTCCCGCAGCGCGCTGAGCCTCTGCTAATAAACCTCACGCAGAGCAAAGGCAGCTTTTCTGCGGCTGCGTCCCTACCGCTTGGTGAGGAGGTGTCACTCGGGGCAGGGAGCTGCCTGCCAGCCATCCAGGATCCAGCAGCGTGCCCAGATAATAGTCCCCGACCCCAGGACACCTGGCAGGCACTGCGGGGAGTACACAAGCAGCTCTGTGCGCACCGGAGCAGGTCTGGCCACGCTGGTGTCCCTGGCTTGATGCCTGTCGTGCCAGATGCAGGTCATCTGGGCATTGTCACTGTGTGATGCTGCTGTGTGAGTTCTCTCATTCCCGTGTGTGATGGAAAATGGGTTGTGCTGCTTTGTTCCTTTGATGTCACTCTGAAAAAAACAGGGACACGTTGTTGTGTTGCGATGACTTGTACTGTTACGCTCAATAATGGTATTATCTAAATTAATTTAGTGGGAGCAACACTGCATTTTCCAACACTTTATTTCTTCTTAACTTCCAGGTTTTCCGAAAAAAGGCAGTGGAGCTTGGAGAGAAATTGCTACCTGCTTTCAACACGCCCACTGGGATACCTTGGGCATTGCTTAATATTAAGAGGTAAACCAACTGCCTTTTAGTGACTGGAGTACATAAAAAAGTTATGTTGAAACAGTCTTCATCACAGAACTATTACAATTGCTGCACATTTTTTGTCTTTCCAGCTAGGTAAAAGTTGACATAAGATACTTGGTTCTACAGTTTAAATTAGGAAATTTAAGTAGATATTCGTTGTACGCACAAGAATGCATATAGAAATACATTTATGCACCTCAGAACAGGCTGGGTTTTGGTCAGTTACTATGTGACTCGTCACTTTTCCTGAAGTGCTTTTAGTGCTGTTATATATATGGTAAGGACAAGTGCTACTGTGAAAGGGTAAAGTTTCCTGCCACTTTGTACTCGGATTCCTACCTGTTCTCAAACATGATATCAGCATATCGAGAAACAAGAGTAACACCTGCTACGAGTGGCTAGCTGTTCTGCATGCTCTCCGGAGGAGTGGTTGTGCTTTGGAGGCAGTGGCGTGGTTGCTGTAGGGGATGCTCTCCTGAAGTCACTCTGGCCTCCAGTATCTGACTCCAGACAGATGTCAGCAATTCCTTGGTCTGCCTCAGGCCTGCTAGCGGTGATACTGTGCTGGTAAATAAAATGTTTTCTTTACACTGCCTGGAGAAGAATATTGAAAGTTACACCTGTGCAGTATATTTGTGTATTCGTAAGGACACGTCAGCTTTCATTCTGCTGCAGATAAACCCCAGCACCACCTGTCACAAGAAAGGGAATCAAGCAGAATTTCACATGTCCGTGTGTTGGCGTCATATTGTGTATTTTTGCATGATTCCCTCCTTGACAGTTAGCATCTTCCACTGTTCTGTGCTCGATCTGTATTTACGGGTACACCTTTTCCCTAAAGAGGGACGTACACTGGCGTGCTTGCTTGGTTGGCTGTGGTTGCTTCAGGCTTCCCAATGAACTGTTCAGAGCCAGTCCTACAGAGACCCCTGGTGTGTCAGCTCAGACAGGTTTATCTTCCACCATCCTTTCAAACAGAAGTGAGACGGAAAGCAAAAAGCATGTCTGTGTGCAGGAACGGGGGGAGTTTGCGCCTCCTGAACCTTCTCATCATTGAAGGGGCTGATTAACTGCTGCCCAGTGATGATCTTTGGACTTTGACTGGTTACTTAATGATTTCTTCTCAACAGACTGTCATGAGTTCTGCACAAGTTCAGTAGCACAAGGGCTTGAGGTCTGTTGATTACTTGTTTTTAAGCTGTTACCAAAACTTCTGAGTACAGAAGCCCAGCATACATCTGTAATTGCAACACTACAGTACCTTATTCTACATAGTACACGTAAACATATTTAAGGTATTTAGGCTAAAAATTTGTCTTATACGTAGCTCTTGACTAAATCCCTGCTTACCTACTAAATGCATCAATGGTTTATGCAAATAGTTCAAATTCTGTGGTCGGTCTGTATGGTTTCGTTCCTAGCTTCTCACAACTGCTGTGGTGCTGTGCTACAGATGTCAGCCACAGATGCTAACAGGCGGTGATGGAAAAGGGATTCATTTCTTATCTGGCATCAAAGTGGAAGAGCATCTCTGCTGAGATAACTTCCTTTGCTATGGTAGAAAAAGTTGTATTAAGAGCTGGGTTCTTGGTTATTCGTTCTGAATCCTTGCACATCTGTCTAGATTTGACCTTCAGTAGATGACTTTTCCAGAATACTGTGTGTAAACAAATACGCTGTCATCCAGGCTTAGGAAATGCTAAGCCACTGAAGCCTGCATATATTACAGATCTAATACGCCTCATTTCTGATCAGTATTTTATTTTATTTTGATTTATACTTCAAACTGGAGAACACACACAATAGATTGTGGGTGTCACTGGGGTTTTTTTAAATGACTATTTTTGGATTAACAGATGAGCTGGATATTTGTTTCACTATGAAAATGTTCTTCACAAAATTGTTTTCTCTGCTCGTCCTGTATAATCAAAGCCAGACTTGCTCTCTCCTCAAGTGTCTCTGGGCGTAAACATATATATGTGCTTTTGTCTGAGCGTGTCCTTACATACCAAAGGCGTCCACTTGAAGTCTTGTACTCTTTCTCTTCTCCATTGTTTTTCTTCATCCTGCTTCTTTTCTTACAACTTAATGACCATGCGACACTTACTATCTTATTTGTGAAACCCTAATTATCAAATATATTAGGAAGTTCACTGTACTGTTCTTCTGCTAAAATTATTAGCCAGTTCTTGACTGTGTGTGTTTGTAAAATTTCCTTTTGTTTCTGAAGTACATTTTAAGTAATTAGACTGTTAATTTGTACTGGGATTCCCTTTTCTTTCTTTCTAAATGTTTCAGTTGCATTTCCATATTTGTGGTATTCTTGATATTGCTCTGTATCTTCAGTTCATCTTCAGCATCTGTTTTTCACTTCTCCCTATACTGCTAAATTTGAAGTTCCTGTTATGGCTCACTTGCTTATTTGAGTAACCAGTGCTGGATGAAACTTGTTGACTATTCTGGCTGAAAGCACTGGTGCAAAGAGGGGCTAGAGAGGGGAAATGTGTGTAAAGTAGTGGTGGCTTGACAGATAGGTTTGAGTCTTCTTTTGGGGATAAGGAGCACAAGCAGGCAAAGCTGCTTTTATTTATTTATTTACTTTCTTATTTATTTTCCTCCCTCACCCAAATCCTTTGTTTAGTTACTTCATCTTCAGTACTTTTAGAAGAGCAACTATAACAGCTTCTTAAAATACCACTAGTTCATGATCCTTTATTTTTCTTCTCAGTGAGCCGTGACAATCTGGCTTCTTCATGCTATAATTTTCACTTCCCTTTCTCTTCGAAAACTTCAAGTAATTTATGACTGAGAAATCACATTGCTTGGGTATTTCTGTAATATGCCTCTCAGATTTATAGAAATAAAAAATTCTGGAATTGTAGCTCTGAAATTATAACTCTCTTAGTGAGTGAAATAATCTTAACAAATACCGTGCTTAGGTATATGATCATGTTCACAAGATCAAGTAAACTTTTTAATGTTTCTATTTGTACCCTGTAACTATTAAAAAGGAAGCTGTACGGGGCTTGTGTTTATGGGATGACACCTAGCTGTGAAATACAGAGAATAACCCAGATTGCTGTTAGTCTATTGGTTCAGTCAGGAATAAACTTTGAAATATAAGATTATGTACCATATTTTGTCTCTTTTGGATGGAAATTGTCTCTTTATGTCGCTTTTTCCCCCTTTGAAAACAGATCTGTATCATTTTTCAGTCGTTCTTTGTTCCAATGAGACTACAGTACTACTTTCTAATAAGCAACCCACAAGCATTCTTATATAAAAGAATATATATTCCATAAAATGTTTGCTCACTATACATTAACTAGTTGAACAGTTGTTTTAAGGTTATTTATTATCCCTTGTGTGGTATTATGTAGCAATACTGTTAGACATTAAGGTGCCTGGCTTTTTATGAAGAATCAATGTATCATATAACCTTTAAGTGCATCTGAAACTTTGAAAAATAGGTATTCCTTACCTTAATGAAAAAGTTTTTGATGGCTAAAATAATATTTTTATTTCTGGAAACAGAACAAGCCAGAAATGGTTTTTTTGGATGTCTAATCTGTTTGCAAATGTTGACATGAGCCTAGGATTTTTTGCCTTTTATACTTTCGCATTGATTATACATAAATGGTGGACCTTAGTTGAATTCAATATTACATATTTTACAAAGTGAGATAGCAGAGGAATTGCTAAATTGTTTGAACAAAGTAGTTACTTATTTGTGTAACTGAGGTTGGAAGTGACAAAGCTGCAATATTTATGCTATTGGGATGTTGTCAGCGTGATTTTAAAGCAAGGTCCTCTTTTGATTTTTTGGGGTTGGTTTTTTTGGTTTTTTTTATTTAACACGTTTTGTGCAGAATATTTAAGTTATGCCACAGGCTTTTCCAGACCTCAAAGCATTCAAGGTTTGAACAAAAGTTTCTCGGAGCTACTAAGCCCTCGGAGCCACTGCGTGGGTTCAGAACAAGAAGACACACCCACAGCACAGCTTCCTTTTTCTCTCGCATTACTTGATAAAAAGAAAATAACACAGAAAAATATGTCCATAATTTTATATTTTGAATACTTTAGGGTTTACCACCAGTTGAGACTCCTGTTCCATGACAGTCGTGCTGAGCATGACTCCCCCCCCCCCACCAGTCTGGCCCAACAGAACCTCGTGGCTTTTGTGAGGGATTTTATGCTGAAATGCCACAGTGTCTGCCAGGGTGACACAGGCATAAGCATTGTTCTCTCCTGGGGCACATGCTCTGGTGTTTCAGAGTACTGGTAGTATTTTAGGTTGCAGGCATTTAAAGGAGCTTATCTGTCAACATCTTCCTCTTAGGAGGAAATGTGGCTGATAAACCAACCACTGAGGTATGAAATATTGGTCTTCAGACAACGGAACTTGCATGAAAATATTATAAACTTTCAAAGTAATTCCCCATTTCAGACCATGTTTAAGGTCACGTGTGCCTAAGTTACTTGAGGAATAGATGGCCTTCTAAATGTCTTTCATGTCCTTCCTTGTTAGAAGAACTCCAGTATTCTTAAGAAAATATATAGATTTTAGTGTATAACAGAACGGTTTTCTTTGTGTTCTGAGACTTCTTCTAAAACATCATAATCAATGCGCTTACAAGTATATTCATTTATTGTTTGTAAAGAAATCTTAATGCATTGGGAAAGTTTGAAAATAAAAAGAAGAAAGGATCCAAACATGTAAATTCAGTAAACCTTTTGGACATATTAATTCTCCTGCTTACACTATCAGAAATGCCTGAAATGTGAATGTTGCATTATTTCAGAAAGTGTTCTGAGTGTCAACTTGTGTCTATAATGTTCTCTTCTTTAACAGAATTAGTGATTCATGCTTTTACTTGTTCTAATGACTCAACAAGCACTGTCTTGCAGAGATTCAGTCAGAATAGGTAATTTAAGATTTCTGGTTTGCACTATTAACTCTACTGTCTAAATTAAATAACAAATACTACAGAGTTAAATAAAGCTTATTCTTCAAAACTGCCTCTCTTTGGAAAAAATAAACCTGTTTTTCAAAGGGCTTGTAAAGAGGAGAGACTTACATAGTCTGCACAGTTTGTCATTGTAGGACCATGCAGAAGTTGTGTTTAGATGGAGTCTTTAATTTTATCCTTTTTGTCTAAATTGGGCATAATTTCAGAGGAAGGAATCAAAACTACCTTAGAAGAAAAAGCTAAAAGTAGTCTAGTTTGCATGCTTAATAAAGACCTTGTGTGTGTGGTTTTGTCAAATGCTCCGCTGATGTCATAAATTAAAGTGGTAATAGTAACAAAAAGGATTTGGATCTTGAGTTAAACACTGAGATTTCCCCTGTACCAAAACAGGCCAATTGAAACCAGACTTTGTCCATCAGGCATTTGGATCACAGTATGGATTTGTATTAGCCGTGGATGCAGAGATAAATCCTAGCGGAACTTTACCTATCTAAAAATTATTTGTCTGGTGTCGAACATATGTTTTGGGATAGAATGATTTGCCTTCTAGAGATACTGATCTCTTTCTGTTGACTAAAGAAGACCTTAGGCTTTACATTTCTTGAGTCAGTACTGGATGCAAAGTAAACTTGAAAAAATGGGTTTGTGTTTGGGGCATTTTGATATTACCATGTTATATTCCATCCAATTAGCAATTTCATTGTTTTAGAACGTCACAGTAAGCAAATTGCTTGCCATCTCTTTGCCTTATTTCAATTGAGTAGTCTGTTCTGCATTGCATGACAGGTGCTTTATATTCAACAAGAATCAAATGAACTATTGTAAAATTGTGTTTCATTTTAAAAGAACTAACAACTTTCCTTTTTTCCTTTGAGTTTCTATAAATAATTCTTTCATGGTCACACATAAATTTAAAAAGATTGGCCTGAGAGTGTTATTAAGATTTTCTGATTGTAGATATCGGTACACATCAGTGCAGTTTTCAGGATAGATACTTTTAACTCGTCGTGGTGTCTGATTTGCCACTGCAAAAAATCTTGTTATAAAGATATCAGAAAAATTCCATGAGATAGTTCAAGGAACACATCTGTTTGGTGGGAAGGAAAAAAAAAAAAACCTGAACAGAAAAAGATTATTTTGGTAATAGCCCATAATGTTAAGCTGCATTATTCAAACAACAGCTTCAGTTCAATATTGTAATGCCGAATTTGTGTGGGAGGCTGCCCTCTGGCAATAACACTGAAAGGATTTGGGACCTATTATTGCTACTGCGAAATATCTTTCTCAGTTCAAGTGCTTTCTTTATAGGCAAAGGAAAGAGATTCTAGTCACAAATTCTAAGTTTGAACGCTAACTTTTTCCCCCCAGTTTATTTGTGTACTGTAATGTGAGTATAAATACTTACAAGTTCATAATTATCATACTACTTGTCTGTGTAAAACCCTATGTGAGTACTAGTAATGTGATTCCTCAGCATAAAATGTATGATTGCAAACACTTTATTGATCTCTGTGGTGATAACAATAGGTAGTGTTCTTTAATAAAACCTAAGAAACTTTGTGCCAGACAGTCCCAGAGAGACGCCAGCTTGTTACAGGAGGGTCTTGGTCTTCACTTCATGGGTTTTGCCCAGCTCTACAGCAGACGTTGTCTTCAGGGTATCAAAACCTTCCCCAGCTATCACAAATTTTTGTCTTGATGGCTTAAAAAGAATGGAAAATGGCTTTTCTTTGTGTTTGAATTATAAAGAAGATACGAAAGTTTTCTCCGCTGGAAAGAGGGATGGGACTTGAATCAGGATAAGCAGGTTGCATTATTCTGTGTTTTGAGTAGGAATTTCACCCTGGTCACCTATGGCATGTACCAACCAGGTACTTCAAATTTTCTACTAGTCTGGTCATAAATTACCCAGGCCCTGGTTGAAACACAGTGACATAGGGTAGATAGTGACAAGCATGGGAAAGTTGCATCAGATCCTCAGTTTGCTTCCTAATGGTTTAAACTGCTCTTGCTCCCCAAAGAAATCTGCCTGCAAGATTTTGAAATTGCATTTATTGATAATAGGATTTTATAAATTAGTAAATAGATGATGATGTTACTTGTGCTCTGCTTTAGCTGGGTAACTGCTGCTATCACCTCGATATTGACAGATAATTAGGAGTTATTTGTATTACATACTTTCCCACTGCCTAAGAGATGCAAGGAAGCCCTTAGTATTGAGCTCCCAAACATATTTGAGAGTTGGAGTTGGACATAAATATGCGCAGGATGAGGCTTAGTTCAAGATGAGACACATTTGTACGTTTTACTGGTGCAGCAGGAACTAGTTCCCATTATGGTCATTAGGGAGCCAGGCACCACAAAGCAGACCGAGGAGCTGTTCTCCTGCCCTGAAATAAATGTCCAGTGCCAGCCCCGCGGAGCTGCCCTTCCCTGACCGTATTGACCGTGCTGGGAACCCCGACACCTGAGTGTAGGCACATTAATCTTTGCACTGGTTAAAGATCATTTCCCTTTCAGTTGCTTGTATCGCGTATGTCCCAATTTTAATCTGTGTTCAGTAAATGATAATCTTATAATAGGCAAAACATGACTGTTGGAAGAGACTTCCTTTGGAGGGAAGGAAATACATTCATACAGACTTCAGGTTTCATTAAATGAATAAAATAAGCACATGCACTTCTCAGTCACTTCCACCACAATTCAAGTTATGTCAGGGAAATGCTTCATTTAAAAATAAGAGTTGCATTAGGATTGCTTTTCCTAAAACTTTTTGAAGAAAGAAATTGTGAAGACACTTCTGAATTATTCACTTTGTGTGTTTGATACAGTGTATGTACATTTGCAGGATTTTGCCTGCAAAATCCGTTGCTCCGTATTTCATTAGGGGACTCTTGAAATGGCCATGAGAAGGGGAGAGGGACCATTTACTAAGTGTTTTGCTTGTGTATTTTAGCTCGAATTGCTTTAATACTTCTACTTGGATAAATTCTAAAATAAAGCATGTCATTCTTCAAAATAGTAATTTCATAATGGAAAGGTGGTGGTTGGTTTTTTTCCTACTCTAGTTTAAGCATCTTTATGATGTGGTGGATGATAAGAATTAAGATCTACCAAGCACTATACTTTGACTGGTTGACTAAATTGTTGGTGATAATATGCGTAAGGGCATGAGACCTGTTCAACATTACAAGACTGGAGGAACAAGATTTTTACCTAGCATCAAAGTAAGGACTACTTTAGATTCTAAAATAAGCACTAGTTTAAATAGGAGACTAATGTTTGTAGCTACTCTGTATTTTTGTCCTAAAATAATGTGTGTGAAGAAGAGTTGCTAACTACATTTTTTCAGAAATCAGTATTGAGAAGAGATTCTACTGTCTCTTCACAGAGGACTACTTTTTTTCTCACTAAAAAGACATTTTTCCCTTCAATACTTCTATGAGTACATTAACCTTTTAATATGTCTTCTGTTATAGGTATGAACACACATATATGCAGTATGTGTGTGTATATATATATGTAAATCTTTATTCATTATGGTGTGGTTTCTTATTGCTGCTGATAAAAGAGGATCTCTCCGTAACCACCTCCAGAGTATAACCTCCCAGCTGGGCAGCTGGAACCCTACCTGTAACTGATGCAGTTGTAAAGGGTAACACATATCAGAAATAACTATTTCACTTATCTGAATTTTAAACTTTTCTTTATAGTACTTCATAATCCTATTAATACAGTGAAACTTGAATTTTGTGGTTTTCAGTTTCTTTATACCAATGCTGATGGGTGTTTTTTATGCCATTTTTGTAAGCATGTTTAATTTTTAGCTGACTAGTCATAACTGCTTCTGACATCTTTTGTTCTGAAATTCATGGCATATCCGTTTTCATGGATGTATCAGATAGTCTTCCAGTGCAGTTTTCCATTTAATCTTTTAGAGTGACCTTAAAATAACAAATCAGCATAAAATAGGTTATCTTTTACTCCATAAATCATTCTGTTCTATCAGAATAATAAGAACATTCATGCAGACTGATTTTTAGCGTTAGTTTTGGTTGGGTTTTTTTTTTTTAACAGAAACTAAAGTTTATTATTTGTTAATTGTTCAGTTAGCTTTAGCATTTGGAGAGATTTGTGGAGTTTCCTTTCTTCTCAGGATCCTTAAAATGATGGAAGGATTATTGGCTTACTTGCTTGCATAATTGCTGAACATTAGTTGGATTTTCTCAGGTTTGTGACCAGCTTCATGCATCCAGCTGAATACAGAACACATCCTTGTTTTTAAATCTCAGCATTAAATGTAGATACCTGAAGTGATGTACATGTTATTTTGAGTTGTCTCAGTGTTGGTCAATGTAATGGCACAGTTTTTGGTTGGAAAGCAGCTACGTTGTTTCTTATAGTGTCTCTTCAGCATCCAGACCTTACTTGAATCCTTAATTGAAGTTGCAGGTTTTTGTTACAAGCTTCTGAGATCATCCAGTATCTTTTAGTTGTATGTTTTCTGTAAATCAAGAACAACTGCAATCCATCTTTGATCCTGTTCTAATTTATGTGTTTTCTAACCCTGCTGCTCTTCCATGCTTGCTACCCTTTGCTGATCCATTTCTATTTTGGAGGAGAACCAGTGGTGATTTTCAGCTCTGATGGATGTTTTTTCTACTAAACTGTGATTCTACCCTTGCCCCCACGTCTTATATAAGAAGTATCAGAATCCTGGATGTGTTATGTTTTCCAGACCTATGGGTTGCTTCTCTGAGTCTTGTTTCAGATGTTTCCATTTCATAGCTTGCAAAAATTAAGGATTTGTTACTGTAGTGGGTATTGTCCCAGATATGTCTTCTGAGACTTCTGGACTGACTTTTTCAGTCCTATCCTCCTTCCCTCCTGTGTTTGAGGTTGTCTAGCTCATCTGCCTCTCTGCAGTACCCAAAATAGGACACATGCCTTGTTGCTGCCTTGAGGTAAGATGCTTTATGGAAGAGTTGATCCATAAGTTCTGCTTCTCCCAATGTATTATCAGGCAATAAACTGTTCCTTAAGGTCTTGCATATATTTAGTACTTGATTATTCTGGAAGGTGTGATAATCAAGCTATACTTAGGCATATTTTGGTATACATTCAGAGGTGGTGGGTGTGTATATATATCTATACACACATATAGATGTTTTATATTATGTAGATATATATAACATATAATATTTAACAGTGTAAGGCAAATTGGGCTGCTTTAGGAAAGTTTGGGGGAAAGGATAAATTAAAAAATGATTGTGCTTGGCTTTGTTGCTGAAGAATATATTTTCTTTAAAAATCCCTTTTCTTATCTCCAGTTGCTCTCAAATATGGAATTACTTGTTTTTTACCATCCCCTGAAATACTTTATAATAGAATCATAGAACTCTTTAGTTTGGGAAAGACCTTTAAGATCATCAAGTTCAACTGTTAACTTAGCAATACCAAGTCCGCCACTAAACCATGTCCCTAAGTGTCACATCTACATGTCTTTTAAATACTTCCAGGGATGGTGACTCAGCCACTCTCCTGGGCAGCCTGTTCAATGCTCAATGACCCTTTCAGTGAAAAAATGTTTCCTAATATCCAATCTAAACCTCCCCTGGCACAGCTTGAGGCCGTTTCCTCTTGCCCTATCGCCTGTTACTTGGGAGAAGAGACCACCACCACCTCGCTACACCCTCCTTTCAGGTGTCTGTAGAGAGCTATAAGGTCTCCCCTCAGCCTCCTTTTCTCCAGGCTGAACAATCTCAGTTCCCTCAGCCGCTATTTGTAAGATTTGTGCTCCAGACCCTTCAGCAGCTTCGTTGCCCTTCTCTGAACATAGTCCAGTACTTCAGTGTCTTTCCTGTAGTGAGGGGCCAAAAACTGAACACAGTATTTGAATATATGAATATTTGAAAACATTTAGAAACATTTAAAAAACCCCAAACAACCCCAAACTCAAAACATTTTGAGCCTTCATTTGCTACATTTGAATATTCAGTCTTCCCTTTCTGACACCTCAGCCGACCGTGTGAAGACTTCTATTAGATCAGAATAAAATAGGTTACTGTTCTTTGGAAGCCATGGTGTCATAATTCTCATATTTCTACACTCATCCTTTACAAAGTGGGGGAAGTAAGGAGCACAAAGAAGTAATTTTTAAGCAGCAGTGAGGCTGGAGAAATAAAACATCTCTCAGGCGTAAACGGAAAATGGAAAAAGGTGCACCAATTTTACTCAGTTCTCCTTTCCTCACATGAGAACCCTTGAATAATCCTTTCTGTCTTATAAAGATGCCTTTTGATACTATTATAGACATGGACACAGGAAAATGTATGCTGCTTGAATGCTGCATGAATTATCTTTGCAGTAATTATAACTGCATGCTCTTGATCAGGACTCCCATGAACTTCATTCTCTATAAAGTTGTTTTCATTACTAGTTCTTAAAACTTCTTGCAGTTTGTGCTCTGAGGCGGCCAGACAGGTATGGAGCACTTTTAATAGTTTCTAATGTCAAAGTCAGTTGATGAAGAAATTTAAAAAGTCTTAGCAGTGAGATCTTTCAACAATGCAACTACAAGTAAAACCTCTTTTCTAGTTGAAAATACGTTGAAATACTATCCAATTCTGAATTTTGTCATTAAGAAGATTCTTTAAAAATTCATTTTTAAGCTTATGTAGTTTTTCTGCTAACTATATTAAGTCAAATTATAATTTATAATTTATTTGCCTTATTACAACACTTCATTAAAATGTCAGAAGATACAGCTTCTAGGCAGGGTATTACACCAAGAACTATGCATGCGGTGCTTTTCGCATATGGAAATAGCTACGGCAGTTCTGTTCTGCAGCATGAATTAACAAAGATTGATTGCAATCTGTTTTTATTAACTCAAGGAAGAAAAGCAATGTAGTGATATTAAGAAAATTAATTATAACTTTCTAATCTGGTAATTAATGTGCAGCTGGGCATGAGTGCAGTTAGTGCAACTCAGTAATTTGGCAGTCCTGACAAATTATCATCATCTGTTTTAAGGTAGACAACTGTTCTTTAATCTTTGCTCAAATTTTTAGAATCTTTTCCATTTCAGAATGGTTTTAACAATTTAGATGTTAGATATTGCCTTTTACTGTAATAATGTGAACTGAAGTTCAGTTTTATCTTTCAGGACTGAGGTTCAGTTGTATTTTTTAGAATCCTTTTTTATTCTTTTCCAGTGTTGTACTGAAGTTTCTTATGAAGCAGTTGTATGAAACAGTGATTACCAGTAATTGACCTGCATATGTTGAATAATCTTAAAATGCTACTGAGAATTTAATGTACCCTGTAAATTGAGATGCTTCCAATTAAATGGAGTTCTCAGGATAATCACTTTCAAAACCAATCAAGTAATGTAACGTTGTTACTAAAACTCTTATTGCCTTAATTGTGACAAATTAATAAACCTAACCAATGCAATTACTGCAATGGTCATATTAGTTTGCATTTTTCATAACCTGTCCATAAATGTTTTTCAGAAACACAAAGGGGAAATAGAAATTACCTAGGTGTATTGAATTAGCATTACAACTTGACTTGAATAGGGGAGTGTTTGTGCTCTTCTTGCCTTCTTTATGAGGCGTGAAGGTTATTGTGGATCACCCCATGCTCAGTGCCTCTCGTCTATTAGGAAATCAAATGCTACTGAACAAAAATTAGAACTAGGATCCTAGAAGTGGAATTGATAAGAGAAAATGCTCTTAAGCAGTCTGACTGGTTTTGCTACTATCAGGTTTGATGTCCTAAAATACGCTGGTGAACAAAGTATTGTAATCTTGCCAATAAGGTTTATCTTTAGTATTATTTGTAATAATGGAAGGGGGAAAAGTACAAAGCATCTATGTAGATCAGACTCTGAAAACTGTCCAAAACTATTCAGCATCCTGTCAGTGAACACATAGTTTAAAAAAACTCCTTCATTTATGTGAGAGTTTTGCCCGGGGCAGGGGTGGGGTGGGGACTTGTCTTGTTTAGGGCTTCTGTTGTTGTTTAAGTGTTCATTAGAAATAAATTAGAGAAGGTGTTCTGGGAGACCAAAAGCCAGGAGTTTTCAGCCCAGCGAATCTATTATTTTGTTTACTTTGTGACACAATTTCAACAGGAGAAAAGATGGACAACCTTTGCCAGAACAGTTTCTGGCCTAGTACTTGAGATGTTCTCCAGGAATTTCATGGGTATGGGTTTGAACCTTCTCAGCTGGAGGAGAATTGAACTGAGGTCCTTCACTTCCTTAGCTCCCTCGGTTATTGCTTCCTTTAAAAGAAAGCATTAGCTATACAGTTTAAATCTGTCTGATCTTACTGATAGGTGGATGTTATGTTATGGCTTAAGGGCTTGTGAATAATTAAGATCAAAGAATCAATGTGGATGTCTTCATTAGCAGGTTAGTTCAGCTCAGGAGTGAGCTTCTGAAGTGTTTGTCCCAGTCTTCCCCACTTGCTGTACTGTGGTTTATGGTTAAACACCAAAGTGCCTAAAGGTAGATATTTGCTCAGCACCTCTGACATACTTGTGTGATGATCACAAACCTGGTCTTAGATACCTAAAGTAAAGCAAAGCCTTCTACGTCTTTTATTTGATCCAGCTCAAGCTGAGCAGAGAGCCAACCAAATAAAAAATTTTAATCAGATATAAAATGATCTGATTATTCCATAATGACAATAAAATATATAAGGGATTGGGGGGGGAGGGAGTTACTGAGGCTCTAATCAAATTGGAATTTCATGAAGGACCTACTAAGAAATTCTGTGGTTTTAGTGGTAGAGAGTAAGATTCAGACAGATCTCTTATTGGATTTTCTTTATCTATAACTCCTGGAGATGCCAAAAAAAACCCCACAAACCCAACACCAGAACAAACAAACAAAAAAACCGACCCCACCCAAAAGAGCTCAAACGCAAAGAATGGAACTTGAAAATTGTCTGAGTTTCGTTGATTGAGGTTAATTACTGTGAATATCACATGGTCGTGTTCACCATCTTATGGTTTTTAGGATCCCAAAGTATTCAATATTGTTGGCCATATCAAGAAATTTCCATTGAATAAATTAACTTGCATTTCAAAGTGAAAAATGGGCAGCAATGCAGTTTATTGCATTAGTAATATTGAACAATTCATTTTGGAACAAATCAATCTAATAAAGAATATAGCAAATTTGGCTTTTTTTTCTGTTTAGACACATGGTTGTGAACAATTCATATTTTCATTATTTTTGTCTGCTTCAAACCATTTTGTTAGTATCTTAAGTTTTTCTATTGTTTTATTTTCAAAATTGCTGTTTCCTTTGCACTCACCAATGTAACACAATTTTCATGAGCATTCACAGTAATAAAGCTCAGTTTGCACATGGCAAAATAAGAATAGTTCCATGAAATGCAGCTATTTGGAGAAAGAGCTATTTTGAAGTGTCTTATATATTCTTTGAAGTCATTCTGTGGTGGATTAAACCAGTACTGTAAATCAGTTTGATCACGCTATAACTTTCAGTTAGATCAGCTGTCCTTTAGTTATGTGCTTTCATGTAATACTACATTTTACAACTGACAAAGAGCACACATTACAGAATTAATATGTAGATACATAGGACAAAATATAACTCAAAATGATATCCAGTGGTATAATTCATTCCGCTGTGCTAAAAAAATGGATCATTGTTGAAATGACATGGATAGCGAAGTCCAAGAGATCCTCCAAAATCAAATTAGTCATATAGCTCAAGGCTTTCTGTGTAGCTATGTGTGGGTTTTCCTCATAGTATGAAAAGGTATGGAACGTTAACCACAGCACTTCAAACTTTGTGTCCAGTTTTGATAGCTAGTTTGGCTTTTAGTATCTTTTTTTTCCTTCTTTTTATTAAAGGAAAACTTTTAACTTTTTTCTTTTTAATCTCCTGATTGCTGGTCGGTGGCATGTACATATAACTTTGAAAGCTGATCTATCATATCATTTGGCCAGCACGATATTCATATTGAGGAAGAAACTGTAAAAGAAGATGCTGAATTCTTCCATCAGGAGAAATACAGATTGCCAAAGAACCTGTATCTGCTGAGATTGTTCATGATTTTTCTCTATGCTGTTTTGCAATGAATTGTTGCTAAAAATCCTGTATTTCATACTAACTGTACGGCATTATCGTATCAATGTTATGGCTGGGTGGATGCACCTAGCCAACACCCGAAATATGTGGTGTTCTCCCATGTTCTCGCTGTAATCTCACATTTAAAAATTAACAATTTCATATTTACTGCTTTTTGCTGAGCAGACCTTGCTCACTGTAGTTCACCATAACCTAACTGAGCGGACCCGGCTTAGAGAATACAGTATAACTGAATGTAATTTTTAAAGACTTATCAGAATAGTCAATTTGCTCTATATTAAACAGTCTGCTGCCCACCAACAAGCAAGAATAAAATCCCGGCAGTAAATACCATAGACACATGGATGTTGCTGTAGGAATCTGGATAGCAGAGGGCAGAGACGAAATGAGACTTGTACAATGGTGGGGTAGTTTGGGAGCTATTCAGAAGGAAATAAAAAGAGGCTAGTGAGCCTGTGAAGCAGTTTGTTCCAGAAATCTGCCTTCATCAGTTTAAACTTCATCTTAAAATTACATTTTTATTGTTACAACACTGACACATCTTTACGAGGGAGTTAATAGGAGGGAACAATCTTTCAGCAAGTTAAATGAAAGGCTACTATTTCCAGCTGACATCTGTAAAACTGCTGCTACGTTCCTTGCAGTAGTGCTTAGAGAAATAAATGAGCAAGTATTCATTATAATCGAGCTTTAATGGTATCCATATGCTATATATCTTGTAATGGTGCTCATGTTGTGTGGTTTCTGTGTAGTATAAAAAAAATTGAGTGCGAGTCTGTCAAAGGCCCATTAATGTAAATGTCTTGATTCAATACTTAGCATTGGTGAGGCTCGTGTTTTAAATATATCCCAGCAAATCATGGTTGGTGCAGCAAATCTGACAGTCTTTCTGGTTGACCTTTCAGGTTGTCCATTTCATGTCATACAGCATACTTTCTAGATAATGAAATCTATTGGAGCAAAGAAGGAGTGTTTCATTTTGATTTTAATTCTTTTGAAATTAGTGTTTTCTAATGGGCATTAGAATGTGCAATCTTCCAGCAATGTTGTTTCACATCATGTCGTGGTATTCTGCTGAGGCCATAAATAAACTATTTTCTCTATCTTCTACCCAGAATTCATTTTGTAAATTAATTGAATTTTGCTTAACTGTGCTTTAGTCAGCATTGTTTTAACAGCTAATAGCTTTTGGACCTGTCTTTTAAGGCTTAAATCTGTCATTTAAGTATTCAGCCTGTTGTATGGTTAAGGTTTACTAGCACCAAAGTTTTTAATGAGCAGTACAAGTTCACAAGCCTGCTTTTGAGTAATTAAATTTTGGACAGTGATTCAAACTTGCTTCTTTTTCTCCACTTAATGAAGTCAAAGCTGTCCAATTTTTGCATGATAGGCTGGTTCTCATGAATGAACACCAGAGATGCTTTGATAAGGCGTAACTTAAAAATTAGAAAAGGACTCTTTATGGGCTTTACTTTATTTACTCCTTCTCCTTTAATGCACAGGGATGGGACGCTGTAAATTTTTTATTACTATTTTTAAACAAGCTTAATTCATCAAGAATGTATGATTTAAGTTTCTATTACTTTATCAGATGTTTTGGGAGGTTTCACAGATATCACAGATAATAAGGCAGAAGTCACGTCATCAGTCCGTCTGTTCCAATAGTGAACTCCTAAGCTGCGCCTAAGTTATCCCAGACAGATGTTGGTCTAGCCAACTAGGTCTTCAAGACTTGCAATGTGGAGATTCCATGCTTTTCCAAGAAAGCTGATTACAGTGCTACTACATCTTCATTACTGGGAGTATTTTGGGGTGGGTGTTATTTTCTCTAATGTCTATCCTGAAACTTAAATGCTTCGTTGTTTTGGTGGAAGATTTATCCCCTTTTATGTGTTAAAGATGGCTATTGCCATGTCTACTGTGTTACCCTTAACAAGATCACTCTTTCCCTCCTCAGCCCCGGGGCAATGCTTTCGGTGTTCCTCATAATTCTTGTTACTCTTCTTTAAGCTTTCTAAAATTTGTCTCTCTTTCTTGGAATGTGGTTGGTGTCCTGTATTGGATGCAGGTCAAGGAAGGCCTTTCCATGAGTGAATAACATACACCCTTTAGCACCTCCATTCCTCAGTTCACATTTAAGTCACATCATACATCCTGCCACATGCTTTGTTTGCACTTCCACTTAACAACCTGCTCATTTTTAAAACCTCCTTCTCCACACCTGCTTCTCCAAGCTTTTTGGGATATGCAAATTCTAATCCTAGGTAGTAGCTTCATGAATTCTCCAGACCTCTTTTCCATATACATTTTTTGAGTCAGAGAAATACTCAAAATCAAAGCAACTCTGGTATATGCTCAGCACCACTTATGTTTATTTCCCCTCAATCAAGCACAACAGAAAGAGAAAATAAATATTGGACAAAACTACAGCATCACCATCACTTTTATATATTTTTCGTGTTATTTTATACCAAATCAGTACTCGATCCTCTGATATGGGAGACTATATGTTGCAGTATCTCTTGAGCCTCTTTGAAGTAAACAAGCAGTTTATTTTTTCCTCTTTTCCTTTTATGATCCTTTGTAATTGTATAGCTTTTTGTGTGTGCCAGATTGATTTGTCGTTAATCAGTCACGTATCGACTAAACATATCTTAGGTACTTCAGAGGATTAGAAAAAGACCTATTGCTGTCCATGGAGACAGCAGCTGTAGCAGTGGCTGTTCTTCACGCTCACCTGTTAGGGAAGAAAAGGGAGCCTGGCCTTTTGTATTCCATCCCAGCGTTCACCCACACATCAAAGAAATTTGGACTCTGGTTGCTGGCCCTTGAAGACAGCTTTTGGAAATCTGCCTACCTGAAAGAGATAGGAGTGTGAAAGGGAAGCCATCTCCACTTTTGTGTTTACTCTGATCATTTTGACTTGGGCCAGGGTGTTGTTCTCGTACTCCCAAATTTGTAATGTAATAAGAGTCAAGAAAAAAATCATTTTGGTAGAGCAGACAGACTCTATTTTAAGTTACTCATCAAAGGCCTAAAAATAGTTTATTTGATGGCTTTTGAGTTTGAAGTCTCTCTGGTACCCAAAAGACAATTGTGCACTTTACCAAAAATACTTATTTTGACTAACATCATCTTTCAAAAGTGTCAAAAAAACTAACCGATGTGCTGTATCTATTCAGAATATACTCCCTTTCATGATAAGCTCTTCATTTTAGTTGAAGAACAAGTATGGCACTTCTTACATGATGGTCCTTGCAAGATACTCCATTCTATACTATTCCAGTCTACAGCTGGAAATAAAAAAAAAAAAAAAAAAAAACTTAAAATACAGATTCTTGCACTAAAGCCATTAAAAGCAGCAAGAGATTACAAACAACATTTAAAACCTTTGACCAAATGTTTTGCTGGAATTGAAACCTGATTTTCCTAAATGCTTCATAAAACTATAGCTTCGTTGTTTTCACTGATAATTTAAAAAGAAAAACAGCAAGGCACTTTCCCTTGTGTACATTGTTTAATATGTAGAAGCTTTTTCAACGTGGTTAATGAAACAGTGTGTGCTGGTGCAGGAACAAAAAGTACACATACTGTCTCTAGCAGGATTCCAGAAGTGGGGGGGGGGTTTATGAGCCTTTGATTGTTCTATCATTTTAAGTGGTAATCCTTTCATGCTGATTTCACTTCATCCTTTATTATCTTATTTTCATTGTATTGATTAAAATCCCATTACTGTTAAGAAAAGCTTATTTGACTACTTGATGCCAGCACCTTTATGATCTGATAATCTGGTTTACAAAATCCTCCAAAGGATCTCTTAAGCGTGGTCATGAGTCTTAGTGCATGGATTGTGATTATTTTTTTAAGACGTACTTTTAGAAGTGTTTGGTACTTCTCATTTTTCTGCCCTGCTGAGGTAGCATAGGTCTTTCAGCCTTTTTCAACTCTATCGAATTATTTGGTAATTGAATGGAAAACTCCTTTCCTTCTTCAGGATATTGACTACTTTAAAGTATCATTGTATTGTAATTTAAAACACAAATTACTCCAAAAAGATTACAAAACAAAATTACTTTCTCTTCAAAAATACAAGTCTTGCCTAATCTGACATTACCGAGTCTTCAAGGTAATGTGTGTCTTTTTCCTTCTTCTCTTTATGGTGTAATCAGATTTTCCTGGATCATAATTTTTAGTGCATATCTGAGAATTAAGCTGCATTGTGCTGTGCCTTGCTATCTGAGATAGTCAGCATCATTGGTTTCTTGTAAGTAGCTCATCTATGAGCAGCAGCTGTGTAAAAGTATTTGTTGCTTAAAATAATTGTAAGTAGATTAAAGGTAAAGTTCTGGATTTAGTGGAATGCAATTGTATAACTGATAATAGAGACTGTACCACAGGAAAAGTGTAATGGGGATATTTTCCTCAGGTGAAAATCAGGTGTGTATTAGATTATACGGTTTGGGTTTTTTTTCTGTCTGCCTGCTAGGCAGTAGGAAATATTCCTATTTAATCATATCTTAGTTAATGAATTTGATCATATTTTAGCCATTGGTTGATTTTCCTTGATCATGCAAACAATGAGGGACTTCATTCATTTATAAGTATGTGATCCAGTGAAATCACATGTAATGTTTATTAAAGCATTATGTTTGGAGCACAAGTGTAACATTCAGAATCAGAAACTGATAAATAATATGGATATTTTCCACACGCCCAGTGATACACCTGAAACTGATGTTATTTGAGAAACATAGGAATAGCTCTTTATCATTAAATTGACTTGATTGTACTGAATAATTTGTATCTCCTATAGGCATATAAAGTGAGGAAAAAGGAGTCTGTAAATTATATGTGAGTACTTCTCTTCCTTAAAGTAATTGACTTTAATCTTGATTTTCAAATAGTTATGGGCACTGAAGGATACAGCTGTGCATAAGCAAATGTGTCATGTGCTGGGAAAAGAAAACAGAACAGTCTGTTTTTACATTGTATTACTGATTTCCAGAAAAAGAACCAGTTCCAAAATCCAAATGGTGTTAAGGGAAAGGATTTATACAGTGATACTGGTGTTTCGGTCAGTCTGCAGGGATTCCCTGTATTCATACCACCTATTGCCTCTGCAATAATTTTAATGACAGTTACAGGAATTTTATGCTTGATTGGTATCTGTTGAAGCCACCAGGACTTTTTCTCTTGGCTGTGAGTAAGGATCAAGCCCATAGCGACTGGCACTGAGAAAAACAAATGCTTATCTGATCCCAGAACAAATGGATTTATATGACACAGCAGTGTGTGGGTAAAGAATGAGAAGATTGAAGCAGACTGGAAAAAAGGGACATTTATACCTTTCTTAAAGCATTTGTCAAAAGAGATTATGTCTTTAGCAACACTAGTTTGAAAAAGACTACTTCAGGGTTTTTTTTATCTGGAAAAGCTGTCCCTTTCAGTGAACCAGAATGCCATTTCAGTAGTGATTCCTACAGTTGTCACAGCATCTGTGAAAGCAGATACTGAAGAGAGAGGTTTCCCTCGACAGCAGTGGTGTCTCTGTATTGTACGTGTTTAGATTGATACACGTATCTCTAAATGTATATGCAAGTGTAATTTATGGCATTTGTAAGTTAATGTTATATCAGATGAGTATCACAGCTGCAAGTTTTGTGACAAGCTGTCCAGTATCTGAAGTTGCTGTTGATCCAACAGCTGTATTAAAAGGAGAAATAATTGACTGTCAGTCAGAAAGCCTTTGGCGTAGGCTCCTTGCAATGAATGGTAGCTACAAAAGTGCTTAAAACAGACCTTTGCAACTTGTCAGCCAATTATTTTTAATAACGGAGTCATGCAGTTAGTGTAATGATTTTGATTCTCACTTCAAACATTTAATGGTACCACACGAGATATCAAGCACAATAAATGTGACTAAATGCTTTGAAAGACTTTTTAACTTAAATGACTGTGATTCCACTTAAAATATTTTCTTGACATCAGAAACTAATAAAAGCTAAATGAGTTCAGGAAAGTAAAAGATTAAAACCCCTTTTTAAAGTTACCATCTGGTGGTAAGGAATTAATATGATCTGGATAAACAAGAGTGATACAGATACATTTAAAATGACCGTGATTGAGATTAGGATGATCTGGAGTATTATAAAATTAGGGTTGGGAAGTGGGAATTAGTGGCTGGGAAGTTTGCCATCCATTGCTTTGATGCTTTGAATCTTTACCTTCTCTGAAAAGTCCTCATCAGACTGAAAAGACCAAATACTCAGATTTTGTCTTGTCCAGAAGATCAGTAGCGTCTTTCCTTGAAAAAGTGACTCCTGCTCTTCTGATAGAGAAGCCAGTGTTTTCACAATATTTTGGTACACAAGTTTTCTTGATTGGATTGTGAGCGTCCTGAATGTGAACTGGAGGTGGCTGCTATTGCAGGATCTCCATCATAGAAACGCGTCTTGCTGCTTTCCACTTGAGGCTGTGCAGGACCAGAAAGAAAGAGCAGTAGCAAAAAAAAAAAAAAAAACAACCCCCAAACACATCAAGAACTAAAAAGAAATGGGGAAGTTCTGGGTTCTAGCACCAGTTCTCCACACCTTTTCTGTGTTGCCTAGTCACCTCCTAATGCAAACTGCTCAACACTCATCCTCATAACAAATTATTTTACAGACAAAGGAAATTAGAAATGTTTATTTGCACGTGGACAGTGCAATTGATAATAATTACAAGAATAACTTAGCAAAGCTCAAATATCTGTTAGTAGTAAAGGAATTCTGACGTGGGATAAAAACTCACTGAAACCAGAAGTTAATTAACTAATCAGGGTGGAGGTGGGTTTTATAGAAAATCCTCAGCAGAAAAAAAAAAGATAACCTAAAAGTTGAATTTTAGAAAAGTGATATAAAACTGGGAGAAGAGTCTTATAGAGAGATGTAGTGAGCAAAGTAGACCAAGTGCTGATTGCCATGGATATAGGGGTTTAAGGCAGCAACTGCTCTTATGTAATGTGACATGTAAATTTCTGAAATAAGCTTTAGACTTAAACAAGGTTAGTTTGTCTTCTAGTCTCAAAAGGCATGGCAGAGAGGGAGAAAACATATATAAATGCTGTTTTTCATGGACTCTTCCAAAACTCGTAATTGCTTTTCTTCTCAGTGAATCTGTTAAGAAGGTGTTTTCCATTGGCGTCTCAGAACCAGGAGTTTTTGGAGTTTTCCTTGCTTTGTTGTTTGGGGTGGTTTTTGGGGGGACTTTTTGTTTGTTTTTTTGGTAGGGTTTGGTTTGGGGAGTTTTTTTAGACTGTCTCTAACACTGATTTATGCCAGTTGCTACAGTAAGTAATTTTGTTCTAATACCTTCTTCTTTTTACACTAATTTATTATCACATGGGTGGCAGAACTGTCGACTTCCATTCAAGACTTTTCATTTCCTGTTATTTTCACTTTTCTTCGGGGACCTGATTAAAAGCAGTCTATGCTGGTACTTATTATCTCTAGCCTTGCTCCGTTGTGTTGTATTCCCTCTTGCTTTTTTAGCCCTTGGAATTGATTAATTAAACCTTTAGTGCATAAAGTAATAGGAAACATGAATTGTTTAGTTTATTCATTAGTGTGTTGTGGGAGACGTAGGCCTGTGCTGTGCTCAGATAACTTTTATCAGACATGATTACGGTAACAAGTACTGTTTTAGTACAGTTTTAGATGGTGACACTGAAAATTACCTTTAGATACTTGACATGTCTCATAGTGACATTTTAAATCGTGTACTGCTTAGCTACTAATTGTCTCCCCCTTTCTCACACTCCTCCATGTCGGTGCGTACATGTGAGCTTACTGCTCTGTCGGTTTGCCGCAGGGTGCCAGTGACACAAGCTTTGATGCCCCTTTAGAGCACCAGCAACATGAGAAGTGTCACAGGGCAGACAGGCATAAGGAAAGGATTGTACGAACTCTGCCAGTAAAGTCCTAAAGAAATTCAGGTTTTTTCCACAGAGAAATGCTACAGGAATTGGACATAAGCAAAGCAGCCCAGCAGACTGAATGGATGGGTAAGAATAAGATACTCTGATTATTTTAAGCATCAATAGACACAGTATCACTAGATCCAGATGTTAAAAAAATGCCTATCAGATCACAAAAGAAGTATCTGATGATGTCTGGTGGTTTTTGGAGCCCATGGAGGAGCTGTCTTATTTTTATTCTCAGCAGCTGTCAGACTTCAATGCATACAGTAAAGCATGATCTTCCCATGGGCAGTTTCAGTAGCCTTTGCTTATCCTCTGATGCTCTCTGGAGACGGATGAGATTGTCTCCTCTGCATCTTGGTTTTCTCTGGCATTTTGGTCTCTACCTGCATCTTTGCTCCTCCTGCTCCCTCTGCCACTGTTTCCATTCACTCCAGTGTGCTCTCACTTCAGTATTTCCCCAGAAGCCCTCATTACTGTGATCTAATTATGAGCAAATACATTTCACCACAGGGGAGCTGGTCCTGCTGCCATGACGGTAAGCTTGATGGTGGTATTGAACAGTGTCTTTTTTTTACTGAGCGAGTGGGGTTTCATAAACAATGACTTGTTTCATATTAGCATCTTTTTAGAATCATAGAATTGTCTAGGTTGGAAGGGACCTTTAAGATCATCTAGTCCAACCACCAACCTAACTCTGATTAAAAAAAAACAACAAAACCATCACTAAACCATGTCACTAAGCACTGTCAACCCATCTTTTAAATACCTCCAGGGATGGTGACTCAACCACTTCCCTGGGCAGCCCATTCCAGAGCTTAATAACCCTGTCAGTGTAAAAATTTTCCTAATATTCAATTTGAACCTCCCCTGGCACAACTTGAGGCTGTTTCCTCTTGTCCTATCACCTGTGACTTGGGAGAAGAGACCGACCCCTGCCTCTCTACACCCTCCTTTCAGGTAGTTGTAGAGAGCTATAAGGTCTCCCCTCAGCCTCCTTTTCTCCAGGCTGAACAATCTCAGTTCCCTCAGCCGCTATTTGTAAGATTTGTGCTCCAGACCCCTCACCAGCTTTGTTGCCTTTCTCTGGACACGCTCCAGCACCTCAGTGTCTTTTTTGTGGTAAGGGCCCCAAAACTGGACACAGTACTCAAGGTGGGGCCTCACCAGTGCCGAGTACAGGGTGACAATCACCTCACAACGCTGTTCCTGATACAGGCTAGGATGCTGTTGGCCTTCTTGGCCACCTGAGCGCACTGCTGGCTCATATTCAGCCGTCTGGTGACCAACACCCCCAGGTCCTTTTCTGCCGGGCAGCTCTCCAGCCACTCTTCCCCAAGCCTGTAGCGCTGCATGGGGTAGTTGCGACCCAAGTGCAGGACCAGACACTGGGCCTTGTTGAACCTCATCCCATTGGCCTCGGCCCATTCGATCCAGGCTGTCCAGATCCCTCGGCAAAGCCTTTCTACCCTCCAGCAGATCAATGCTCCCACATAACTTGGTGTCTTCTGCAAACTTACTGAGGGTGCACTTGATCCCCTCATCCAGATCAGTGATAAAGATATTAAAGAGAGTGATAAAGATATTAAAGAGAACAGGCCCCAATACTGAGTCCTGGGGAACATCACTTGTCACGGGCCACCAACTGGATTTAACTCCATTCACCACAACTCTTTGGGCCCAGCCCTCCAGCCAGTTTTTTACCCAGCAAAAAGTACGCCCATCCAAGCCATGAGCAGCCACTTTCTCCGGGAGGATACTGTGGGAGACTGTTTTTTGGAGCTGTACTGGTAGTTTCTCACATGATGAACAGTCAGCCACAGTAATCTGACTTTTCCTATCTCATTTCCAGCCAGATGATGATGTGCATGTGTCTCCCAATACAAATGGATGCATCTCCTGTACTGGCAGAAGTGAAGTGGCCAGGAGACCAGCATATATTAATGCTGACACTGCATATGACTAGGCAAATAAACAAAATTAATGTTCTCAGACTAGTAGCTCTTCAAGCTATACCTCTTCATTATCTCACTTTTTACAGTAAAGAAAACATTTGTGCCTGACATTACAGCATAGAAATTTTTTTATTTGCCACCATAGTGTAAAATTGAGTAACCACCTTTGTTAGTCTTCATGCTGCAGTTGCTGATGGTACTAATTCACTGTCTGCCTCCCTCTGCTAAGTCAGCATCCCCAGAAATCACCTCAGCAGGTAATTGCTAGTATCAGTCAGCCTTCAGAGAGGGCAGCTCAGCTGAGCAGGAAGCTGCCAGCTGGGCAGTGATTAGGCAAGGGCAGTAGTTACACATTCACTGTCACAGCTGAAAAACTAACCAGCTGTTAGCATTTGCCTAAAAGATTCTTCTAATAAAGAATAAAACAGACATCAAAACTACCACATAGGCTAACTAGCTGATTTAAGTTTCTTTTTCTGCCATCTCCAGCTGTCAAGATATTGTGTGAAAGATGCCTAACCAGATTGTAATCATTTTCCTTTCTCAGAAAAGGGATGCTGTGGAAAAATCGGAGCTCCAGCAGGAGTCTATTTGCCTTGGTTGATGCTTTCTGGGAGGAGATAGAGACCACATGGGCCTGCAAAAAGTTAATTGTCATTTATTGGAATTTGGATGGTGTTTTCACGGTTGCTACTGGGGCTAGAAATACACAGCTACCATGCTAGCCCTTTATGGGTTCCCTATCTGACTTTTCCCACAAAGTGCTGTCCTGGCAGCTCCTGACGCTAGACTTGAGTGGAAGAGTTGAGTACCAGTGGTGAGGGCAAACCTGGGATTTCTGTGTTCCTATCTTTCTTCTGTCAAATAGGGGCACGGATGATTTGCCAGATATGGGGAAAACAAAAACACATTAAATATCTTCGACATGCTAACAAATAGATCATTGATTTCAGTGCTTGTGGAGAAAGACTCTTACAACAAAATCCCATATGCTGTATCCTTGGGTCTGTGAATAAAATTTCAAAAAAAAAAAAAAATCTTTTGAGCATGTAATTTATCAAATACAGTAGTTGAAACTCTGGCAAGCGTTGCCTGTGTGCTCCATGCTTGGGGTTTTTGTTTGTTTTAGAAAGTATGAACCTATAATAAAATAATTTCATTCTTTATCACAGCTTCTTTATAAATTAAATTATAAACCAATGTTGATTAGCATTTTTACTTAGCTGCAGAACTAAAAGGAGAAAGATGCAGTACAGCAGTTTGAAGGGAACCTCTTCTGAAAAGTATCAACAGCAGATCGCCCTTTAATGTCCCCAGTTTGGTCTGTGGTATTGGATTTAGCTTCTCTCTCAAGGAGTTGTTAGCAGAGGATGTGTCTAACGATCAGCATTGGTTTCTGGGAAGAGAATAAGCCACTCTTCATTGTTTTTTTTGGTTACACATTGACAAATGGTTCCATTCAGGGCAAAATAAAAATCATTCTTATGAAAGTGTTTTCAGATGTGGCAAACCTAAATAATGCATGAAGCATTAGATATTCTATGAAAATGACCTCTGAAGATCATCCTTTTGGATGTCATTGTGACTGCCTTAGCTAGGGGATCACAGTATGCAACTATAGTATCCATGAAATATTTTTTCCCATTATTTGCTCATTTTTATGTAGATGTGTGTGACAAAGTATATTTAGAATGTGTTAATTGTTTGGGTTTTAGTTCATTCATCTGCTTAAGAAATGCTGAAAGCAATTAGGTTTTATTCTGGGTTTATTTTTGGTGGCACTTGAGTGAGTTCCAGCCATGCCTTCAGCTCAAGGCCAGGCAGCCAAACATGTTGCATGGTTTAAAGCCGTGACATTTAAGTAGAACACAAACGTGCTCTTTATTTGTAGCATTTCTTCTGCTGTTAGAGTTTAATGACTAGGTTTTATTTTGTGTGTGTGGCAGAAATCTCAAAATAATGTGTTAACGTAGCTTGTGGGGAAATTAATTTAATAGATTCTTAATTTCATTATATTGGTTAAACTTCAGTTATAGATACTTGACCTTTTGAAGAAGAAATTTTAATACAGCTGAGGACTTCTACCATGATGAACTAAAGATGGGTTTTCTTGGGGGTTTTTTGCTTTGTTTTGTTTTTGCATAATATGAGTCACATTTTAACTCAGAAAGAATACCCAATTGTCATGGTTGTGCAAGTGCTAACTGATGACTGCAGGGGCTGCTTATGTGTAAAAGTAAAATTGAATTTTTATTTATATATATATATGTGTGTGTGTGTGTTTAATGCTGTTTGCAGCTTGAAAATAAGGAAGACATTCCAGTGCATAATAAGTGTATTTATGTCTAACGTTCATGCTAATATCGTGCTGGTCTAATATGTCATTATTCCCCTAGATGCTCTGGAGTGTTGCATAGCTTTTCTGTAATTTCAGAGGGTTTTTCTGAATATTGCTGCTGGAAATTTCAAGGGGAAAAAACCCACCTTTTTGTAATGAAACTTTAGCAGACACTTCATCCTGAATCTCAAGCAGCATTACTTTCTAGTTTCTAGTGGGGATTTAGCAATAAATGTGCTTTTCTCTACTCTCAGCACAAAGCCTGAGATTAATTTTACTATGAAGTATCTTTAGGTCTTAATTAAAATGGAAGTTACTAATCCTGGAAAGAGTGTCTGGACAGACAGTGCCTGCATATCCTACTCTATTAAATTATCAGGATATACTGCATGTAGTACTTTCAACTTAAAGCCTATGCTGTATATATCCAGTATTTTAAGTTAATAAACAATTGCACTCCAGAAGGAAGAGTTAGAATTGGAGAATGTTGTGTTAAATACAGGTAAAACAGGTGAAGTATGAGAACATTTTCTCATACTCAGTGTTTTTTGTACTGTCTTTAAACATGATATCATACAGTGATACACTGGTACAGTGATATGTGTAATGGAGCTATTCATGAGCTAAAGGATGGGATTGTTGCAAGAAGCAATTGTACAAGCCTAAGCAGAACAGGACCAAATTTATTCAAGGTCCTGTGGTGGAGTTGTGGAAGGCTGCCCAAGCATGGCTTCTTACACAGATATTAAACATGTTTTAAATTAATTATTTTCTCTTGATAACAGTATATCTACTACCTGTTACATTTATTAGCATTGCCTTATGTATGCTTATGGTTATTTTCTGTATTTCTCTTCCCCCCCACCTTAGTGGAATCGGTCGAAACTGGCCATGGGCCTCTGGAGGCAGCAGCATTTTGGCAGAATTTGGGACTTTGCATCTGGAGTTCATACACTTGAGCCACCTGTCTGGAAACCCTGTCTTTGCTGAAAAGGTTAGACTGTTCAGTCAAGATCACATTGTAAAAGATAAATCACATGTTGGGAGCAAAATATCTCTGGGGAGAGATTTGGATTTTCCTCAGTTTTAAGCATTTGTCACAGGAGGTAGATATTTTCTAGATGTTTCCCTAATCACCTTGGCATGTTTTTGTATTATAAATCCAAAAATCTCTTCCAAAATCATTGAGATGCATCTTCTTGTATACAGCACTTACCCGGCCCCATCAAACATATAATTTCTATTTATGTTCTAAATTAGTATCACATTAAACAATCAGACCATGGAGCTTTCTTCAGTATTTCACCTGAATGTGGTGAAAACAAAAATTGACATTATATTAGGGATAATATGTGATGTCTATGGAGAGCAAAGCACTGTGGCTACCTTGTGTGATTTCAGCTAGTCTTCAAAATGCTGTATAGTATCACTATGGTCAGTAACGTCAGAAAGCCCTTCTGTTGCACTGACCTTTGAGAAATGCGCTTTGAGCTTTCTTTGGAGGAAGAAAAAAACTTCAAAAAACATCCTTTGACAAAACAGTTGTTGTCCTTACTAATTCTTCCAAAATTTGATAACATTGTCTTCTGGATACTTTTTATTTACGTAAACCATGGAAAGCAGCTCTTCTTCTCCTTCCCCCAATTCCCACTTGAGCAATTTTTGCACCTTTGCTTTTTGTGCATAAGTAATCAGCAAGTTCTGTTCTTTATAATAGACTGTATCATTTATCTTTTACTTTTTTTCTAATTAAGACTTCCACTTGTTTTGGTTTTGTATTCTTCCTCCAATTGCCCCATGTTAGCTAAAACTATTATCTATCTAATAATCTAATTAATGAGACTCCAAATGTTTAGCAGTAGGTTTAAAAGCAATGGTCAAATCTAAAATGAACTCTAGTTGTACCAAACTTAAAGGACTGAGTGACTTTTCTGCGATACCATTGTCAGCACTAGAATAAATTTGGTGAAACAAACTCCCAGCAATTTCAATGTATTTAGGGATGAATTTAAAGACAGACTTTCTCTTACACCTGAACTGGGGGTAGGATGGTGGGGGGTGGCAGAACCCAGGAACAGCCAGAAACAAACTTACTATGTAACTTAATTAACTTTTGATGTTTATAGTAATTTAATGTATAGCATCTGTTCGATTAAGAGGCAATTAAAGTGTGATGAAAGCGTGTATGTTAGAAATCCTAGCCTATGGTTCTCTTCCAAAGTGGCATCGAGCTATAGCTGCAAGATGCTGGAAATCTGTTTATGTAAGCTGCTCTTAAAACCCTTTAGAGATTGCGATTCCACAGCCCCCTGAGGCAAGCTGTTCCAGAGCTGGTACACCTGATAAAGAAGAAACACTGGAATAAGCTTTGCATGGAAGTACTTATAGAAGAATTCATTAATTGAGGTCTAGGACTCGTTGCAGTCTGCATTTGGGCAGTTAGCATTGTAGTGTCCAGATGCAGAAGGCAGTTTGTGTACCACAGTAGAAATGCTTCTGCAGCTTGGTGTAAGCTAATTTATCTTCTTTCTCAGCAGCCAGTTCGCTTGATCTCTGGGCATTCAAGGTGTTATAATGAAGCTGTCAGTACCTTTTTGTTACGATTTCTGGTCTGTGGCGCTCAGGATCTTCATTCTCCCAAGTTGCTACATTTTCTGTGAACATTAAAATTCAGTATAAATTATTTCATGTGCTCTGCCGTGGATTGTGCTGCAGGATAACTCCAGCTGCAGAGCATCTGGACCCTAATTGTTTCCCCAGGCCTCTCATTTATAGGGAGCTCCTTAGCAGTGCCGGCAGAGTGCTCGGGGCTGCCTGGGTTCCTGCTGGGCAAGATGCTCCTACGAAGCTCAGTTCCAGCAGCGCTCTCCTTTCCAGGCAAAAACGACTTTACAGTTCGCTTCTGCATCTAAACTAGGTGATAGGCTTAATATTTAATACCGTTTCTGATTTGGGTATATGAGGAATATAATGCTGAAGTAGCTGAGCTCAGTTAAGGCAACCGGCTCCCGTGAATGTCAATATCCTGTGGAAGGGTGAGATATTCCATATGGCAAGTCCTGAACTTCGGAGCTTGCTTTTGTTGTGTTGTTTTCATTACCGACACTTGACACAGAAACTCCAGAGGTTTTGAGGATCTCATTTATATGATGATATCAGCTTAGAGGATCTTTTTTAATAGTAATATGATTGCACAGAGGTATTGAGGTATATGTGCTGTATAAGACTATTTTTTTTATTTTTAGGGTTATTTGCACTTTAAGACCTATGTGCCGACACTGTTTTATTTTGGGGGGGAAAATGGAGCAGTGCTCAGTGTTTTGTACCCTTCCAATAGGTTATGAATATTCGAAAAGTTCTAAATCGACTGGATAAACCAGAGGGCCTTTACCCCAACTATTTGAATCCTAGCAGCGGCCAATGGGGCCAGCGTAAGTAGATCGCTTCTTTGGTAGTATGACCTGTCTATCGGTATGCTGTTTGCAGTCGTTAACTTCTTGCAATCACTGTTACGTGGGGTTGGTTTTTGTCTTGTGTGTGTGTGTGTGTATATATATATATATATATATAACTTTTATAAAGTATAAAATCTCACATTATATCTGAGGTTCTATAAAATATAAAAAATACTACAAAAATAAAAAGAATAATCCTGCTTGCTGTATTTTAATGTACTCTTCTTTGATCTTTCAGTATGGTTTGTGCAAGCAGGGAAATGTCTGAATATGTATCATTTTGGAAATGAATTTGTAGACTACAAAAGTCTTTTATTCAAAAATCTAAAGTGCTTGCTAAAGCAGCTGTTTAAGGAAGCATTATCAGCTTGTCTGAATCAAATTCCATATTTTTAGAGTGGTGTGGCTTCATGAAGATAAAACAAGTCTTTCTAGTTAATACCAGCTGTGATATGTGTTGAAGTCTAATGATAACAACTGAGCAAGCAAACTAAACAGAATTGTGTCATGGCATGAGTCCCTTTGGAACCATTACTGGAGGCACCAAAATTAGAAGGGAAGGAGTATAATAAAATGCTTGAAGTCCTGATGACCAAGCCTTTTCTAGTTGTACATTGCCTTCTCTGATCTTCATAATGTTCAAAACCTAGATAGTGTGCTGGATGATGATTGTAGAGACCCTACTTCTTTTTATTCCACTTTTCCTCCTTAGGTTCAGTCTACCACCATCCCATTCATGTGACTCAATGTTCTATTATTTTTACCTCCCTACATTACTGAAAGAAAATCAGCAAGACAGGCTGTCTTGGTCTGAAAAGACACAAGCAGATGAGATGGTCCTGTAGATTCTCACTGTTGGAGCTGGTTAGGCAATACAAGAGAGGGAAAGGACTGGAGAAATTTTTGAATATAATTGTTTGAGATGCAGCTTAGGTGGAATTGAGGTTCTGGAGTCCTTATGGGACTGGCCACAGTCTGGGTAGATAAGAATTTTTGCAAAGGCAAATAACGAGTGTTTTATTGAATAAAATATATTTTTGAATGCTTTGTGTCACTCGCCAAATTAAAAAGACGTCCAAAAAGGTTGTGCAGCTCAGCTGTATTATTCCATCAAGGCAAAAGCCATTTCCCTTTATGAATTAGATGTATGGCCATCAATTTAGAAAGCCTTCTGGTCTGCTACACTGTGAGGCTTCCTTCAGGTCACCGTGCCACAAGGCCTGTGGCAGCTTAGGAAGCATAACCATCAGCTCTGGTTGGCATGTTGGTATAAACTCTGACATTTACAGATCTGAGAGACGTGTGCCCACTTGTTACTCCTGTTGGCTTAGCACAGCTTTGTAAAACATTAAAAACTCCCACCAGAAGTGTTGATCCTACAGCAGTAGGCACTGGGTTTGGTTAGAAGGCCACCTCAGCATTGGTGAGCCAGGTCCAGTGACCTCCTTCATTGGCTTCAGTCAGCCCCAGAAACTCAGCTTTTTGGTGAGCTGCTTGAGAGCACAACTTTCTAGTGGCTGACACCATTAGTGGCTCTGCCTTATTTATTTTAAAGCAGTCAAATACTTACTCTGCCTTGTGGCCTTTGCCATGTCCCTATTTTTAATATAGTTGTGTCTTATGTACTCCTCGTTCCCATTAAATGCCAGTTTTGTTGGTGAGCACAGGAAAACTTACCATTTATACCAGCTTTGCTTTCCAATAGCATGTAGTATTGGCAGAGAAATAACTTCCTGCACATGCAAGTGGTGGACCCAGATGTTGATGCAGGTCAGCCCCTGGCATGCTGAAACAGCAAAAGCAAATTTCAGCTTGTTGCGTCCCTTCCAATTCAGTTGCCTCAATTCGCGGACACTGATTTATTTTATTTTTTTTTTCTGTCCATAGTAGAAGATCAGAATGTAAGACTTGAGAGATGTTTTATTTGAGATTGCTTTTTTAGGCTGTTTGCGGCTGATTGCAACAGAAGAAAAAAAAACACACCCAAGACCCTTAATTGGTACCAGACAGAAGTATTACCTCTCAAACGTCAAGTGGGGAGGGGGGAATAGTTTGTGAATGTTTCTTCTCTAGCAGTGCTGTAACCGTGAAGGACACGGCTGGATCCCTGCCATTGTTCCTGTTAATTCATTTAGCCCTTGTTATTTTGACAGTAAACTGACAGTGATTTGCTGCAGCATGCGTCAATTGGATTTGTCTGCTGCAATAATGTATATAATAACAGGGCTTATTATTGATGAAACTGTGCTTGTGCTATTTAGTTTGCAAATGTCAGAGGTTTCTATGGTAATTTATTTAGGAAACCGTAAAGGTCATTTAAATGCTGCTGTTCAAAGATCAGCCTTCGATCATAGAAAATGCTCTCTTTTTTTTTTTTAAAAAGCCTCTTTTCCTGTTGGATCATGAACATTTAATTAAATAAATGGTGTATTCTTACCATAAATTTAATCTACCTCATTCAAAAGAGGAGGGGGGGAAAGCCGTTTATAACCCAGGTTTGATGGTATGATGTGTTTTTTAGGCAAAGGGACAGGATACGTTTGGAAAACTAAATTATTTTTTTTACGTTACAGGCTAGTGGAGGAAAAAGACACTATTAATGAAGTCTGAATAGAAAAAAAAGAGTCTATCTTCTACATTTGCATGTCTTTGCAACCTGTTCAGTAGGCAAAAGGAGGCATTCCATGAAGAGAAGTTACAAAGGAATTTAAAAATAAACTCTATGTGTTCTTTTGAATTCCACCAATGGAAGCATAACTTTGAAGCTAAGATCAGAGTTAGGTGTTGGGAAGCCTGAGCCCTGTACCACTAACCCTTCTGCATCTCATTTCACGAGCCTGGGTTACCCCACGTGTGTTCTGCTTTCTTATGCCCAGAATTTCGTGGTATGACTCGTGGACTCGCTGTGTGATATATGTAACCACATCTCCATCCTGGATGTCCTGGGTGGAATTAGCAGACCCCTTCCTTACTGTAAAATTGACAATTAAAATGAGTACTCCTGGTAAAGCACTTCACTGAAGACTCAATAAATGCCAAATCCCTTAATGTTACCAGGCAGCACAAACTTAAAAAAAGAAAACCTCTAGCTAGCGTTCTTAGTTTAATGGAACTTAGAGAAACAGTTTTTTTATATATATATAATTTTAGTATTTTATGTGTTTAGGGGATCTATGCTGAAATCATATGATAGCCCATTAAAATTTTGCCAAGAATCTTTTAGGCTCTTGGTCAGTAAGTGAACGCAACCCTGTGCGAGCAGCTGAGAGCATCAGCAGCTTTCCCATCACTGGTGCTACTGACAGTGAACCATCTGACTCGGCGGGTGCTGGTGCTTGTCAGGAGTCACGTCTGAAACCTGTGCAGTTGAATAATCACAGCATCTGTAGTACCAGATCATTTCACACAGTAAGCGTAGGGCAGAATAAAGCAGTGTGATAGCAATAATCATCTGTAGATGTGGCAAAGTCTTTTTTTTTTTTTCCTTCTAGAGCCACTGCTGAGTTCTGAGAGCAGCCAGATGTTCAAAAATGTAGTATTATTTTTAAACATATGAGTTGGCATTTTGAAATACCATAAAATAACCTGAAATTCAACTCTTCAGGAAGCAGCTAAAACATCTTTGACTTTTTTTTTGAAGTGACTTAAATGGAGCATTATTGAATAAAAGAGCAAATGAAAACAATGCCCGTGTGATAAAAGCAGAAAGCCTTTATCAAATTAGAGAGAACTTTCTACTTTTTTTCCTGTTTTCAGGATAAAAAAGAACTTAGATTAACACATTTTTGTATGGAATAGACTACATGAATTAGATGTTAAACATATAAATTCTTATTTCTTTGCCATGAACTCCTGTGGCACGTTGTGGCTGTTAAATAACTATGATGCTTTAGCTTGATGGAAAAGTTAGCAATTAAAGAAATAATTCACTGTATATACCAGTTATATTTTTCCTGAGGTTCCAGGCTTCCATTTATTAAAGATTGTTGTAGTAAGAGATCATTGAATGCACTGTTTCAAACTGTAATTGTATTTTATTGCCTAGGCTGAAGATGAAATTGCTGTTGAATCTCTTTCTTCCCTTTCTAGATCACGTCTCCATTGGAGGGCTTGGGGATAGCTTTTATGAGTATTTGCTCAAGGCATGGCTGATGTCGGACAAGACAGATGAAGAAGGCAAGAAAATGTATTATGAAGCTGTTCAGGTAAATAAGATATTTAAATCTCCCTTTCCATAATAATCTAATCTAAAATAATCCTAAAGAGACAGGCTCTGGGGACAATGTGAAGGATTTATGTCTTTGCCACCACAGTGTTTTTTTTTTTAAAGAATTAGTTTCTCTTTTTAAAAGACTTCATCAAATATAAATGCTAGAGGAATACAGATACTGTGGGAAAAGAGAGAGTCTTGAAGTATAGCTATTTTTTTCCAACTGAAATACAGTCAGTTCTCTCAAACACTGGAGGAGAAAAGTATAAAATATGCAACAAAAAATGTATCTACAAGTAGCTCTCAGGTAGAATTTCAATTCTCTTTTCCTCAGTCTTCACTAAATATATTCCTTTTGTGCTTTTTCCTTATATCCAGGAGGGAGTTCCTCTCTTGTGTTTCGACCTCGTATTTCAGCCATTAGAGTACTTTGATTGTGGTCAACACAGGGAGCGATATATTATGGTAGATAATTATAAATGAAAATAGGTGGTTTTGTTGCACAACGACTTTTTGTCACAAGAGGCATATATTTGCCAGCTTCTCTGAAACAGCCAATTATTCAAATTGGACACAAGAGAAAGTTTTCAAAAAGCAGAATTGTTTGTACTTACATTTTTATCCAGTATTTTATTTATGATCCTTCTGGTCTGTAATTTGCTTTGTTATTGATGGTATTTCCATAATATGCTGTTTTGGGAGAAATAATGGTTTTGTGACACCAGATTGAGACTTGAGAAGTATTAAGTTTAAATTCTTATTTACAGGGTTTCCTTCCAGTCTTGGGCAAATGACCTATTTTCTCAGGTCTCGCTTTCATATATATATAAAAAAGAGGATAATATTACTTTTTTTCCCCATCCTTTCATCTTTTTTGACTGGAAGCTCTCTAGGGCCAGGACTTTTATCTCTTATTAACGGTATGTATGTACAGTGCCTCTGTAGACAAGGCTTTGAGATGCGAGGCAATATCTGCTTATTCTTTCATACGTCTGGAAATGAGCTGTCCCTGGGGAAGAGACTTAAGTCTCCTTATACTTCCCATAGCACAGAAAGTGGTGACGTTAAAAAAAATACAACCCTGGCTCATTGCGACTATGTTTTTTTCATCGGAGAGAAAAGTCGTATGTGATGATTTGAGGGAGGGTGTGATAACTGGTGGTAGTAAATTTGACGACTAAGTATCCTCTGCTAAGAAAATCCTGCCTTTAATTTTGTAAGTGCAGATTTGGATGCAGCCAGCCTCATTTTCACTGCTAACATGGTTTCAGCTTCAGAGCAAAAGGTGGATTTTAAATTAGGTTTGGGTGCATTTGAAGCTATAACATAAAAACAGTGATCCTGTAATAGCTCAGCCATTAGCTTGGTAGCCAAAAAGAGAGAACAAAGTGTCTGATAAAACGGTATCAGTTCATCTTACCATGGAAGGCATTTTGAAGCACGTCAAAGCTGCTTCAGTCTTCTACTTCCACTGGTTTCATACCATCAGTTTTTCTTTTAAATACATTCTTACACAGGCTAAGCACTAGTGCATAGACACGTGTGGTAAAAAATGCTATTCTGGAAACTGCTGCAGGTAGAATATCCCAAATGTGGTGTGACCATCACCCTTATTGGCAGGAGTGAGCACGTTGCCTCCTGTCCTGCCAGCGAGCAGCCAGGGGCATATTGATCCCGGATGGTAACAGAGTCCAAGAGAGCTCGGTGCCTCGATGGCCAGCTCTGGGCTGCTCCTACTAAGGCTGAAGGTTCACCTCCCCCTGATTTGAGCGCAGCTGGAGTGAGGTACATCAGGAAGGCTCTCTTGCCTTACGCCACATGAGTGGGTGTGCATCCCGTGTCAGCTGGGTCGTGCCTGAGTTCCTCCTGAGCCAGCCCCAACCAAACTGCCCAGAGGCTGGAGAGCCACCTGCTGTTGGCTGGTCATCGGGGAAGAGGACCAGGAAAACTCCGAGGTGTGTCTGTGCAGGGTGCAGCAGCACGGCTTTGTTTAAATTCACACCTTGGCTATACCAGGATAACAACCTTCTCGGGTACGAAAGCTGTCATGGGCATCCCAAGGTCCCAGCGGGGAGCAGAAGCGGTGATGGCCACCACACTGCGCAGCCGGTTCTCCTTGCTGGGAATTGAGCTGGGGGAGCAGAATTGCCTGGTCAGCAACATCACTGAGTGTGGCAGTATCAATGACAGGGTCTGAGCTCTGCTGTGTATGACTAGATTTAAAGTATCTATTACCTTAATATTTTTTAATAGTGCTAACTCTTAAGCAGTCCAAGTATCGTGTCTGTCCAGAGTATGAGTGTTTGAGAGGGCCAAATGATCACTAAATATGTGCTAGATTTCACCATGCTGCTGGATGAATGCTATTTCCAGTATTTTCTGAGCCATGGCATTCATGTTCTCTGTTTTCTATACCAAGGTATATCTGTACCAAAGCTGAAAGTGTACGTGCAGCCTCTGGAGGTACAGCTTGATGTTCTCATGTAGCTTGTTCAGAAAACTGCAGGGAAGTTGCAGTCTCATAGAAACTGCAGGCTGTTTGGGCCCCATTGAGACGCCAGGTTCTTCACCAGAGTAACTGGCCCGTTTTGATATTGGCTTTATTGCTATCGATCCCTTACTTATCTAAATTAAAGCTAATTTAAGTGTCTGCACAAGCAGCAGTCTTTCTTTATGACTAAGCCTACGTGATTTGGGCGTTCTGAGTCTGCTTCATATTTTCTTAGATAAATTTCCCCCGACACTTTCAGAATCAATTTTAAGACTACGCCAAAGGGAACGGCGTGAATATTCCTGGCCATGGGGTCCAGCACATGCTTACCAAATTCTGAAAGAGCGATGTGAAGATTTGATGCCTAATTCAATATCTTCCGCTATTGAGAAACTACAAATGAAAACATATCGTGAGTTATAATTCACTGTGAAAAGCTGAAATTTATTTAGATAAAGCTTTGGGGTTATTTCTTATATTGTTCTGTAACTCATCTTAAAAACAGAGTTCTTTCTATGACAATTTTTGCAGCACCTATAGATTGTTTTATGGCTTAAGTTAAAAGCAATAATTAAGATGTCAAACTAGATTTAAAAACAACTTCTGCTTGCCATGAATAAGATGCGTATTCGGCTGATGCCATTTAAAGAAGAGTTTATTTCTAATGGGAAAAGGGACAGAGATAGTCTTATTTTGAATACCAGAGCATCATATGAATGCATTTATAAGGCCATCAGAGGGATTCATAAACTCTAGAATTTGCACAAAAAGACAAGTGAATGTCTTTTTAATGTAAGTTATTTTTCTCTTTTGAAAAGCAATGCATATAATGTCCCATTTCGCATAATACAGGAAGTAAGAGATGTTCTTAAACTGGTTTTAATGGATAGCATGCAACATTTAGTTACAGAACAAATGTCTATTCAACTTTTAGTCGTATTTTGAGAATGTAACTGCCCATAGAATAATGTTTCGGTCTTTGCAAGAATCCAGGATGGGAACCATCCCACTCTTTTCAGTTAACAGAGCTGATCTCTGAGACACAGTTGTGTACGTTTAGAACATGGTAATTTAGAACAAAAATGGACCTTGTGGGTCCATTTGTATCTAGTCTAGCAACAGCAGTGTCACAAGCAAATGCATCAAATAGTCCCCTCTTGAATGTGCCAGACCTCATTTTCTAAGTTGAAGGGCAGTTTTCCCACTACTCCTGTTACTAGGTTGTCTCACGCTTGATGTCCAATGGCCAGGTATCTTTTCCAGATTTTGCCATTACATTTATTTGTTGCCATTGCTGCAAGCTTTCTGCATCTTAAATATTTCTTCTCTCTCTCCGATACTGTCTTCATCCCTTCCTGAGTGTATTTCTGGACAAATGGCATATCTAAAGGCTGTAAAAAGTACAGTAAGTTGGTCCAGAAAAACTTCACAGGAAGAGGGAGAATCCCTCGCCAGCACTCCCCGAGCAGCTCAGTTCAGGGCAGCCCAGGGTGCCCCCGTGGTATGAGAGAGGTAAAGCCTCTGTGATCTGCAGCTTTACTTTTAGAAAGGAGCAGTTTACTTTTAGACATTTACATTTGTTAATTTTTCTTACAACTGCTCAGAATATTGTAACAAGAAAACTAGTGATCTCTGGAGAACCTAGCAGGTGGAAGTAGAAACAATGGAACTAGCAAAAAGAAGAATAGAAGTTGTGAAGCAGTGCCAGGGCCATTCTCTGCTAGATTTCAGCAGCACTCCTGCCAGTCAGCCTTTTGCTGGGCTGGGTTGTGCAGCTAAGGAATGCAGTAGCCACTTTGTGGGTATCAAAAGGTGAAAAAGTCATTTTTGGCCTCAGGATTTTGAGCGTTCAGAAAATATATAGGGTCGCTTTTTAATTTTTTATAGTTTTTTGGGGCATGTTGTTAACTTTTGAGACTAGCCTTGATATACTCAGTTTGTGCTTTGTCAAAGGACACTATACAGTTTTGATTTTGTTTTGGGGGGCTTTTTTAATATATTTAATCATCAGCATTAAGTAGTGAACATTTTTCAGAGCTGTCGAGATTTCCGCCCTCGAGATAAATAAAGCAAATCCACGTAGACTCCTTTCTCATTGAAATGAGGGAGAGAACAAAGTGGTGTTAGCAAAATGAAAACAAGATATTGGCAGATAGGCCCTTTTCATCTCCAGAGTTTCACGAGTCTGTTTAACTGTGGTGACAGTCTGGTGGCCGGTCTGTGCTGATTGCAGTTCCCGTTACACTGCTTGAAGCGGCTGGCTTTGTGATCGCAGTGATCTTAAAAACTACTTAACTAATGTGGACAATGACAGAACTGCAACAACTCAGAACAGTTTGTCATGCTGGCTAAAGCCAAAAGGGTATTAATGAATTGAACATCCAATACTCGAACACTTCTTGGCGTTGAAGGAAATGCGTAAATGGGGCAGGCAGGGCGTGCAATGGGAGCCAGCTTCAGAGCGAGACTGTCGGTGCAGGGCACCCAGCATTCCCACTGCAGACTTTTATTTTATTCTTTGCGGGGGGGGAGAGGGGAGTGTTGTCTATAACTTAAATGTGTAAACATGAAGGAATAAGTAGTTTATTTACATATTTAGTCAGCTGTCATTTTAAAAATATTTATCACCCAGCTGCATTGGTGTTCTGCACATAGCGATAGTGTAACTGCATTATGTAGGAACACAAGATTTATTACATTTAACAGATGAGAACGTTCAGGGGACTCGCTGCTCCTTTTTATTCTCTTCGCTGTATTTCCCCTCTTGACAGGCGTTATGAGGCTCTCTACAACTGCTTACAGAAAGCATCAAGACTGAAGACAGGCTTCTGCAGATTGTTAAATTCTTAATGATATACTTATAACTGCACAATGCCTATATTTTGGACTACAAAAAGTATTTATTTAAATGTTTTGCTTGTTTATGGACTGTCAGGAGAAGCAGCGAGCTATAATGTTGTTTGAACTTTTTAAGGAGGATTTTAACTAGAAAAGTCCTGTGAGAGAAATTGTCCCCTTTTGGCTCTTGTTGTCAGAGCAGCCGTGTCCCTACTACTTGTGCTATTTTTGACAGCAACAAAATCTTGTCAGGAGCCATAAATATTCTAGAATATTCAGGAAATACATAATGTAACATTTTGAGAGTGACTTGCTTTGATTCATGCCATTCCATTAATACTGTTTTAAGAATATGAATACGTCTCGTCTTCCGGTAGCAGACAGCATTAAGTACATTTACTGCAAGAGCATTGGTGCTCTTAGAGACACTAATAGACCTACACGGGGGGGAAAAAAAAGTGTAAGTAGATTTTCAGACAAAAGGAAATTATCAGCTTTACCTTAGAACTTAATCATCTTTTAGTGGTCAAATGGATAGGTATCATAGTAGTTAAATGTTTACCAACATTTCCGTTTTAAAAACTTAGGCATCTCCATTGTAAGCATTCGCATTTCATTTCACACATGAGCTTGTCTATGTAACACGTCCTAAGTCCAAAATCAGTCAGTGCCTTATTGCTTTCAAAATGTTTCTTATATATTGTGTTAAAAAAATGAAAGTTCTTCTGTGTTCAAGAAATGAAAGTTCTTCTGTGCTCAGATTTCAGTTTTGATTTTTAAAGTGCAGTTTAGTAAGCAGTGAGGACCTCAGGATAAGAAAATGGCATTTTATTTGGCAGAAGTATTTAAATAAATTGTAACAAGGGCTTAAACTTCCTGTTCCATCCTAGTTTTTCTGGCAGTACGCTTCCACCTGCTTCATAGATCTTGTAATACTTATTTAAAACCTGTATGAAGGATATTTAAGAAAACAGAATCAACTACTAAATATAAAGCTTTAAAAAAATTGTGCAATCTTTTTCTGCCCTCTCCAAAATGGCTATAATAATGGCTCAATGCAAATCTTAAACTTTCTATAATAAACTCATTGGATAAATTTCACGAATTGTAAAGATTGCTGAAGAAAAGTATCTATTGCATTAGATTAACTCAACAGAGAAAATATAAGGGAAACTCAAAAGTCAAGAACAGGCAGTTGACTTATAAACTCACAGCATGGAAACCCACAGTGATCCTGACCTGTCTGCTGTGTGCTGTTTCAAAGCAATAAAATGTAAAGCCTTAAATATTAAAATAAATAAGCAATTGCCATTATACGTCTTTGAATTATTGGAAATATCATGTGATAGAATTCTTTCATACTCACTTCAAATTGTCAAAATACTGTTTATGAAGAAGATTCCTAGGGAAAGAAAAATATATTAAAAGTTTGGACTGAGATAATTTATAGTGCTTTGTTGCAAAGAAGCCTGCAGAGTTGTAATTACCCCCAAAGCAAACATTATAAACCCCGGAAATTTAGAACTAGGATCATATTTTTGAAGTTTCAAATTTATTAAGGTATGGAAATATGTAACTATGACTGGCAAGATGGTTTTATCTCCAGCTACAGTGACATCTTGAGGTGGGAAATGAAACACCTAGTTTTTGTTGTTAAAACAACAGTAGTCATTGAAATTCATTAATCATAATTAAACTATTATTCTAAAAGGAGAGGTAAAATGCCTAAGTGCTGGAGGAAGTAGAACTGCAGTTTTATATTGCATTTTGAGGTTAGTAGTTTGTTATCCCTGCTCCTTTAGCAGAATTAACTATTTTGTGGCCTGCGTTTATTTTGAGTTGAGCAACTTTGAGGTACAGGACATTTTTCCTGAGAAGCCTACATCTGTGCTCTGCAGGGATCTCGTTAAATAGTTTTATTACCTGTCAGTATAATCCATCAAGAGAATACCCTCTATTAAAAATAAGCTTGTTGATTAGGTTTTTTTACTCATTTGAACAGTGAGATTATTTCAGCTCTGCATCCTCTATAAGCAATCCAATTCAACATCCTGAACAGCTCAAAGGGTAAATGAAGGACTTCCCAATCACAAAATCAGGTCGGAGATTGAGGAAGGGGGGGTGAAGGCAGCGTTTAAGCTGCTTTTTGTCCCTAGCAATCCCCAAAGGCCGGGAGGAGCTGACACAGTAGTGTGTATGAGGGTCCCAGCTCCCTGACACACAGGTTCTCCTGGTGACCCCAGGGCAGGCACCAAAGAAGAACGGAGGAAAATGGCAATTTTTTAGGAGGGACCAGTTCTGCTTCATTTTGCAAGTGTGAGGACTGGTAGTATAATATAAAAGCTAAGGAACAGGCTGATAAGCAGAGAACACAAAACACATCGCCTTAAGAAAGGGAGCAGGAGGGGGAGGAAATCAGGTTGGGAAAAATTGAAGAATTTCTTTTTTTTTTGGTGCTGTCAATAACAGAGATTACACACACGCAATGTGCAATCCCATAACCTAAACAATTCATAACGTCTCATTCACTGCAGTTCTTCCAGTGTGACAGATAGGCAGGGGCATAATTTTAACATGTGAACTCATGAGAAAGATGCCAAGAGTAATACAAGGTGCACCTGAGTCACAATTCAAACACTAAACGGGACTGTTAGCGTTTCTAATTGAGTGCTCAAGCGTTTTTACAGTTGTTGTATAGAAGGAATAATTTCCCACAAGATGGAAAAAAAAGTAATTTAGCTAAAGGCTTTATTGCAGTGAGGATTGTAAGCAGCACCTTACATAAATGCACAAAAAAATATAATTGCCAGGAACTGTTTCAGCTGTAAAAGTCAGTCTGGCTGTAAGAGCTTGCAGGTACACCACAAACTGTATGCCGTATCAGCTTTACATGTAGTAAATTAATTTCTTTAAATATCTGGCAAATGTTGTTTATTTTCCTTTAGTTTCCCTTCTTTCTCCTCCTTTTTTATCCACTGCAGTCTAAAGTCAGGTTGTCTCAATTTTGTGTTTTTTTTTCTGGTCGCTCCCAGGTAGCATCTGCTATTGCTCCCATTGGGAACAAACATTTGCAGCCACGTCTTTTATGTTGCACAGTCTTTCTGGTTTACCTTGATGGAAAGAAAGAAATTACTATTGGAATTGCAGAAATACAATCTGGAAAACAGTAACATGAAGTTTCCATTTACTTAAAAGAAAAACTGTACAAGTTTCAACTAATTTTCCATCAATAATGTATTTGCAGCTAATCAAAGACCACGTTCTTCTAGCCTTTTTTATTCTTTGCAGATACTGTATATTGGTTTATATTGACAATATTCATCACAGTAAAATGAAATAATAATTGCTATAGTGATAAATATGACACCACCTGACCTGCAAGCAGTGCAGGTAGGAATTGTTCGTAAGTGGGGACCAAGTTGTAATAGAGCTTGACATAAGAGGTTCCACTCGAATATGAGAAAGAATTTCTTCACGGTGAGGGTGACAGAGCCCTGGAACAGGCTGCCCAGGGAGGTTGTGGAGTCCCCTTCTTTGGAGATTTTCAAGACCCGCCTGGATGCAGTCCTGAGTAGCATTCCCTAAGCAATCCTGCTTCAGCAGGGGAGTTGGACTAGATGATCTATACGGTCCCTTCCAACTCTAAAAAACTTCAGTGAAATTCAGAGCTGCAATTCAAATAAACATGTCCCTTTTTTAAGCGTTTCAGGGAAGCGACTGGTCTCAGGCAGAGGGCAGATGAATAGCGGTGAGAGAAGGGAAACCTATTTCTGATGAAAACAGTTTGTCCAGCTCAGACAGAGAATGGCCCATGAAGAAACTTCTCAGATTTAGTTGAAGCCTTTGACCATCCCACCGTAAGCTCCCTGGCAGTGGTTTTGTGAGCTCTGCTTGGTGAACCACCCAGTGCCACAAACAGCCACCGGCCCTCTGGGAAGAGACACTCCTCTGCCTTTCACGCTTTAGGAAAGCTGTTTGGTTGAGGTCAGTTTGCTTAAATCATGTAACTTCTGCAAACTATTACTTCATAAGCAAATAAATTCAAATGAAGTTTAGGCTTTACCGAGTTACAGTATTTGTTTTCCTGTCTTCCAGAATAAGAGTCTGTTGAGTGCTGATGGACTTGCACACTCGGCCCCCTTGGGCTTATGGCCTCTGAAGGGCATTTGCACATATCAAAGGGTATTTGGATTTCATGTCGGGGTAGGAATGCTTAGTTACTTAGCATGCCATTGATAACTTTATATGCATCAGTATAGGTATTATCTAGCACTCGGGGACCCATGATTGTACAAAGTACGACATGGCAATTTGAGAGTCTGTAATAGATCAAATAATTACCTAATAAAAATAGCTTTAAATAAGACACATAAGAAAAATAACTTTTAATAGGCATATGTACCAGTTCTTAATAGGACCCATTTATAAAACCAAGATAATTTGTTTTACTAAACATGAATAATTAATTTGGAAAGATATTTTTATTTTGTGACATTCTTAGCATCAATTTACATCAGTTTGTTAGTTTCTTAACACCAGTTTGTTAGAATAATTTTAAACTTTCCCAAGCGGAAGTCATCTTTTTTCAGCCTGAACTTTAATCTTGAGCCAAAAGAGAGGTAAAAACTCTGAAAGACTAATTGGTATCGCAAAATCCATTTTCATACTACAAGAACCATTTCTCTTTGAGCTACTGTAGTTCTGAAGGTGCATGATCACTGTCATTTCTGTCAGGTACAGTAATACTTCATCCTGTCTCTCATTAATTCTTTACTGAAAAAAAAATGCAATATAGGTAACAGTAGCCATCAATCTATTCTTAAATTTGTTTATTTTTTAAATAAATTCTGACTCAACAACTAAGTGACAAGTAGAGTTATCAACTATTGCCAGAATTGTTGATTTGGTGACATGGGGATGCCATGCTGAAAGGTTTAATGAAATGTAATTAAATGGAAAATTTTTCATTTCTGAACTTGGTTTTAGGCAGCTTGTTTCTTAGAATATCTACATATTCTGAAAGCTATTTCCCACAAAACTGTTGTGTTTTTTAACAATAAGGCGTCCCATTACAAGATATAAACCGGTTAATTAAAATGCAAACAGCACTCTGTTTTCTGATTCTGGAAGTTTTCCAGTTATTTCTATCTTCTCATAAATTTTGCCTGTTTATGCATTAATACATTTTGTAGCAGGTTCTTTGATCTCTGTTCTGCCAGTTCTTCAATTATAAATTCAAATATTTTATACCCCAAGCACAAAGGACGTGTTAAAAAAACTTATTTTTTTAAAAAGTACCTATGTATTCCACTACTAGTTTCCCAACCTGACAGAAAAGCTTTTTTTATATGTACTCGGAAAACACAGCCACTCGTTAGCTCGACAGCAACTCAGCCACTGTAATTCTTTCATTTTCCATAGTGGGGTCTGTGGTTTGGGTGCTTAAGGAAACTGTTCTCCCACCTTTCCCCCTTCATATTTAATTCCTCTTTTTATAGCTTAAATTATGCAGGATTTATTTAAAGCACAGAAATCTTCATTATTTACTGCTGCTTTAAAATTAAGGTACACTTGTCAGTAGATACTAGTGCTAAAAACATATAATCGAGGAGGAAAGAAAAGGATGGAGGAGTTTTCTGAGCCAATAATGGGTCTGGAGGTGGGCAGAAAACATCCTTACTAAGTGCTTTGCGCTAAAGTTAGTGGAAAACAAAGTGTAGTTTTCAATGTGATGTCTTGGCACAAAAAAACCTACTTAGTAAGTAAAACTTGTACAATTATTCTGCTGATGCTTCTAGTTTAGAGAAGATTTTTCATGCTTATAAAAACAACCGTTACAGACATTTAAAAGGGAAGAAATAACTACGATCAATACCTTCTTTTTATAACACTTTTCTTTTTTTAAGTCTGGCTTTTTTGTTAATAGTTCTCTGCACTGATATTTTATTCATGCTTCTGCTCTTGTATATACAATACGTGTTGAGTATTGCTTCTGGATCTTAGGATTTCAATAGAATAAACCAGACTACTGCTGGATAACAATGTATGATAGTGTCGTTCGTCTTCTCTCCATTACCCTTCAGAGAGTAATAGCTTGCTTTCTGTGCGGGCTTCTAATTAATGTGTTCTTCTGCATCTCCTCTATTGTTTTAATTCTGTTCTTCTCATAAGGGAAGGTTTTTTTCCTGAATTTTGTAATCGGTGACCCTACATTGCTAGTGGCACCAACTTCTAATTCTCTCTAGGACATTTGTATGGTTTTATTCTGCTTGGGTTTTTTTCCAGACCCTATTCTTGATTGACAGCTACAGAGGAATTCAGTCTGGGGGGAAAAACTCATTAGACTTTGGGAATGCCATATAGACTCAGAGGCCTGACGTAATTCAGTGCAGTCACTGAGACAGGCATTTTGAGTATGAGTGACATCTGCATATAACTGACATGAAATTATAGCAATAACCACATGCTTTAAGCCAGAATTACAATGGGGGAAGTATGGAGGATGAAGTGATGGCTAATCACCATTGAAAGTGAAATTCCCTGAAATTGCTCAAAAAAAAAATTGCTCAAAGTAGAAAGGGAACTAAATAAAGGATTTAAAAACAGAATTGTATTTTTTAGGTCTTTCCAATGTTTTTATAACATGTACTGCATAAATTGCTCAAAGTTGTAGCTGAATTAATCATCGTTACTGATGTATGCTAATCTATGTTGGCTTGGCGGCACTTTGAGGTTATGCTGGCTCCATTTTAATTTATGAGCAAAGGCAATATGGAGAAGAACCAACCAACAATCAAGACAACTTTGTCCTCCACACTTTACCAAATGGTACTAAAGGGTTTGCCATCATGTACTTTTACAGGCCATAGAGACTCACCTCATTCGCAAATCAAGCGGGGGGCTGACGTACATCGCTGAGTGGAAGGGGGGACTGCTTGAGCACAAGATGGGGCATCTCACTTGCTTTGCTGGAGGCATGTTTGGCCTTGGAGCAGACGGAGCACCGAATGACAAGACGGGCCATCACATCGAGCTTGGTGCTGAAATTGCTAGGACTTGCCACGAATCCTATGATCGTACAAGTAAGTGCTGTATTGCGGAATTTAATTTCACAATTTGACTTTGTGAAGGTATTTTTGCATAACGCTGAACGAGTCGAATGATGGTGAGAACTCTTCATTTCTGAGCAATCCTGCTTTGCTCTAAAAGTAACTTTAAGAATGGCTGCTCTGTTTTATAAATAATTTCTGTGCACCTGAATCATATCTACTCGCTCTAGTAATTAACATGAGAGCTTTTTTTTTCACTTTGCCAATATCTGTATAGGCAAATACAAATAAGAGAGGGAACCTGTTCATTTATGCATCAGTATAGCTGTTAATCATGTTTTATGCACAAAAAAAATATTTTATTCTCAGTTCTGTTGGTACAATGCTGCAAACAATATAATTGCAGAAAGAAAGTGGATTTCTGTGCAGGAAATTTCTTTGGATTCTTTTATCCTCTTATAAAAATAACCCTGGCAGCATTTCAGGTCCCAGAGTGTATTTTCAAGTTTGATATAGAAAAGTAAATATCCTCATCTCTTAAGCAAAATTTCACACGTTGCTAGTTACACGAATTCTTTCAGAATGCAAATTCTGAAATGTTAGCATCACTGTTCAAACTGGAACTGCTGCTTAAGGCATTGATAAAGAAAGTTCTCTCCTACGCTTAATTATTTACAAAATATTAAAACCAGAATGTGCTTCAGTATCTTTCACAAATTATATAATTTTGGGTAACTTAGCTTGTGTCACGCGAAATGTCGGTTACATAACTTGAAACGTTTTGTAGTGCTTTTATTTTCGCATGTGTTTTTATATTGGCTAGGCATGAAACTGGGACCAGAAGCCTTCAGATTTGATGGTGGTGTTGAGGCCATTGCAACAAGACAAAATGAAAAATACTACATCCTACGACCAGAAGTGATAGAGACCTACATGTACATGTGGCGGCTCACTCACGACCCAAAGTACAGGCAGTGGGGATGGGAAGCTGTAGAGGTAATGTTCTATTGGACTTTTTTCTTATTAAATCCTATTATCTTGTTAAGTGAGCTACTGAACAATATCTGGATATCGGTTAGCGGTTGGAGAGTAAGTAGTTATTTTAAATCAGTAACATAACTCTAATTTCCAGAGATTCATTTACTAAATAGACGGACTAACATAATTTTGACAAAACCCAATACTGCTGGTATTGTGTATTAGAAAAATACCTTGTGATTTCTCCTTAAATACTTCGCAAGTCAGGGTCGTGTTTGGATGTACTGCTCAAGATGTTGAGTATTGCTACTTGTGAATGGAAAGTGCAAACTTATGTCAAATTTGAGCCTTGGACATGGAAATAAGTTTTACGAAGTACATTTTCAACAGTAATTGTACAAAGGTGATTTTAATTAAGGTGATGAAAGCCAAGATGAAGCACTAGATAGTACTGAACATTTAAAAAATGGGTCACTTTCAAACAGCACAGGTCATCTGGACTGAACTCCATTAATGATAACAATCTCCTTTAGATTTAAATTTCCATGCTTCAGCCAGTCGTGCTGAACCTAACTATTTTTGTTTGTCTAGTGCAAGCCTTCCAAGACTTGCACTAGATCTATACTTCTCCTTCCAGTCTATACTGCAAAAACTTGCTGGCCCAATCCGTCATTTCCCTTATTTCAGTGGTTAATCACTCTTGCTGATAGAGATTAAAACCTTTGGATTTGTTTCATCCTCCAGGCATAGGTTCTTACTACACATCTAGAGTTCACTTATTTTCTCCTCACATTGATGTTACCCTTGTTAAGTCGTCTGCCTTTCACTCTTCCTTTGGAATTTCTAAGCAGACTGAGGTCTTATAGGATATACAGGAAGTTGAAGAACATTATTTTTGAGGCTCTGTATACTTAAGGAAAAGCACACAAAAAAGAAAACAAAACTCCCTGCAACATTTTGCAAAAGAGTGAGAGGTCACTGTCAACAGAGTTGTTGCTTTCCAGGATTTAAAAAACTGCTTGTTTGTCAGTTTGCCCAATACCCCTTGTTTCTAGGAGTGATATCCACCAGTTACCTGGCTCCCTCAACAGCACCTGAGATCTGTAACTGTATTCAATATTTACTGTCTGAGATACCGAACATATCTCAAATTTTGTTGAATATTGTGCAAAAAGAGCATTTAAAGTTTGGCAATTAGATATTCTTGAAGAATGAAACTTAATGCTAGGATCTACTTTCCATAAAAGAATAGCTGCTAGCATTAACCATACTTTAACTCTCTAGCTCCTCCTTGTTTATTTACAGCCATTCCATATCTGCAGTCAACACTGTACTCAGACTGTAGTTATTTAGGATATTTTATTTGCCTCCCTCAGGTGTTGGCTCTATCGGCTCTGAAACAACACGCTTCTGAGTTAATGATTCCAAAGAAATGTTTTTTTAAAAACCTCGAATTTAGAGTGTTCTCTTACTTTCTTCCTCACTAACACCACACATTTTACTACTGGAATCTTCCCAGGCAGATTATAATTGGAATATTTACAATGGCTGTTTATGGAAGTCATCCCACCAGGTTTCAGCAATGCCAAGTGTTCCTTCTCCAGGAGATGTTTTTCCCGAGTCATTGTTGCTGCTCACACTGATAACATTCTTATAAACAATTGAAATGTTTTCCTTATTATTATTATTCTTTACCCTGTTGGTTCAGTTTGTTGGTGTTTATTTCAAGTTTGTACTTTCGTTTACCTTCTTAGTGCTCCCCATGTGTTCCTTGTTTAACATTCTGGTGGTTACCTCCTCTGGCTCTAGCGTAGTGGATTAGAGCCCATGTGTGGGAGATGCAGCTGGTCCCAGTCTGTACAGACCCAGCTTCCGCTGTCCTGATGCGCATCTGAGTGTTTCACAGAAACAAATCTTACCGCTTCACAGAAGTCATACAGTCAGCTGTAGGTTTCAAATCTTTTTTTTCTTTTCTTCCTTCATATTTATAGCCCATACAGCTCCACCTGATACTGGATTTTTTTGTTCCAGCGTGTGTCATGATGATAGCCAGCCACAACTATTTCATAAATTCTGCTCTTGCTCCAGAGAGCACATCAATCCACCCTTTTGTTCTTGGCGAAGTCCCTGACCACTGAATATGGTTGGTTTAATTACAAACACTTGTTGCACAAAGAAGAAGCCGAAACAAGAAAAAACAAGGGCAACAATCAGACCACTTGTTACTGTCCAAAAAAGTTGTTCTTCAGGTGTTTCGTGTCCATTTTCAACTCGTAACACTGGCAGCTCATTACGTTTGTTTCCCAGTGCCCTTGCAGTGGAAGAGGAGGCTGCTCTATAGGTCATGACTTTTAAACTCTCCAAGAAGTCTATTAATTCTTTCTCTTTTATGGACTAAAAAACACGCTCTAGCCTCTCCATTTTTTCTTTAGAAACTTGCTTTGCTGCTTCAATTTGAGTCTAAGATCATTCTCTATGTACTTGAGTGGTTGGAGAAAATGCAGTTATGACCAACAGCAATATCCACTGTTACTGAGTCAGAAAGGTTTTATCAGCTTAGCTCATGAAAGTCTCCCTTTTTGCATTATAAATGCAGCACATATTTTGAATTCATAGCACTTCCTTTGTTTTTTTTCCCCTTTATGATCCTTTGAGGCTCTCAGCCAGTTTTCACTCAGCATAACTGATCTTAGCCACCCTCATTTTCTAAGAACTACCAATTTAAAATGTGTTGGATTGTTTCTTCCCACCCACCACTACCCTACCATCACTGTGAACATCACTGCACTCTGAAACTGCAGGTATGGGCACAAAAGACCGTTACTGCCAGTTAAAGAAGGGTGACAGCCAAGAGACTTTTTATTTTACTAAATGCTGCAAGTGAATGTCCTGTTCCTTTAGTTAAGTGGAAAGTAGCTTTGAGGGGTAAGATGGTTCACGTTTGCATCAATTAGATACCACCGGATGGCTAACATGGTGTGAGTTAACCTCTTGGTCTACATATAACAGTGTGTTCAGGTACCTACACGGTATCTCCCTACAATGAACTCATAAAGAATGCTCTAACCATGTTAGAGCACATAAACCCCAAATCAATTTGCTTTTATTTTACCTCACTCTGTTTAGAATGCAGTTGTTTCCTTGAATAATAGCCTTATCCTTCAAGTTCAAGTTCTCCTTCTGCTGTGCCTTGGAAAACATAATCTTGTGTTTGACATTGAAAATCCAGACACAGATTCAGCATTTTGAATTCATTGCAGGTTGAAGTAGACGAGAGGGAAGGAGTATCAGCCAGGGGAAATTACTTGTTTAAACTTAAGTATATTTGTCACTTAGTAAAAGTGTCCAGGAAAATTAAAGAACCTAAAGATACATAAGAAAAGACAAATAGGCCTGTTATATTTTAAAGGATCACTCCTGCAGAAAAATCCCTTTTAAATATACAATAGGCAGCTTACTCTCCAGTGAAAACTATGGAGAGCCTGACACGCAAGTTAAATATATGCAGATAGCTACAGGGACTCCAGCAAAAACAAGGACATTTAGGATATCTGCTCACAGCAAAACACAGATCTTGGAGGTGATGGATACCTCAGTAATTATTAGTGGCTGTTAGTCCCATCTCTCATCGTAAAATGCTTATTGTGTCTGTTTGCTTGGTTTAGGCATATCTTCTGCCTTTTCATAGTTTTTTGCTATATGTAGTTTGAAACACAGCATCTTTCCCTAAATAAAATCTATGCATCCTGTTGTCACTTCAGTGATATTTGGGATAACTTCAGAAATGGAAGAATTAGTTGTCTTTCATCTCTCCGTCAGGGGTTTGATAAAGCTCCAATACCTGTCTCCACAGCAAGCACCATGTTTCAGAGTAGCGTGGTCCTGAGCAAACATAGTAATCCATCATGCTTCCCCTCATTTTCATGCTGAGAAGTTATTTAGGGCTAAAGAGCATTTTCTGGATTTGTTTTTGAATAATGAGTTATTTTAAATATAATCATCCTAGATTCTTTTCACTCCTTTATTATACTGCACGATACCCGAGAGTTATTATAAAACAGAGTAAGAAAAATGAAGACGCTAAGAATACTTTTGACCTTGTTAAATAGGTCAATTACAAAGAAAAAAGATGAATGAATATTTTTAAACAAAGCAGTGATAACAGAACTAATATTCAAATAAGGTATTGGATAGCAGTCTATTTAAAGAAGTTATGGCTCATACCTCGACATATAGGTACCACCTTTCTAATGTAAACACCTGTCTAAAATAAGGAAAAGCAGCAAAGTTTATTCAATAGTATAACTGTATATACCTTCTACACTTCAGCACCAGGTACCTGTTTTTTGCCCTTCTGTAAACACCCTTCATCTGATCTTTTTTCTCCTTCAAAATTAGCTGTTCATATAGAACACTCCTGTGGGCAGAAAAGAAATTATATTTTTAGGTAGTCTGTGTGCTCCTTTTTATTGTAAAATAGGAATCAATCATCTGTTTTACACCTTTTAACTAAATACACAGTTTGGAAACGAGTTAGAGAAAAACATGTTCTTATTTTTACATCTAAAACATGTTTCATTAAGCCAGCCTCATGCAAGCTTTCTGTCTGCTCCTGTGTGACAGACAAAGCTTTTTCAGAAAAGCGTCAAAGAAAAATAGTACCTACTGCAGAAAAGAAAATTCAGTCACAGCCCAATATCAGAGGTTTCCCAGTGAAAAATGAAATAATTGCAAAGAGAAACCAAACAACTTACATAGAAAATAGAGAGTTGCCTTTCCTTTTTCGAAGCAATTTACAAGAGATAAGTAAAAGACTGGAATTCAATTCTATCACAATAATTTTTAAGCACTAAAATGTGACCAAAAAAGGTGTATGTGACACAATCTTTGAAGGCTGATAGACAAGCCTGTGAGAGAGAGGCTACTGGTATTCCTATTAAAAAAGGAGAAAGAAAATTCTTTTAAAAAAAAAAGAGGTAGGCACACATATCTAATTTTACATTTAGGAAGAGAAGTAAAATGGTAAATTAATAAAAGAAGTGAATAGTTTTCAGAAGGAAAGATATACGGATATGGATTTTCACTTATTTTCTATCTAGAGCTTTATCTAGTTTTCATCTCCCTATCAAAAAAATGTGGCAATTTTTGGGGGGCTAGTTTTATTGTCAGAAGAAGGAAAGCTGACGGATGATTCATTTTGTTAATCCCACTGGGTTTTTTTGTCCCCTCTTCAGGCACTGGAAAAACATTGCCGAGTAGATGGTGGCTATTCTGGCATTAGAGATGTTTATAACAATCATGAAAGCCATGACGACGTGCAGCAAAGCTTCTTCCTTTCAGAGACACTCAAGTAAGTTAAGAAAGTTGACTTTCATTAATATGAAGTAGTTCTGTATATCAACTTTACAGATAAGTATTTATCATTAGTATCCTTGACATTCATTTAACAAAATCTTACTGAAATAGTAGAGCTTTTCTTAGGTGATGGGAAGACAAATTGCCTTTTTTCCCCTTCTGCATCAATAAATTAAATTCTATGACTTCTGGAAATTATCTTTATTTCTGATAAAGATACTTGATAATCTTTGCTGAGAAATTAAGTCTCCTGGCTTTGATAGGATCTAATTATATATGCCAACACTAGTGAAACAAACTGAGTAGACAGAGGACTTATCAGGCTTGTATTGCATACTTTTCTTTTTAAAACTACAGATAAAGGAAAAAGAAGTCAACTTGCATGGTCAGCTTGCATGGCCTGGTAAGAGGAAAACCAAAAGGTTTCGTCATCTGTCACCGTTAAGTTTTTAATGAAATGAAGTTCTCTTTGTCTCTTCACTTTTTTCTTGCTGTGCAAGAGAAAGTTGCAAAGACCAGACAGAAGCAGTCATGCCATTTCAACAGCAAGTGTAGTACTCCAGTAAATTAAATATCATAAATACATTTATGTATCCTGGCTTTTTTTTTTCTGAGATAGTGCACCGCCTCTACTATACCTTTTAAATCAGCCTATCAGAATTAGACCAATAAAATCCTTCAGGGAAGGATTGCGATTGAGAAAAAATAACATCATTTGCTAAGCAGACTTTAATTTCTCAGCAGACTTCAATAATCATTCTACAGTAGCTACTACCCTGTATCAGAGCAATAAATAAAATGTTGGATTTGTTTATTGTTTACTGCTGGTTTTAATGGACCCCATCTTAGTAAGTGGCTGCCCTTACTTTTGAAGAACAATTTAGTTGTTCTCAGAAGTAGAACAGGATTGGACATGTTTTCCTTCCTACACCTTGATATATGTGGGCATTTAGGAGGAAAAAAATTACTATGGTTGTATAAGATCAAAACAATATGTAATAAAATTACCAAGGATTACATGGAAATGAAGTGTGTTGACATTTAACCTCGATAGCCTAAATTTCTTTGTCCTCTGTCAGGACAGGGGTCCTTCTTTTCGTTGGTCTCCAGTTGCTAGTGCCCTTTAGTCCAATCTGAGTTGAGTAGCCCCAAAGCTTTGTGCTAACAGTTGTGATGCTGGGACTTACCGGTGTTTTGTGTTTGGGCAGCTGTTTCCATGGATGCATTCATCTAGGGAAATCAAGTATTTATGTTTCCTGAAAACTACTGTAGTTTCACTCCCCTGATGTGGTCACATCTCTTGCTTTTTTTCTTCCCAGGTACTTGTATTTGCTGTTTTCTGAAGATGATCTTCTTCCATTTGAACACTGGGTCTTCAACACAGAGGCTCATCCTCTCCCTGTTCTTCACAAAGACGATGGGAATAAAGAAGAAAACCAGAAATAGATGAAGATTAAGTTATACTTGTTTCATTCCTTTTGTTTCTTTCCAGGACTTGGGCACATGATTTGGTTTTAAATTCTTCAGTTAAATTTTTAAATCAAGTTTTTTGCAGTCTGTTTTCTTTAACAGTAAATATTTATGAACGGACCTCAACTGATTATGATAAAACTTCATTCCTCTTATCCAGCTGAACCACTTCTTTGAAAAGAAATAGGACATCCCTCCAGATTTTGTTAGGCTGCGGTGTCATCTTGGCCAAAAAGAGCAGAGGGTCTGCATGTTACTCGTTTCCTGTTAGGCTTTTAATTTGACTGCAAAATTCTTTTCTCCTCTGTGAGGAGATGTCTGCTTTAAGCTGTAATATTTTGCCATGTTGCAAAAAGCCATATTGAATTAAGTATAAAGAGCTTTTTCTATTTTTTTTTTGTTGTTGTTCTATGTTAATTTGTTTTGTGTGTCATCCAAGACAAATCTTGTGACTGTGACAGCCTCTTCTTATGCGGGTCTATCATTACTTGGTAAAGTATCTGATGTATTTCATTGTCAATGGAGTCTACGTAGGAATATTTTCATCTCATGCAAACACAACTCTGAAACTGCAGTATACATTGAAATTAGTCTAAACTTAGTTTTTATGAATTTAGCACATTAGTTAGCAGACTTTAGTTTTTCAGATTTTGATTAGACTATTGTAATAGAGTAGAATAAATTGTTTCCTCCCTTTTCTAAGTGGTGTTATTGTCATGTCTTTAGTCAGGCTAATACAGAGTAAAATAAGATCGTCATTTCATATTAAGAAAGGGAGTCTTACCTTTTTTATGTATTTAGTCCAGTAGCTTTCATTTGGTTGGATGGTAAGAAGACAAAGAAATACTCGGTGACATTTTCCTGGAAGCTGAGAATTATGCCGAAGCCAAATCGTTCGGTTTCCTGGGACTTTCTCAAACATTCAGATAGGTTCAGACTTGATCGTTTCTTGTCACAAAGCAATTTAATGTATCTACATGAATAAAATTAGATGTTCAGATGCCTTGAAGAAAACTTGTCTCCTTAAAAGAGGATAATCATTCAGAGAGGAAATTATCCAGTGTAGAACTGAAACTCCCTGAAAGCACCGAGTCTGTCTTCTCTAAGTGACAGAAACGCAGTGTGCTTAAAACGATTCCCTAGGTTAGAGGCCTGGCTTATAAGAAGGTAACAGTTTTGCCAAAAACGTTTTACTTTGTAGCATCACCAAAGGGAAAAAATTAGGCACGATTAATTCCTGTTTCTACTTCAATGTAGTTTGGAGGGGTTTACATGATTATTAAGTCTACCTATGTTTTCATTTAATGACAGGATGATTTTTATATATTTTGAGTAGGGTGTAACCCCTGGCTTCCCATTCTGAGAAAGCACATTATTCACTGATTTGCAAGCAAAACAGATATGGTTCTGAACAGTAATCTTCTTTAAAGGTATTTAGTAGGATAGCTCACATGTCCAGCGTAGCTAATCACACACCTGAGGAAGCACATTTGTTCAGGCATTACAGAGTACATTTTTTCTATACTGATGGAGGTCTGTGATGTAGTTTTTCTTAGGTAGAAGCCAAAAGCAAAGATAACAGATTACATTTTTATACACAGCCGCTGGAGGCTGACCCATAAGCCTGACCCTCTGGAGTCTGTACAGACAGCGCTGCCTCTCTGCTTCCCCTGCAGACGGAGAAGGTGGCACGTGCCACATGAGCTGCCAAAGACATTTATGTAGGGGGCAAGGCAAGACGATCTTCAGGGATGCTGATCCTTCCATCATAGGCCTGGCAGAACTGGGCATTCATAGATGGCAGTTAATAGGGGTACCCTGCTCAGCCTGGGCAACCCGGAGCTGGGAGAAGGGATACAAATGTATGTGCATCTGCCTCAGATAGAGCCTGCTTACATGGAGACAGCACAGTGAGTCAAAACTTTTTGCTACTGCTTTTTTTTTTTTTTTAATTATCAATATTATTTTCTTTTTTTTTTTTTTTTTAAAGTGTGGATTCCCTCATGTGACAATAACAGTTTTCTGAAACGGGATGAGCAAGGATGAAGTCTTGGCTCTCCTCTACTGCAAAGCAGAACTCCTGCTGCTTTTGATACTCCAGCATTTATGTTGTTGGAGGACTATAATATTTCACTGTATTTCTTCAGAAACAGTATTTATAAGGGAGCTTCTCCCCTTATAAATACCACAGAGAATTTATAGCTGTGGAGTAAAAACAAAAAGTTTCTTTCCTCTTTAACCAAAAAGTAATAATAATTACTTTTGTCTTAGTTGTTTTTATTGGGTTATCTGCTGCTGCCTCCCACAGGGTTGTGCATGTGCTGCTATAGGCCTCACATCCGTTAACTAACTCCAATAGCTCAGACAAAACCAGTCTTTGAGAAATGCATTCTGTAAGCCTCTTTTCACGTGGTTTTCTTAACCACAGTATACTCCCCCCAAATGTGTCCGTGACCTTGTCTTTACTTAACAAGCTGAAGAGAAATAGTGGAGAAAACAGATAGCTCTTCTCCGTGTTTCAAAATGCAGGCTACAAACTCACAACTCTTGTATGCATTGGGTCCTATGTACTTAAGTATAAGCTTCATGAGTGTTTCCTTGTAATACAAACATTTAGTATGAATATATATATTTTTTTTTTTTTTAGTTTGGGAGTTCCGATTATTTGAAAGAGCACAAATTTGATGTGACTGGTATTGGTATTCAGGTTGTATGTACAAACTGCACTATACTGTACTTTTTGTAAACTAATGTAAGTAGACGAGAAGATTGTACAACGTGTAGATCTGCCAATTGTAAGAAAAAAACTTTTCATAAACTGAGAATATAGTGATTTTTTCTTCCTTTTTTTTTTTTTTAAATAACCCCAAAACACCAAAGTTAGAGCAATCATTTTGAAACAGTCAGTACTTACCACTGCTTGTTAGATTGCTGAGATAACATGTGTTTTATTTCTCATTCCCTTAGCTAGCTGCGTGGAAGTGGCTAGTGACGGTCACTTTGTGTTCCCAGGCATTCACAAGAGCAAAAGAAATTGCTTCATTGTTGGGGGGTGGGTGGACATTATCTTTGCATAACCACACTGCCTATACTTTTTCCATTTCCTTGTAGCATAATGATGCATTTAAATCTGCATATGTTAAGTCCTAAGAGGTTAATCACTTTTAATGGCACCCACATTTTTTCACAGGGGAAAAAAAAATACGTTCTGATTGTTTGTGAGATAAGTGTTGCATACGTGTTGGTTGTACACAGATTTTTGCAATGCCCAATAGCTCACTGTTTCTATGGTGACTTCATCATACATATTATTCATTTCTATCGTGCATTTAAATTGGTTTTGATTTGTACATAGTCCATCTAGTCTTTTCAGCTTTATATAAACCAAAATTATGGAATACATAATAGATCAAGATGCTTAATTTTTAAGAACTTATATTTGTAAAAATTTCTCTATTGTGAATAAAGTCTTTTAATATATCTGTTCAACTTGTTATAATTTTTCTTAAGTGTGTTACAGAAGTAACTACAAGAATCTGCTGCATAGCCTGCTTTGGCTGCTATACTCGTGGAGTTTTGTGAGCAGATTGGTTTGATACAGATTAGTACTCTGTGTACTTGTTAAGATACTATTGTTAATTAATGGTAGTCAGTGTATAGAATTGCTACCAGAAAAATAAATTTCTAGAAATTTTCATCAATAAAATTCAGCATACCAAATGTATTTTGGTAGAAAGTGAGCTTACTAATGAAGAGCGTGAAGCTGGGAGGTTGGGGGTGGCGGGCAGAAGGCACAGTGAAGGTCAGTCACTCCAATTCATGTTCTGCTCAATACAAGAGGCTTCAGCTAAATACCATTTAGGAGCAAACACCGGAGCAGAGATGACTAGGCTGTCACAGTGCCCAGCGTTACATGACCATGTAATGAAATGCTATCGTTAGTCCGTGCTCCAGAGGAGGGAAGAACAGTTGTCATAGGAACTGTGACTAGATTTTTGTGTTGGAAGGACGTATTGGCAGGATCTCCAATATAAATATTGAAATAACTGCTACATTAGATAGCAGTTAGATATCTAACTAAGTTAGATAACCTTATTTTCTCTGTTTAGTAGAAAGCCTCATCCAAAGATGATAGTGAAATAAACTGCTGTGATTTTACAGAACAGTCTCAGCAGTATCAATTTCTGTCAAAGGACTTACTCATTAGACCCGCTGAAGTCATTTTTGAGGGTAGCTCCTAGACCCGGTGTCTCATTTTTCCGGCAGGGTTGTGGGTGTGCAGCTCTACAGCGCAACCCTTGGGGCAGTCAGCAGGCAGCCCCTCCTGCAGCTGGCTCCAGGACCACACAGACTTGCTACTCAACAAGTTAAACATGAACCAACGCAAACCGTAGTGCATATCCTTATTCACCGGAGATGTAAATACAAGCCTGGGTTAGAATTTCAACTGATTTGGTCTCTTAATTGGAGGCTTGGTGTGGTTTGTTTTCTGCAGGGGAAAAGAGAACTAGGACCGAGTTAACAATTAGTCAAGACAAACAAGATTTGCCCCGCCATCTGCATTGCCCTGTGGCCTTGCTCTGTCACAAGAGTAACTCGGCACTCGAATGACAGCATCTGCCTTCATCCGATCCGCCTTAATCTTGGGATTAGTCTGTCCTGGTTGATCTCAAATGCAGAAGGAAAGATTATGCATCAAAACGCAGTCTGCCAAACCCAGGAAATGGTCACCAAGACTCAGAGTCCCTGTCTGAATACTGTGCACAGAGATAAAACACAGGGTTTCGCTCTCTCTCCTGGTTTTATGCATTTGTACAGGCACAAAGTGGTGGATGGAGCAAGTCACACAGCTGCAGAATCCAGTTAGAGCCCCGCAGGCTGTCAGCATTCAACAGTACCTCAACAGCCAGTGGTTTGACCCTCATTTCTCAGGTATCTGCTCCTGTTTGCACCAGCTCTCACTCGCTCTGTAATTAAAGATCACCATCATCAACCCTCCCTTTGGAAGCCCCTCTCTACAACTTTCACATGCTCTCTAAACTTTCTGTGCACACCTTGTGACCAATTTGTGGAAGGTTGTTTGCCTTTCAACATTCCCATACTGCCATTTTACAGGACATTAAAGACCTCCTCTTATTAGTATTTTATCCCATCATTTCAATCGTGCGTTGCTTTCACACCATCAATCAGAGCAGCACAGAGCTGTCTGGGTGTGCATGTGCCTACTGGGAATATGTGCTGAGCCCCGCTACTGGCTGGACCCGGGGCACGGAGCTGTGGCAGCCTCACCGCTGCCAAGCTGCTGGATTCAGGTGCCCCAACACGCCACGGCCCAGCAGCTACAGATATGGGCAAGGTTTTGGGAGTACCTGTGTGACAGCAACTGTGGCACTGGTTGACCTCAGCTGGTTTGAGCTTTGTTTACTAAAATACACGGTCAAAGTTTTTCAGCTTTCCTGCGCTGCTGTAAGGTCTCACAGTCGTGATCCTGCTGCTCTCACCCAGCAGTTCAGATGTTATAATCCATCTTTTATCTGTAGCCGGAGGCTACTGCTACCATCTACCTGCTAAATACTTGCCATTTAGTAACCTGCACATTCAACAACATTCTATTTTGATGTTTATTCCTTGAAGAACCTCAGTTGTGTGAAACATTTCTGTTTCAGTCCTACTTTTCTCAATCCAGCACTTCACACTTGCTGCAGGGGGCATCTCTGCTTCCCTTGGCTCTGAGTACCTCGGGTGCCCCCCAGCCCCTCTCAAAGGTGGAGACCCTTCTCATGGAAGTGCCTTCTCAGAGCTCGCACCTTTGCTGCTCTTGAATCTTACAAGTCACTGCTTTTTGCTCCTAGCACATTAAATCCCTCAACTTCAAAAGAGCCCTCAGAATAGAAGGAGGCTCATAACCTTGCTGCTTTCACATTTGCAATGTGCAATTGTGTATTCAAACCCATGTGAAAAATTGTTGCTATGTACTGTGGAATGCTATATCCGTAAGCTTTGTCCCGTTCCCTCAATTTGCAATTTAAAATATTACAATGCTCTATTTCAAAAGTACTGTGCAAAGAATTGTATAGCAGGGGGACAAACTAAGGGATGAGCAACACTATACCAAACGCTGTATTTACAAGAGTTTTTATGATGATTTGATTATCTTTCAGCTACAGCTAAGTGTTCAGACACAGCTGCTCTCTATTCCATTTGCTTCTGGGTTCGATGTAACTCCCAGCTCCTTTTGCATGTGTTTCGAATGCTTTTCCTTAGACACTTGCATTTAGCTTTCCACTGGTAACAACCAGCCATAAGTGCTTCATGTTTAAAAAAACCCATCAAAAAAAAAAAACTACTGCAAAACTTTGTTACTTTAAATATTGAGCTACAATTCCATGGCACACAAGTAAGCAGAAAGAGAACTTATTCTAAAAACATATTTTTCATGTGTGGTTTCAATCATTACAGTTTATACAACACCTTCTAATCCACAGCTGCACAAGAGTGTCGGGATTTGTCCCAGCCGTCCTCGAAGCTGCCACGCAGAGCTAACAAGGGCAGCAGCAGCGCGTTAACAGTACAACACTCCACAGCCATTCTGGGCAGGAGCTGACAAACACCAGATCGCAGGACAAACCCAGGAAAAGCAAAACATAACGGCTCAAAACACCACCGGAAGAGTCTAATGTCCAGACACATTTACTATGCTGTTCCCTGGAAGGGCAGAGGGAGAAGAGACTCAAACCATCAGAACATGCATCACAGAGCTCCTTCTTTGTGGTTCAAGAACCAGAGAACCCAACCCTCATGTTTTCCCTGTCTAAGGAGTTTGCCAAGTCTCCACTGCCTGTCCATGCATAACCAGTGTCCCCCAGTGCAGGTGCCCCGCAGTCTTGCTCCCTACCCTTGTGCCGCTACAGCGCGGCACAGTGGTGGTTGGCTGCTGCAGACCAACACCTTTGGGCATGACACAAGGGAGCCGCTGCTGGTGACCCTAAAGCCTCTGCTCCCAGTCCCTCGCTTGTAATCCATCTGAACGCTGACTCTACCGAGTGACGTTTTTAACCCAGAATCACACAGCAGAGAGGTTTTGACCACTTCTGAGCTTTCCCTGAGGAATTAAAGGCTGTGGCACCTGCTAGTCAGTGAGTGGCTTCTACTCTGTCCAGAGTGAACTGAAACCTACTGACATATGTAACACGTCGTAAGAAAAAATCCTTCATTCCCTGCTGCTACAGAAAAAAGCTGAGGGCAGAGCTAGTTAGGGGAGTAGATTTACTAGTTGCAAAAACACATAGTTCTTTGCAGATACACCAATTTCAATGAACCTTTTGTTTATAAAGGTTTTCTCTAACCACCACTGTCATCTGCTGACCAGAAGTGCTGTCCAGCCAGCCAGAGGCACAGGTATTCACTTGAGCAGCAAAAGATGCAGGGCAAGTGTCTGGTCAAGTGTCAGAGCTCTCCCTCCTCACACAGACACCTCCTCGGTCCCACTGACGTATCAGAACAGGACCCGGCCTTTGGCTGCAACAGAGCCGGGTACCGCTCACAGCATCTCAGCCAAGAAATGCTACGGAGCCAAGCGTGGGAAGCAAGATCACCGTAACAACCGGACTCCTCCTGCAGTAAAGTCATTACTCCTGAAACTCTGCACCCCAAGAAAGTCTGCTGCTTTATTTTGTTGTAATATTTTAACATTAAGCAGCAAATTGCCAAGAAGTAGCTTCAAACATGCTTTTTCCACTGCTAGTTACAGCGTAAAGCCAGCTCTCACCACTGCGATCCCTGTGTTTGGGAGCGACCACACAGACCAGAAGCAAGCGCGAACAAATCGGAACTTGCCTAAGAGGAAACAAAACCTGCCTCGCTAGCAGTCAGCTGCACCGAGGGCCCACAGTAACATACCCCCTGAGCACTGATCAGCCACCACCCACGGAAGCTGGGACGAGAGCGCTCCCCTCTCCGCAGCGACACACTCCCTGCCTCCTGGGCATGTTTAGTTTGGAGAAGAGGAGGCCGAGGGGAGACCTCACTGCCCTCTACAACTACCTGAAAGGAGGTTGTAGAGAGGTGGGTGTTGGCCTCTTCTCCCAAGGGAATAATGACAGGACCAGACGAAATGGTCTGAAGTTGGGGCAGGGGAGGTTTAGATTAGATATTAGGAAGAATTACTTTACTGAGAGAGTGGTCAGGCACTGGAACAGCCTGCCCAGGGAGGTGGTGGAGTCGCCATCCCTGGAGGTATTTAAGGAACGTGTAGACATGGTACTTCAGGGCATGCTCTAGTGCCCGAGATTGTTGGTTTGTGTCTGTTTGTGGGGTATGTGTGGTTTTTTGGGGTTTTTGGTTGGTTGGGTGGGTTTTTTTGTGGTTGGACTCAAAGGTCCCTTCCAACCATGAGGATTCTGTGATTCATGTCGCAGTGTAGAAAAGTACAAGAACAAGATTCCTAAAAGCAGGAACGGTCATTTCTCACGGCACGGCACAGCTGCTGCTCAGACAGCCCAGGAAACTAATTCTGGTGACTTAGCTCCAGTGCAATCCATTCCAGCAAAAGAACAAAAAGGAAGGGAGGAAGAGACTCAGCAGGCTGAGAGAGAGGAGCTTAAAAGAAAGACACCAGAAAAACCCGAGAGTCTCTAAAGAAAAAGAAACTTGTTTTCTCTTGAAGCACCTTTCTACTATAAGTAAGTGTCATTGCAAGAATACAGATAGATAGAAAACTAATTAAAACACACCTTCACGGTCCGATGGGATGGAGATAGAAAAAGGGAGTTTATTATCTCATTGATCACCTCTCTCCTGACACCCATGGATGCAAACAAGGGGGAGAAGATAAGCCAGGACCTACATAATGAGCAATTACCTGGGAGGCCTCCCTGGGGTCTCCCAGCAAGACCAGCCCAGAGCAATGCAGAAGGGCCTCTCACAATCTCTGCAAGGGCCCTGGGCTGCTACTATAACCATTTCCACCCCGGGAGCTCTGGAGAAACTAAGTTTGTGAGCGAAGGCAGTTAGTATTGCACCCACATCTAAAGACCTGAAAAACTACATTAAATTACAGGAAATTGAGGCTATAGAGAAAAATAATCCTGTTTTTCAATTTGCCATTTTTGTCTTATGCTTATCTCTGACTGAATAACCAATGAAGTGGTTTTTGATTATTTTTTTTAGATCCAAAATTGAATACATTTGTTTCAGTAAAATGCTATTGTCCACATCTTACTTTAATCCAAAATCTGAATGTTTCTCAATAAAAAAGAAAAAAGTGAGAGTACATATAGACTCTATTAGTGCTTTATACTAAGATATATTTACAGATATAAGCAATCCTTACAACTATCCACTACTGCAGTAGGATTTGATAGACTATAACATAGATCCCAGTATCTAATTCTCATTTCTTCCTCTTCCGAGGCAAAATGGGGGAGGAAACAGCCTCACACTGAAGTATATGAACATTTTCAACTAGAAAATTAATTGGCTACTCACGTTCACAACTTGTTTGGGGCACTAAATCTTCTGTCTTTATACCCACGCTATCACCAAGGTGGGCTAACTGGGGAAAATTTCTTGCATCAATGAACGTTTTTCTTTCTAAAAATAACTTACACAGCAAGAAAACCAGCTCCATTTAAGTCAATGGCAAAACTCCCATTTGTTTTAGGTAAGTCAATTTTTCACCCAGAGAAAACAATTTCATAGAATTTTACATGGAGATTTATGAAGCAGATACAGCCTAAGGAACACTAAAGAACACTTAAGGAAAAGAAAGCATAGGTGCTCTGTTGTTTTATGTTGGGTTGTTGGTTTCTGTTTTTTTTTAATATCCTATGGATGATCTGTTTTTCAAATGTGGTTATTTCAGACGATAAACAGTATGTCTAGATTTATTCTCTCTGAGCAAACTATCCATTTTCTTATCATTAAAAGCTAAGTTGTACCTAGTGAAAACAAAACAGTGACTTCAATTCAGCTGATGTTTGGCTTCTGTAATTAAAGTGTGCATGTCTTAACATGAATAGCTTCAACAAAATTTGAAGCTTTCTTTTCTCTATTACTCTCAAATGTTTTAATATATCACATCTCAGGCTCTTTTTCTCTCCCTCTCCCAACGCTGGCTGCCAACATACATAAAGCCGAATCTTCACCTTTCATAATTTGCATACAAAATCTTGCAGCCTCTTTCCATTTCTCAGCAAAAATTTAACAGCCAGACACAGCAGCAAGTTCTCATTTTGTGGGACGCCATTAATTTTATAAAATATGCTGCAGAACACTTACAAGCATGCCATAAATATTATATATTAAAATAAAAGTACACTTGTCAAATAAGAGACCATTTTGAGATGCATTATTAATAACAACCATTTATACTCTATAATGTCATAAAGGTAGAGCAAGTTATAAAGACACGTTCTCTTCCTGAAAATTTTTACAATAGAAGATAAGATAAATGTAAGTCACTGGGCAATTACTCAAATGAGGAAAGGGCACAGGGAGATCAGCAGTAAGAAGAATAAGACAAAGTGAGTTGCAGAAAGCATTGGGTTGAAAGGAAGGTAGCGAAGAGAAGATGTAACTTTTACAAGCAGAAGCCTCTAAACCAGGCAAAGTGAACTGTGATAATGGTGAGATACTTCAGAATGGAGGAGGAAAAGGAGTCAGAGATAATGGGTGTGTCTCCAACACACATCCAAACTGAGCACTTAAAAAAAAAAATCATCTTCAGATAAGCCAAGAATTGAATTAGGGTGAAAATGGGACTGCTGTCTCAGAGATGCCTCCTCCTTCTCAGAGCTGAGGAGTGCCGAACAGACACGCTGTGCGGAGCAGCTACAGCACACCCTCTCTGCAGCTGCACGGGCACCGCCTGTGGAAACCTAACATAAGAGTCAATCATTAAAAGCATGACCTGCTAACTACAAGCAGGAAAAAAAAATAAAAAATATCATTACCCTGGTATGACCCTGCATTGCAGACTGGCCTCCTGTCCTCTCACAACTCCAAAATTCCCTTTCCTCATCCAGGTGTGTCCACAGGCTCTGTGCTTCTCCGCAGCACCAGTGGGTGCTGGTAGCACTGAAAGACTCAGCTGCCAGGAAAAGCTGAAAATATTCATGCATAACTTCCCTTCCCTGGCTTATTAAAGTGCAGTATGTGTTACATCCACTTTTTTTCCTACTTCATGTTAAAACATCAAAAGAAACAAGCAAAACCCAGGAGTTGATGATTTTTTCCCCTGTTGTAAAGATGGCAGTCACAGGTTGCTGCTTGCTCATCAACACAAACATCACCCAGCAGTTTTTACTGATCACCCCAGCTCTCTGCTTAGCCTTACACACTGCACAGCCCGCCTGAACCCCTCCCTGGATTTGCCCTTTCGCTGGGAGGTAGGTATCTATAGACTGTATTCAAATAAATCTCCTAGAGAGAGATGCACACAGATCTTTTAAAGGTTAGGAGAGATGGAGATTTCCCTGAGCTCATACGGCTCTTTCCTGCTTTCCCACACCCCGAGCGTTTGTACAGCTTCCTAAATTTGAATAGGCTTTTTAAATCCCAGTGGTAAATCACAGGCTGCAAAGCACGAGGATTAGTGCTCAGGCTAGAGCCATCTCTGTAGACTTCAGCAAGTCCCTGGCCAAAGCTGTTTGTAGTGTTTAATGGAGAGCCCCAAACTGTTGTAAACAATATTATTCACAGATTTGCAGCATGATGAGCCGATTAAAAGCACAGAAGCAGTGTGTATGGTAGCACAGCCACAGCAGTACTTCAGAGTAATTTAGGGGAACATTTTAAAGAGGCACAAGTCATCTTACTGTCTCCAGTTACCAGCAATAACGTGTAAATAATTCATTAAGAAAGGGCAGCCTGCACATCATCACCACTCGGAGGAACCAGAAAGCCCACAAAAATGAAAACAGAAACACAATCATTATATTAAATACTGATAATGTAAGGTTTAGCAACTCCATTTTAGACTATCAGTCTTTTTGAAGCTGGGATATTATAGCAAAGACTTCTTATGAACCAAAATGCCAATAGAAATAAGCCAGTCTCATTGCTTAGCTTTCTTAAGGGTCTAAAACTGCTGAAAGCTACCTGGAAAGGCAGGAAAATAGACATTTTGGGGTCTTTATCCATTCACACCACTAAGCAAACACTGTTTTGTACTGTGGAACCAATGAATTTTTGACAGTCCCATGGGTTTTTATAAAGCACACTCATGAACCTTCGAAAACCAGAGGTCATGTCAGAGCCAATCCAGCTTACCCTCAAACCTCCTCTTCTGCCTCTGTTCCACCTTCAAAAATAAAATACACACCTCAACAAAACCTGTTGGCCTTCTTCACCATGGGGAAACAAATGGCTCCAAAGCCAAGTTCTGCAAAATCTTTACCTCGTTTCATGCCTTTGCCCTTTTTTTTTTTTTTTTTTGCCAGCTCTCTCTCATTTCAGGCCATGTCAAGACCTTGAAAGGCAGCCACTGTTCAGCCCACAGCAGCCCTGGCCATCCTTTAACTCAGGGACTTTCACAACATATTCACTAGTAACAAGGGTAAATTTTTCTTGCATAGTTTTACTCATTCTCTTTTTTGCTTTGTGCTTTTTAATAGGGAAGTGCTGGGAAAGAACTTCCCAGGGCACACTTCGTTTTGTGCCTTCAGTTCAGCTTATTGTCCAAGAAGGTAGGTACCTTAGAAGATCTTATACTTTATCTGAGTCTCATAATGCCTAGTCCCACAGGCCCTAATCGTTTTATCTTACTATTAAATATCTTTAAATCCAAAGGATATTTGCTTTTCTTTCAGGATTACATTCCACTCTCTCTGACCCGAGGAAAGATGTGAAGGCTGAAATACACTTATAGAGCAAATTTATCAGCCACAAGAGCAGAAAAGTAAGCTGGGGAAAGCTCTTATTCAAACCTGGCAATAGAGCAGCACCATACCGGAGTCCTATTTTCTGGTGCTTCACATGGGGAGAACAAAACCCTCTACAAACCAGCCAAGAACTAGATCTGTATTTACAGACGAGAGCATGTACATCAGGCACACAAAATGACTCACCCAAGGTTGCAGAGCCAGGCAGTCAAACCCCCTCAGCACAGCTGCCAATTCTCAACTCCACTCCACTTTCCAGCCGCTAAACAATATTCTTCCTCCCACTCCCATGTAAGACATGAGCCAATTTTACTTTTATGAGACTAAATTACCTCTATTCATCTCCTGTCACGCTAAATGAGTTACCAGCGAACTCTCTCATTTCTCAAAATTTTATTCACAAAGTCTTGTCTTTATAATTCCATTTACCTGTATGTGAAGAAATACATGCTGTTTATACAAGCATGAATAAATCAGGTATGATTTCCTTCACATTAAGTTGCTGTTTCTTTTACTGCAGGGGAAGAGATAAGCGTAAGTAGTAAAAGAAAAAAATATTTAAAAGATTAGAAGCATAGAGATTACAGCTAATATTCCTCAATTGGGGAAAAAAAGCATTTCCAGTTTCAGAAGACAGACTCAAAGAGACGTCACCATGAAGGAACAACCACAGAACACGCCTCAACATGCAGGAGCTGCCTCAAGATGCCTCCTGAATCCTCTCTTTGATTTCCCATGAGGGAAGGAGGAAAATCCATACACCATGGAGATTTAGCAAAATAAAAATAAGCATCTTATATGACTACAAGAATTTTGTTTTCCTGTCCTGTGAAGTTTTTCTGATTTTTTTTTAAATCTCTTTTCTGATAACTTGGAAACTACAGTTACATCAGCGTTTCTGTAGCCAAAAGTTAAAAAAAAAAAAAAAAAAAAAACTTGTAAAAACTATGTAAAAGAGATGAATATTTAAGAATTTTTTCTCCTTCACTAAACAGAAATAAGCAAGACCCTGGAAGGTGTTTAGGCTTGAGCTTTGAGTTTTATTTTAGGGCAGGGAAGAGGGGAAGAGAAGGGTCTTTTAGTAAAAAGTAAGTTCAATGGACTTTGAATTCCCAAGTTTTTAATTAAAATGTGGATCAAAGTAACAAGGAATGCCAATTGGAAAGCCTGAATTCATCTGAAAACAGAGACCAACCAGTCCAGAGCTTTCCAAACCCATTACATTCAACAGCCCCATAAGGGATGGAAGGGAACAGCACAGACCTGCTCAGCCAGCTGGGCTGTCAAGTGGCTTTTATTTCCCCGTGCGAGAGAGCAGCAAAGGTGTTGAGCAGACAGATGATGAAAAGATGAGGGGGAGGAGGGCAGAACATCAGAGGAAACAGATTCATAAGAATAATTTAATTTAGAACATAAAATTAATCCAACAAAATAGAGGAACAGATGCGAAGGGATTTGAAACTCCTTCTTGGATCATATCCCCTTAACTTTACTATACTCACAATCTGAACGCGATCTTATTTATTCATAATATTGAAACTACATTAATTAAGAAATAAAATACTCCAGACAGCTTATTGTTAGGATTATTTACATAATGTGCGTATTAAAGGGGAGGAGGAGAAATTAGTGGCTCCATCCTGAGAGGTGACTAAACGCTGCAGGAAACAATTCCTGGCTTTTTATAGCATGACGGATTCCTCTTGCTGTTGGAGCACTTGCCACAGACAGTTTTTCAAAGAACTTTGCTAATTAAGATATGTATTCATACGAGCAAATATTTGGCTATCTCAGTGTTGCTGTAATCTCCCCTGTGAAGCTGAGAAAACCAAGGCAAACAGAGAGGAATAAGGAGATCTGAAATACGTCCCATCGCTGACCCCGGTAAGTAGGCTAAGCCAGTCATCTGCTCTAACCACGAGGTGATTAGTACAGCAACAACAAACAGATACAAATCTGGATGAGCCCTCTGGGGGGACTGCCAAGGAACACGCTGCCTTCCCAAGTGGAAGACGTGCTACTCTTCGTTCTGCCATATAACTGATGTGTGACCCTGGGCAGCAAACTACAGATCTCGAGGACACTGGGTTTGCCTCCAAGGCAGCAGAATAGAGGTGACATTGCTAATCCCCCCTGCTAGCATCTGCAAGCCAGGCCTGTCTGTTATTACAGAGCCATGGCGTGCAGGACCTGGCTGAATTTTGCCTGTACAAACAAACTTAACAAACAGAAATTAATTAAGAGCAGGAAGGAGTTCATCAACAGATGCTTATCTGAATATGTAGGCCAATAGGCAATACAAAAGTCACTTTCTCTGTCCATGCGAAGAGCTCTCTTACTTTACGAGTCCCACACTACATTCAAGCTTAGAGGAGGTGGAGCCACAATTTCTTCCAGCAGGGATTACTATGAATCATGTTCACCATGAAGCTGGATTCAGTTTTGAGGGACACCACTCATCTCATTAGTACTTAACAAGTACAGGTGAGGTCATCATGTCTGTGTAATTTACTAATGAGACATCTGCATCTGTCCTCCAGGTGCCTCCACTATTTCTTACTTGTTTTACTTGTGAGAGGGATGAACTACTATAACCTGAGTTTTTCCTCATAGCTTTAGTTTTCCTAATTCTGTGTGCCAGCCATTCCCTGCAGAACAGTGAGGAACAAGAGCTAACTGATGTCCAAGCAAATACAGCTGCAGGAGGAAGCTGGAACATAATGTCTCTCATGGGCATGGGCTCACTCTCTGTGACAAGCATCAGCAGAACAATGCTTGAGAGAGCTCAAGTTTTTAATAACCTCAGTGACTAACTCAACAGAACATTAGGGCTGAGTGAAAGTACAAGAATACATGTGACAAAAAAAAAAGAAAAAAAAAATAATCTTGTTTTAAACACTTCCCTCTTCCAAATATAAAAATTTACCCGTATCTTGGATTGGAGATAGTAAAATATTTCTCCCCAATGCCACTGCTTTTACCAATCTTTAGTTTTTTGCAAGTGACTTAAGAGAAAAGCTTGCTTTTTTAATGTAGATAAAAGCACGTTGTATGAGGAAGACTCAGTCATGTTGGGAGCCCTGCTTATATATTACAGTAGTTAAGAGTGCAGACTTCATCACTGCTGTGGACAAACTGTTACTTTCTCCATTGTAAAGTCTAGACACATCTTTACTCTTGGAAGAGAAAACTACTTTATTGATCTTCCTTCAGAGACTAATTGAAGGAAGAAGATTTCAAAGGGTTGGCAAGAAAAAAAAATGATTCAGCCACCAAGCCATTACTGACAATATGTTAGGATGCTGCAATTATTCCATCTAGCTTTTGATACAGCTGCTCAAAAAGATCTTCCTCCCCTGAATCATTTCCAAAGATTTTATGTTTCTCTCCCAACCAAAATATTTATATTGAAAACTGTATTCTACCTTGCCCTCAAATCAACATCTTGTCTATACATACAGCAACAAAGGAAAGCCTTACAGTCAGATTGCTATACTGAAACCCAGAAAGCCTATGTTCAGGCAGTCACAAAAAGACATGGCTCTGAGGAATGAATAGAAGAGTTTCTATCGGAGCAGGGGATTACTGATCTAACCCAGTTATCTGGGAGTCCCGAGTCTGAAATGCTATTTTAAATTGTGTCATTAGACAATAAGGAATTAGAATTATTCATGGTGTCTAACCTAACCTCGTTACAGCCTCCACTGGGAATAATTATTTCAAAATGTCTCTTGCTCTTCAGAACCGAAGGACACAATTCTTGTCTTCCTGAGCTTCACTCAAATCACTTCTCTAAATTCTGGGGAGCTGCTCTGGCTCCCAGCACAAACTGAACCCATTTAGGAACTAATCTTATTTGCAGCAAAGAAACAGGTGGCTGCTGCTGCTGCTGCTGCATTCATATATCTGCCCGACCCCAGCCAACACCGTTCCATCACAGCCTGTGGCCATGCCTCTTACATCCTCTTCCATCACAAAGATTCATTTCCCCAGGTGGGGTAATCCCACCTTTCAAGTCAGGGCCATGTTACTGCTACCAAACAGTCACAAAACAAACCTGCGAAAATTCAGGTGCTTTCCTAGTTTGTGTAACCCTTTGCTGCAGAAATGGAAGTGTGTGGCATTATATGGAATTTGCAACTTTCTGCATCTTTTGGAGAAATACCTCGCACACCCTCATCCAACCCCTGGCAGACAAAGCTTTTCTAAAACAATGATTCAGAGGGGGCACAATATTTCATGCACAGAAAACTGGTCATTGCAAATATTCTTTCAACATCTGGTCTGATTTGTGAAGACTAGAGTGTACTTAATGAGAAATGTGATGTCAATGAAATAAACTACATGAAGTTCTGACCCCATATCTTTCTGTGATTCTGGCAATAATGTTAGCACAGCTGCAGGAGATTATCAAATTGCTGTCAAAAGGAGTAACTAGAAAGACTCTCTCAGTAATATTTCAGATTCTTTTCACAAATATATAGTTCCAATGAAAATGTGTGCTGTGACTTCTGTCAGTCAGGTCTTGACTTGTCTAATACTATTTTCTTTTTTACTAGTGTAAATTAGCCCATTTAAAGCTCACCTTTGTTGTTTCAAGGATTTTTAATGCCTTTACGAAAAGATCTAGAGAGCTGCATCCAAAAGGAGTTGAGGTAGAAGATGCTCTCCTCTGGTTTTTAATACTCAGATGCACTGTCTGCTGAAAAAAGGTACTAAAAAAACCCAAAAACACCTCAAACCGAAAAGCAGTAGTGATGAAGCTAGAAACAACTTGTAAAGAGTGACTGAAATCAGAAAAAGTGAGAGTCAACTGGAAGAGGTAGTCTTTTCTTTCCAGTCTTCTGAGTCATATTGGATTTCAGTGGAGTTAGTCTACCAGTGGAGTTAGTCTTCCTCTTTTACTGCTTAAGTGTGAGAATAATTGCTCCACAACTAAAAAGCTTTAAAAGTTTCCAGAATATTACATCTTCAGCTCAGGAATCTTCTTTTGCATTGTTCTGATCTAAAATCATAACTGATGTGAAATAGGTATAAAAATTGGTCCTGTTTCCCAGTAAGATACTTAGTGTTCTGGGGATGATTCAGACCTCATATAATCTCTCCTGGGATTATCAGACATAAAATAATTTCATCTGCACAAATAAACAGATTGTGATGCATTTCCTGATTAGCCAAAAGAGCACAGCAAGACAAGATTCAGTAAACCAACTGATGTAAAAGCAAGACATAACATCTCATCTTCCATCTTCTATGGAGCTCAAGTAAACACCATTTGGTAGTTACGTTTGTTATCTCAGATTTACAGTCTTTTTCAAGCTACGTCATTAATGCATAACAGATCCAAATCACATCACCAGTTTACAGCAATATAAATAATCACAATATAAACAATATAAATAGTATAATCACATCCCCATTTTTCAACAATGTGAAACTTTTCTCCTTGACCTTCGATCAGTGTGTCCCAGAAACTTTGGTCTGCCATCTGAAAGCTGACCTTTCATTCAAAAAAGACTATTCCTGTTAATGGAGGAAATGGGCAAGGTTTCCTTTCAATGCTCAGCTAGCTTCTTGTAAAAAAAGCTAATTTTTGACACTCATTCAGGAAACCTTTCATTAGTACTAAGAATTCTGGATGATCCTTCTGTAATTCTACTTGCCATTTTCCTCAAAGAACAAAGAAGGTTCATGACTAATGTTTTGGATATATGCATATCCTTACAGCGCGTTCTCAACAGCCTGACGCCTTCATTTCACTTAATTGGGAATGTGAAAGAGGGACAAAGATTGTACCAGTTTTCCAATGGGGGATGTAGATCTGGTTTTGGTTTAAGGGGCTTGGGGGCTGGTGGGTTTTGGGTTGATTTTGCAAGTTTTAGTCGTGCAATCAGCCCCATAAAATTTCAACCTGTTCCAGCAGCACATTTGTTATCTCAGTTTCTCCACGGAATGGAAATGCAAAATGAAGCATTTTAGGGCTCCTGGAAGCATGCCTCCTTCTACAGTCCTGGTCCATTCCTCCCTACTATGATTCTTACCAAAGATTTTTCATTTCCCCCCAGGCTAGAGCCTCAGTACCACAGTCACTTGTTTACTCTTTCTTATGCTACAAAATTGCCTGTTTGTTGTTGTCAGAACAAGCAGCAATTTTATAGCATTTAATAAGCAAAAGATCTGTGACTGACCTCTTAGAGGCAAGTTTTTGTCTTTGCATACATACAGTATACACATGACTCATGGTTTTAAACCTCACTGCCTAAGCTTAAGTCAAACAATAAGATACAGTTTAAAACACACCAAAACACACCAGGCAAACAGAAGTTATTTTTGCCCTGTTGTGAAGCAAAACAAAAAAATATGTACATTTAATTAGAAGCAATTGTGTGTGAAATGTTTTACACCCACTCAGTGCTGACATAGCCTCTACAATTTGTGCGGGTGAGCTCCGGCAGCGCTGTGCTGCCACCCTCTGTCCTCAGTCCTAAGCAGCAGCAATTAATATCGGGGCAATATTAATTTCTCTTCAATCTGGGAACCTGTGAAGATTAAAACCTACATCATACAAGCAGCTGATGAATTATCAGAGCATAAGAGAGCTCATTTTGTTTCCCAAGCCTTGCTGAGCATCCTGTGCTATCTGTAACACTGTGGTTTACAGGAGCATTTGGGAAGCCCGTAGCAAAAGGTCTTAGCTTGGTGGAAGAGTCTTGGTGAACCAGGCTTGTGTGTGCCTCCAGCTGCACTCAGTGTATCAAAAAAGGAAGCCGAAGCTGACCCCACATTCATAAGGACCCCACCACTTCTGCTCTGGTGATTTTGTTTAGGTTCTTAAGGTCACCAGGTCTGTTTTACTGGTCCACATTTACTCTGCAATAGCCTTTAGAAACAAAAGTTAAGCATAGTTACATACATATGTTTCCTGTATTTCAGGGTATTTTTATTGTCTTACTCATGTTTGAAACAACTAGAGAAATGTGCTTTCCCTTGCACGTCTCAAAATGTCCCAAAGGACCACGGTTTTGCAAGGCTTCTCAGTGTAAAGAGAGGCTCAGGATCTTCCCCATCACACTGACAGGCACTGACTGGCGCAGGGTATTTTCTATGAAGTTGAGAACTAGGATTATTTTGTCCACAGAATCCTCTGCCAGACTGGAATTCTTGAAGAATTTCAATTGAACATTTTTACTTTGTGAGATAGGGAGGAGCACTTAATGTAGCCAGAGAACTGAAAACCAACACAGACCCTCAACCGTACAGGCAGAGGAGCAATATCTTAACAACCAAGCAGAATGGCAAAACAACTTCCACCTTCCTGGCTAGAGTGTGCCTGGCTCCAGTCCTTCAACTCAATGCCAAGTAACTCTTCCAGTCCCATGTTTAAGCAGGTTCCATCAAGAAATGGAGAATTATGACAAAAGTGACTAAATAATAAACTCTGAGCAGTAATTAGGTCAAATATACACCTTTCCAGCCGAGCTACAAAACAGCAAGGAAGAGAGTCCTGTGGCTGGTGACATGGGAGACCGGAACAGAAAATAAACAGCCCAAAAGTGTCCTCAGTCTGTTAATCTCAGCTTTCCATAAGAACTGCCAATGTTGCTTTTGAGCAGTCTGCTCTGAAAGGAACACATAAAGCACAATGTAAAGCTGAAAACGAGGATAAATGTCAATAAGACTTTCTCTTCTGTGTGCTTTTTCCATGGGAAGGGAAAAATACAGACCATAATCTGCTAAAATGAGCTGGAGTCCAGAGAAAGCCAACTATTTCTCAAGAGGCTGTCGAGCATTAACAATATTCCACCGCAGAGCAGCAAGCTTACGTGGAAAGGATTTCGCATGGTGCCAGCAATGTACTAACGCTTTGTGAAGTCTAGCTTTAGGCACACTTGAAATACCTAGGCAGAGCTTTACAAACTACGGGTGGGGGGTGGAAAGCTAGATATTCAGGATGAGGCAAAGTCATTTCAGGGTATGTAGATATTTCTAAATGGCTTTGCAGCATCCTGCTCACCCTTCAGTGTTCTGTTGTTTCTGTTCGTTTTTAGATTGTCTCCCCCACAGCACTATTACACCTTACGATGTCATTTGGAAGTCATAAATGCCCTTTTGCACTCATTAAGCTCTCAGCAGAAAGTTGCTGTAAGTGTAAAATAAGACAGGGTGTCCAAGTGTCTGGCAAGAAAAGAAAGCAGAAAGCGTGGAAGGAGTGCAAGGAAAACACAAGGGCATGTGTCAGCCCCTCCTTTCCAGGCCAGGGGAGAGTTCATAAATTGGCCAGGGGTCACTACACAATTGCTAATGCCAACCTCCCATTAGCAGGCTGCTAAGCTCTGTTTGGGCAGGGAGCGGAAGGGAAGGACATAAAGTCAGATATTCCTCTGTTTTATAGTTACAGCTCCCAGACACACCAAGCAGAGGGATAAAAACACTGCCATCGTACATTTAGGAAGGTCACTCTTGCTGGTGCTTTGGGTTTATCACAAGCTGTTAAGGGCCACAGTGAGCAGCAGACAGCTGTGTGCACACATGCATGTACCCACATACACAGGGAAAGGTAAGATCTAAATAAAGACATTCTAGCTATGCATGGACCTCTGAGGCTAAAGAGACACTGTAGAAACTGTAATAGGTGTGACTCCACTTGTAGACCTTGAAATCACAGTCCTCAGATACCCCCATGAGATGCAAGTAATGCATGTATTCACATGCATGTCCACTGGTACATAAAATTTACTGCAGAAGAGAATCAACAATTTCACTTACATGAAAAAACTCACCCTTTTATAAAAATATCCTCTATTCATTTACCCTAAGAAATAAGCAAACATTGCTTTTCTCCTCCTGTTGCTCAACAGCAGCTTCAAAATAGCTCTAGAAGACAAGAGGTTTCCTAGCCCTCTGACCCAGAACTGCTCCTTCACTTTTTCTCCTTGCAAATATATTGGTTTTCCAAATTAAACCACAAAGTACACCACCAGCATGAAGACAGCCTCTTGACTTTATACTCCTTCCCCTCTGGCTCTCAACACAAGCATGTCTGAGGCTCCACAGTTCTCAAAAAGGTCTTAGTAGAGACTGAACTGAAAGAAATTCTACCCTGCTTACCACCTACCTGCAACTACTACCTCAATGCCATTTTTCTATCACACTTACTACCTACTGCCAGACGAACCTGATCTCCTTCTATGACAAGATAACCAGATTATTGGATGAGGGAAAGGTTGTTGATATTGTATACCTGGACTTTCGAAAAGCATTCGATACTGTCCCCCATACAATTCTTGTGGAAAAACTGGCTTCACACGGCCTGGATGAGCATACAATCCGCTGGATCAAGCACTGGCTCACTGGAAGGTCCCAAAGAGTGGTGCTCAATGGATTTAAATCCAGCTGGCAGCCGGTCACAAGTGGTGTGCCTCAGGGCTCAGTGTTAGGACCATTTCTGTTTAATGTCTTTATTGATGATCTCAACAAGGACATAGGGTGTATCGTCAGCAAGTTCGCAGATGACACCAAGCTAAGCAGGAGTGTTGATTCCCAGAAGGATAGGGAAGCTCTACAGAGAGACTTAGATAGATTGGATCATTGGGCCAAAATCAATGGCATGAGTTTCAACAAGGGCAAGTGCCAGGTTCTGCACTTGGGCCACAACAACCCCAAGCAGCGCTACAGGCTTGGGGAAATGTGGCTGGAAAGCTGCCTGGAAGAAAGAGACCTGGGGGTTCTAATTGACAAGCGGCTGAGTATGAGCCGGCAGCGTGCCCAGGTGGCCAAGAAAGCCAATGGCATCCTGGCTTGTATTAGAAATAGCGTGACCAGCAGAAGTAGAGAGGTGATTGTGCCCCTGTACTCAGCACTGGTGAGGCCACACCTCGAGTATTGTGTCCAGTTTTGGGCACTTCAATACAAGAGAGATATCGAGGTGCTGGAGCGAGTGCAGAGGAGGGCAATGAAGCTGGTGAAGGGCCTGGAAAACAAATCATATGAAGAGCAGTTGAAGGAGCTGGGACTGTTTAGTATGAGAAAGAGGAGGCTGAGGGGAGACCTCATCACTCTCTACAACTACTTGAAAGGACACTGTAGAGAGGTTGGTGCTGGTCTCTTCGCACAGGTAATTAATGACAGAACAAGAGGGAATGGCTTCAAGCTCCAACAGGGTAGGTTTAGACTGAACATTAGGAAAGAATTTTTCACAGAAAGAGTGGTCGGGCATTGGAATAGGCTGCCCAGGGAGGTGGTTGAGTCACCATCCCTGGATGTGTTCAAGAGACGTTTAGATGTGGTGTTGGGGGATATGGTATAGGGGAGAACTTTGTCGAGTAGGGTAGATGGTTGGACTCGATGATCCCAAGGGTCTCTTCCAACCTAGACGATTTTATGATTCTATGATTCTAATTTTCTCCAGTTCAGCTTTCACAGAATCACAGAATGATACGGGCTTGGATATGAGGTTCATCCTTTTCAGCACCAGAATCCCTCCTGAAATTCCAGATGGCATCTTCCTTAGCAAAGTTTGTATTGTTATACTTCAGCTTATTTTGCCTTGTCTCAATTTTTTGATTCATTTACATCCTTAATCATAAACCTGCATGGACCTAGTCACGACTCGTGAGTACACTGCTCCCTGTGGTCCAAAAATTTTTTCACAACCTCTTATCTTCAATAGACACATTAAAAGAAACACAAACCCCAAATACATCTATCAAAAATTACTTGTATTTTTATCTTCTACATCTGTAGCAATGAGGCCTCCATCTTCACCATACACTGTGTGAAAGACTGCTATGTCCTCTGCTCTAAAGCTGCTGCCTGAGTTTTACAGCGTGCCTCGTACTCCTGATGAAGATGACAAAGGCACACGAGTGAGTAACAGTTCACTACAGGAGATACACATGCAACCCACAGATGCCCAAATAAAAAGGACAATTGCTCTTTCTAATCGACTTTGGCATGAAAGCTCTTTAATCACCATTATTTATAAGGCAAATTAAGCACCCAAGTTGCTTGAATATAGTAAGGTGAGTGTTTCCCTCCCAATCTCCCACCCCAGACTTTGCCGTTGTTTGGAAGGAACCTGTCAGTGGCTGTAGCTCCCAAGCCCAGACTTCAATTTTCTCCTAGCAGTTAGAGTTAGCTGGCAGAGAAGGCGATAGCCTGACAGCCTTCTGTTAGTACTAAAGCACCATCTAATGCACCTGCTATCAGAGGTAATATTGCAGAGAAGCCTAGAGATAATTTTTCAATTTGCTGTCTAGTGAATCAATTGCAGCTCAGTAATCAAGACAATGGCTGTAAAATGCAATGCATGGAGTGTGTAAGTGGAGTGATGGTTTTACGCTGCAAATCTGAATCAGAGCAGAGTAATAGTATTTTCCCTTAGGCCTATGGAAACCCCAGAAGGACTTCTGAATTTAAATAGGTAGAAGCAAATTACAGCTGCTGATACCCTTAAAGATTCTTGTTACCTCTGGTGGAACTAGCAGGGAAATCAGTGTAGACAGGCTTCAGTAAAAGCAGTGTGCTGTGGAAAAGCATATTTGAGATCATACCCTTCTTAGAAGGACTGAAGGAAAAATTTAGAACTGATGTAAACTGGGCAATACCTCCAATTCACAGACACCACTGCTACTCTTCACTTAGAAGAGCTTTAAATGAAACACAGCATCCTAAAGGCAGCTATGTCATTGTCCTGTCTGTAAGTCTCAGGCAAATAGTTTGGCTCAAGGTTCTGACTGGATTTTTGCTCTGATTTTTAATATATGTTTGCTTGAGGATGGAGGAAAAATAGGGTAAATGTAACTGGAAAAGAAATAAGGCTTTGTACTTCATCCTATGGCCTTAAAACGCAACAAAGATTTTCTGTGTGTGTGTGCAAAGTTCTACCAGGTAGAAAGCAATTTCGATTAGAAGCAAAGACCTTCCTGTTTCCTCTGGTTGCTACAAAATAGGGTTTCTTCTAAGACTGTCAAACTTCTAAAAGATCATTTGCAAGGCTCCAAAGTTTGGCTGATTAAATGAAGGCTTAAATTTCACATAAAATTAGAAGGAAGATTCTATACTCTGCACTTCTACAGATAGAGAGGTGCTCCTGTATGCACTCATTTTTAATTCATTAATTGTTTATGTTTTTAAGTTTACATTCAAAAGGTTTACAACCAAAAAGGCTGAGGATGTCACAGCAATCTTCTGTTTCCTTTATTCTGAATTACACAGGGAGGGTAGGAAATTACATGTCTTTCTAAAGAAGAGAGATGAAAAATAAAAGAGGAATGGATAACTAATTTCCATACTAATCTCAGAGTACAGGTAACTGAAAAAAGTTCCCCTAGTGAGAATAACTTCTCCTAGAGGCAAACACCATGCCACTCCAGCAAAAAAATACATTGTTTTTCACTGTTTACACAGTTATGTTCTCTGTGGAGCAAGAAACAGGTCCCTCGGACGAGACTGTGGACCCTGACAACAGCTCAGAGGACATTCTCATGCTGGTCAGCAAGAAAGCGTGGGAAGAGTAAAGTCTGCAGATAGATAGCATATAATCTCTTGAGAAGGAAACATCTCCGAGAGAACTGTGAATAGAGAACTGTCTCTTTGTGCTTTGTAGCAAACTTGTAGCTTAACAGTTAGCAATCTTATGCAAGACACATGAACAGAGAACAATTACTGACTTGTGGCAATAGGCTACAAAAAACACCTGAATCTTATAATAAACGTCTTCACTTCACCCTCCGGCGGAGTCCGTGTCATTAACTGCCACAGTTCTCCAGGCTTGGACAAAGCAACTCCTCACTGAAAATGGAACAGAATTCCAACAGGCTACACTATGTCCATATGTTCAAAAGGTTTTACCTAAAGGAATCTTAAAAGCTGAGCAGCTATAAAAATACAAGAAAAGGACCAGCAACAGAAACAGGCTAGTTGCCTGCCTAGAAGTCGGCATCAGTGTGTCTTGTATGGACCCTGTAAGAAATGGTCTCCATCTCAAAGTTATAGCCTACTTGGGGAAGACAGAGAGGAAGCAATATTACTGGAATGCCAGCAGAAAAGTGTTTAATCTGTTTAATTTGACCATAGTGACACAGGAAGGCTACAGCCAAGTGAACAATTCTCTGACCAGTGCTTTACCCACAAGCCTATCCTTCCTTTTAGCCCCTAAAGGAGGTTAAATATCTAAAGGATGTTTGAGTATTTTTCTTTTATGCTGCTGAAATGAAGCTGAAGAACTATCTGCAATTTCTTGTGGAATACTGCAAAAATTAACAAACCAGGATAGATGTAGATAATACTACAGTTATACATGACATATTTCGCCCATGAACATTTTCAAAAAAAGAAACCAGATGTTTCATCACTTTGGGCAGATGCATCACTTTTAGAAGCAATAATTTAAATTCATTGTCAGAATAAGCATACTTGCACTTTAGCCTGGTAATTTATCTGCCTGGGAAAACAGCTTTTGCATAGCGAGCACTGCCTACTTTGTCATCAAATGCTTAATAGAATTGACTCTGCAGGCTGTTAAAGTCCAGTTCATGTACACACAAGATCGAGAAAGATAGTTTGAAGACTCTTCTGGTTTTATTAGTACATTGATTTGTAGAACAGCTTTTAAAATCAGATGTCTAATCTAAGAGATAAATTAAGACTACTTGATCTAAAACCACCTATTGGATAGCTGGAGCTATCAAGTACATTCGCTTCAGGTATAAAACGTGAAAAATAAAAAGGCTGTACTTCCAATTTAAACAATTTGTTGGCTTTGTTAACCATTTGTAAACCAGCACACGGGCCAGGTATCCATCCATTTGTGTAAAGTTCCATGCCAAAATATGTGTCTGTGGCAAATTATTTATGGCAAAAGGTTTTTGCAAATTAAGAAAAGCATTTCTAGGCCCACAAAGTTGTTCCATGCATTTCCCAAGACCTTCATTTTCTCAGAGACATTGTCTGCTCTGTGAGAAGTGCCACTGCAGGGACTTGTATAAGAAAACAGGCATGGTAGACTCAGGCTGGGAATAGTAAGTAGCACCTAAAATACCCACAACCAGGAAAATCAACAGCACGACTATGTGGGACAATTTAGGCCAGTGCATGAAACATCATAAGTACGTTTTGATTTTCTAGTATTGCAGCATTTTCTCTCCAATTCAGCCTAACCTGTGCTTACTCAAATATAATACTAAACACCTGAGGTCAGAGCTTGTTTCTATAGCAGGGATACAAACCTTAGTTTCTCACAACACAGGGGATTTCTCCCTGTTTCTCCAGCGTAATTCTCTCATTTTCTCCCTTTATACAGACTGAGCCATATAGTTTGCTTCTATCGCCCAGCATTTCCGACATGGCAAAAAACCTCCATGCAAGCAAAAAAAAAGTCACTTACTTTATTTATACAAATCCCTAAATCCAAAAGACAGAGCAGCCATGTGGTGTCAGAGTTCACAGCATCTAGGAAATTCCTCTGGCGGGTTTCCTATACCACTGTGCAAAGCTCTGACCATTGTCAAAGCTGCTGCAATGAATCCCACTTTGCGCTCGCCATGCTCTGAGCAAGGCAAGCCAGTCTTCCTTCCAAGGGAAAGTGCGCAACTGTGAGTTACATATGGAACTAGGTACCCATTTATCTTCAGCATTTCTTGATGCTTGGCTTCTCTGACTCCACTGGCACCCAACAATCCCTTTCTTAACCATCTAACCACTGCGCATTACCTGGAAAGCCCAGGAACCTAGCTCCAGGTTGAACACCCCCTTTTTTTTTGTCGTCAAAAGGTCACTAATGCAACAGCAGCTCCTGAACATGCTGGATTATATGAGCCAAATCCCACTAGTCTTATTAGCATACCAACAAATATCTGACAGTTTACTAAGAGTTTGTTTCCCCTTCTAGAGACTAATTAAAACAAGGCTAGTTCAAAAATTAAGCTGGAACACCACATACAGAAGACAGTGTTAAAAACGCATCCATGTGAAGAATAGGTGACTGACCTGTGCAGTACCCACGAGGTACTTCAAGACTTTTAGGTTGGTTACATTTTACCCTTGAGCATAGCATTTTATTGGACCATGTGTTTCACTGTGTCAAGTTCAACAGAAAAATCAAAATAAAATGGTTTCCTCTCCAGCAGGTCAGGAAGGATCACTGCTTCTTCACTCTGTATTTTAAGCAGAACTGCAAGTTGTTCTGCACTTAAAACAGCAGTTCACGTTATTTCCCATTTTGCCTGATCAAGGCAAGAACCTCTATAACAAGAATTTTCAGGTAGTTAAGCAACTTTCTTGCAGTAAGTTAATGGTCTTCACACTGAAGACTAAGTGCTCTTCTTTGGCAAAATCCCTGTCAGGCAATAACTTGGACTTTAGGGGTGCTAATAGCTTCTCTGGTTTCTGCAGAAGAATTTCCACACATCACTGAAGGCTGTCTCCTTCACTGACAAAACAGCAGGAGGAAGTTTAACTCCTTTGTAAAGATTCAGTTTTAATGTAAAAGAGACAATAACAAACAGTGTCTCAGAAAAAAAAGATAGTCCTAACCAAAGAGATCTCTAAATAGAAAGACTGGCACAAATAAATAGAAAGAAAGGCACAAATTCTAAGAACTCTTTTCTTTTTTTTTTTTTTTTTTTTTAAGAAAGATAGGAATTGAAGATTAAAGTCATTCAGCGCTGCCCCATTATTTGCTATTTTGCATCGCTCCTCACAACTGGGCTTCAATATTAAAAGGCAAATGTTGCATAAGAGGCCTGAGCGAGAAGTTTAATTTTGTGGAATTCACCCTTGAACCAAGAATCCAGCACGCACACTTTCAATCACAATGATTTCCCCTCTCTGTACTCTTCCACACTCCTCCACCTGCAAGGAAGCAGCTGACTGAGGATCACAGGAACAAACCAAGGAATCAATATCCCATAGAGATAGTGTATACATACTCCGATTGTATGTGCTCGGCGTCATCACCAATTCTAACCAACACCAGTGAGGGCATGTTTGGGGTTTCTAAGGTGATGCTGTTTAGCTTTGATTTTGAGCCAAAAAAGACTAGAAAAACAGCTATACAAAGTCCAGTTTATCTTTAAAACTTCTACCTCTGAAAGCCATTTTCAATTGCCTCAGGTTGTTCACCCCCGAGAATAGCTACCATAAATTCACACCACTGATGTTTCAGAATGGAGAAGGGTTTGCTTTTGATAAAGATGCAGACAATTAAAACAAAATAAAGTCAAGGGACAGACAGCAGTTGGAAGTTACCTCAGCTTTAACCAAAAAGACAGGAGAGACTCTTCACAAAACAAAGCAGTCAACCTCCATGAATTTATACCCTGTTTCGGCACTCCTGAAGTATACCCGCTCTGTGAGGTGCCAGCTCGTTGCAGTCACTTCCCTACTGATCTCTCCCCCGCATCTCTGGAAAGGTCAAGTAGGATGAGGGCCCTTTCCAGTGCTCTTTCAAAGCACTTCATTCCCTTCCAGAAAGGGCGAAAGCTCTCAGGTGACAGGCTAATTAATTCAGTCTTTTCAGCTGTGTAGAACTGTGACATTTATAATTTATTCTGAAAGGAAAATAAATCTAATTTAATCCTGTTGAAGACATCACCACATCCCTTACCAAAATTTTGTGTTCCGCTGTTTTTTTTATTCAGATGACACTTCAAATGTGTCAGATTAACACTTTGTACATAGTTGCATTCTGTGTTTGCCTCTTTCAAATATGGCTACCATATACAAATAACATATGTATTTATATAAAAAACAATGTACAGTAGTTCACAGCAGTGGCTACAAACTCCTAAGCACAGCAATTGCAAATTATTATTTTAGGACTACTACTGAAGTATGTGCCATAAAACAAGGGTTTTGATTTCTACCCATGAGACTGCTGCTTCAAAAACAGTAGTTACTTATTTTGGTCATCCATGATAAAGGTTTAGCTTATTTTATATAAAAATAAGTAAATTTTGTGTGTTCAGAAAGAGAACTGAGATTCTCCTTCAGGAAATGTGAAGGTCATCCTTGCAAACAAGAGATATATATAAGAACATGAGTACAGCAGAGAGGTTAAGTTTAGGAACACTCTCAATGCAGTAAATATTTAGAATAATTTCTGCTAGATGCCCAGAGCTTAGACTAAATGAAAACAAGCCAAATGCAGACAATTTTTTTGTTGTGTTCAAAAGTGCCTTTGCTTTCCTTAGATGCAGAAACACACAAGGATTGCTCTCTCTGTAGCAGGATGGGACCCTTGTAACGGCTTTAAATGGACAAGGCTGAGTCAGCTCTTAAAACAGGTCTAGTTCAGATGCAGTCTGTCCATCAGATAAAGGGATTCCTGTACACAGTCTGCCTTCTGTCAAAACCAGCAAACAGAGCAATTTTTCAGCTGAAGGTACCTTTCCCTTAGGCCAAGGCAGAACATAATCATTTACCATGCAACTCCTCACAGTAGAAGGCCATGACAGCTGTATGGATCCTGGTGCAGACAGTTCTTGAGTCTAAGTCTCCTTGATAATTAATACCTCTTACTTTTTTCAGTGGCTCAAGATGTCCTAGATCCTTTGGAGAAATAGCAACCCTTTAATATAATGGCATTTAAGAATCACAGTAATTTACTGTAGCATTTCATCAAACTGCTCTGCTTATATTTCTAGAAAGACATTGTCCTTTCCAGTCTTATGTTCCAAAGTCATCAACTCTTGTCCTCTGCTGTCCCCACAGCCATATCAAATAATTTATTTTAACAGCAAATCAAGCACCAGCCAAGGCCTAGATAATTTTCAAGCCCTATTACTCCTGCTATAAAGCTATTTCAGAACTTTAACGCTGTGACGGTTTGTAACTCTCTTCAGTGTTTACTAACTATATACATCTGTTCTCGTGCAAACATCATAGACCATATCTTAAACAGGCTTTCTTCTTTCATGATGTTTACCACCTTGATGTACTTAAAATTGTTAAACATTTTGGTTTTCGGTGTAATTTTCCTAAACTAAGTTAGTCAAGTCCTTTCAAGAAAATGAGCTCTTCATGAGTTCTTGAGGAAGTTATTCAGGTTTGAATTCATCTTTGCTGATAATAGCTACAGGAAGTGCCTATCAGTCATCTTACAATTGTTTCTGCCTTTTCCATGGCACTGGTGGCCAAGTCGTGTTGCAGCTAATACCTCCTCACTTGATTATTTTATTCCCTCCAAAATGTTTATTACCCCCATGGTTTTTTCATAGCAACACACAAAATTGTTTCACTGTTATAACTCCAGTCTTATTTGTTTCTGGTCTATATACTAATCTTACTACACATAAGCAGTATTTCCCAAATTTTCTCAGCATTCTCCAATTGGAATTAGTGAAAATATTTTAAGAGTACCAAAAATCCATGCTTGCAAAAATACACTGATAACATTTAATTAGAATTTCCCTTGTTGCAATGTGTGTCCTTTGCCTTTCATCCTACAGCCACACACCTCTGTGAATAGTCTGGCTCCACCTTAACTTCACCTTCCAGGAGTCCTACATTCTTCTACTGATTTGTGTCTTCTCGTGTAATGATTTACTCCGTAGCATCATACCAAGTGCTTTACTGAACTACGGAGGACTAATGAAAAACCCTGTATCAGCCTGACACAATTTACTGTAAGTAAACACACACACATCACATTTTAGCTCATTTTCCGTTTATGTGCAAGTCTTACTTCAAAGTTGGCTATAAAGGCTTTTATATTTTGACAGTCAAACGGGTCTGTAGCAATCTGGATCACATTTTCTTTCTTTAGTAACATATGTGCTATTTTCCCATTATTTTAGGATTGCATCTAAGCTTTTTAAATCAAATAGACTTCTGTTTCCAAACATTCTCATAGAAAAATTTGATTTTAGCCTCATTTAACTGCTTTCTAACTGCATTACTGTACTTAACTGCATTACTTTACTGAAAACTGAGGCAAACCATTCCCTTTGTTCTGGTGCCATACTAACACCACCTCTAATTGCTAGCCCCATTTCTACTGCACAGTACCACTGTATCATCCCTCATCCTCTTTAGTTACTGTTCTTTCAAAGCAAGTCAGCTACAGCAACTTTTGGCCAACTTAAAAGGCCACACTAGTTATTTACTGTTTATTTTAACCCCTTTAAACTAGTTCAGTTCTGTCCCTTCTTTTTACCCAGCAGGTCTTGTTATCTTTAACTCTTCTTAAAGATAAAATGCCTCCAGATACCTTCAGCTGCAAAGCCTCCATCTTCACATCAATGCACAGCTCTCAAGTAGTGTGCGAATTACCACCAAACCAAGCAAACACCCACATAGATAAATTAGTGTATCCTCTAGAAAACATAATTACCTCTTCAGCAAGAACAAGTTTCGTCTAAACATCCTTATTTACAGCTTTCTACTCCTCAGTCACCTCAGTAACCGCCAGCTGTTTGGCTTTCTAAAGCTTTTCCCTCAGCTGGCTCTGCCCCATCTCCCCTCAGCAGCCAGCTCTGAGATATCATCAAAAGCAGGGAGCCTCATTATGTCAAGCTTCAAGGTTATTAGTTTATTCGTAACGCATAACTCCTAAAAGGGAACTAAACTGCAATCAAACCCACCATTGTACAACACACAAGCAAATTCCCTTCACCCAGAGAAACCAGGATGGCTCCTTCCTCACCCAGGACAAGCCTCGGGCAGATTCCTTGGCTCACCATGGTTTGTTCACTGCACCCACCCACCCCAAAAAGCAGAGGATGCAATGACCAGTCAGGCAAGTCTGATCCACTCAGAGGCCCATGAAACCGTCAGGGCTGCTGGGAGGCGTCTGGCCACTGCCAAGGCCTCGGCTAACCGAGGAGATAGTGAACATCCCGGTATCACCACATCAGTGCCCAATCCAGGCCTGATGGCATCAGCAGTACCCATCCCTTCGTATTATTACTGTAATTCTTGCTGGCACGTCTCTGTGGAAGTACACCCATCACTTCTCCAGTGCTCTTCCCAGCCCTTACTTCTGTGTACTCAGAATTACATGTTTTCTCCCCAGACCATGGGAACAGTTTTAACAGCTCCCACTGTTTTTCTCTCCTAATCTTGCAAGTTAGATGGCACTTCATGATTTTTTAGTTTCCTCCTCTCCTTTCTCCTTTTCCCTGGTCAAGTACTATAGTGTTAAAGGAGTGGGAGCAAACTCACCTTTTTCTCAAATAAGTTGATGATCTTTTATTCCCTGTTTCTCTCTCTTCTCATGTGTACAAACATTATCAACTGCATCTGATCGCAAAGGAGAATTTTGCATGATTTCTGTGGCAGTCTTTATTGACAGCTCTCCAGAAGAAAAGCAAGTGGGGACAAGGGCAAGCTCACAGAGATCTTCCCACTGGGCCAGGCTTGGATTCTCAGGAGGAAGAGCTGCCAGCACCAGCATGTGACCAGTGTCTGCTTTGGGAAAGTTCAGTCACCAATTGACTGCAAAAAAAATCACTTCAACTGGCATTGCAAAAGTCTGCAATGCCTTAATTATTCTAGACACAGTCTATCTTAATTTGCAAATAGTGCCAGGCAAATTCTGATAGGCTTTAGTTTTAAGCTGCTGTTAAGCTTTCTGCCTGTAACACTCAAGTCTACAACATACTCTAATACTATCTTAGCTGATGACTTTTTAATTTATATTATTGTGTTGGGCAGAAAGACTCTTTTCCTCTAAGTACTTTTTCCTATATGATAGACAAGTCACTCTTGTGACTCTCCTTAAAGAAGAATTTTTCCCCAGTCAATCCAAGATCAGAAAACATTGCCAAAACCTGAATCTGGGATCTAAGTGATGCTGAATTTCTAAAACACATATGCTAGGTTTATGGCAGATACACCACCTTGAACCAAATTACAAATTAAATCTTTGTGATCTCTCAGAAACTTTGTAATCCAAATTTTGTAGTACAGGACCAGCCAAAACAACATTAGTGTTAGTCTCTAAGAACTGTAATATGGAACATAAGGTATTTCCTCATATATTTATTTTATTGATAGCTTGTTGTAGGGCGACACCAATAATTTAAGAAACAAGCAAACTAAAGCTTATTTCAGTATTTGTTTTGGTTATATTCTTTACTAATGCAATCTGGGAAAAGTGGCTTGCACTATCTTTTTTACAAGATACAATTTGAATGTATTACAATAAAAACTTCAATTAACTAGCATAGTTTTATGGAAGAGAATTTTTATAGCTACAGTTATATATATATAAGCTATATATATATATATGAAGCTATATATAGCTTCAGAATTCTGAATGTGCTCATTATTAGCCAAATCACATAATAAACATCAAGAGCTCTTAAAGGACACTAAGCCAAAAGCCTCAGAACATTTTCATCAACTAAACCTTGTAATACACTGATCACCCAGGTATCACTGACTTTTTAGTGTGAAAATTAACACCTAAATTTAAACACTAAAAAGATGTTAAGTGAGTTGCTCAAGGTCCCAGAGTAGATAATAGCCAAAACCTGAGCTCCTGGATTCCCAGATGCTGAACAAAAAGCCTGCGCATATATGAGGAATGTGAAGTCTTCCCATGAATAGGAAGGGGAGAGAATAAACACAAACAAGATGATTTCCATTTCCTTAGTGAACAGAAACACTTCCAGATTCCCTGAAATGCCTTACAACAAATTCTCAACCAATTGAGCACCACGCAGCCACTCGCTCAGTCAAGATCAGAAATTGTAGCCACTGTCAATCCAGTTTCAACAAACAGACAATTTGTTGAAACTGGATTGACAGTGGCTACAATTTCTGACCCTGACTGAGCGAGTGGCTGCGTGGTGCTTGGTTGCTGGTTGGGGTTAAACCATGACAGCATTCTTTGGAAAAATACAAGCTGGCAAAATTTAACCACTCGTGTTTCATCTGTGCACCATCTGCATAAGTAACAATCCCCATTTGTCAGAAGAAATTAAGACATTGCTTTTGTATGACTGCAAAAATAAGCTGGCAGTTCACTCAGTGATTAAACTGTAGTAATTTGATGCACTTCATGCCGATCGTTGTTCTATTGTACTTTTATTATATTTGTTGATACTTTAAGTACTCCAAATTGGGCAAAAGAGCATAAACCATAATATGCAGACAGCAAACTATTATTTGAATCATCATGTATGTTTCTCAGTTTGAGTAATTTGTTTACAAAACACTTAAAATCCAGGGCTAGATCTTCTGTTTCTACGAATCAGTGCTACTCCATTGCCTTTAGTGAAGAAACAGTGATTTACAGTCCTTGAGGATCAGGCTTATAATACTTGCTCGTTTTGCTCTGGTTTGCAGAGATGGGAAAATCAAAAGAGATTGTCATATTAGATCCTTACAAGTACAGAGATTTTTCGCTTGTAAATGTGCTGTGTTAAAGCAGTTAGAACCAATACCTGTGAAATGGGTCGTTCCTTTACTAGAGTCCAGGAAGGACTTCTAAATAGTATAGAAACTAGTACCATGCTTTCTTATGCAGACAGTCAAAAATAATTTCTTACTGCAAGACTTCAGTAAAGTTGCTTGACTAGATTAATTTGAAAAAAAATCACAAAACTATCCAGCCATACTTAGAAAATGTTCATGCCACAACAATTTAATCACCTCTACTCAATTCTCTTGTGCCATTCTCATTCTTTTATGCAATTATTTACTGTGTTCATTTGCAGGATGTGTGAAGAATAACATTAATTTCTCTCCTACTACTTTATATGCATTACCTACAAAATTGTAAAATATATAGAAATATTAACTGAGTGTTTTTGTAAATTATCCCAAACATCCTTTGATGCATATATATTTTGCTGGCTATTTTGGTGCCTAGAATGATTGCAGTACTGTAGAGGTAAATCTTCTGTTATTCAGTCCTACACCAGCCTGATACATGCAGGCTTTAATGCCTTTCTCTTCTCTAGTAGGATCCACCATATATCTGAATGAGAAAACCCCTTACAGTAGTACAGAGAGAGATATCCTACATCAGCAGCTGTCCTCGACTTTCTTTTAGAGATAAAACAAGGAGACAGTCCAGTTCAGAAAATGCAGATGTTCACCTTCCACTCCCAAACCACTCAAGTTCTTATATTAAAGCTGGAAAGTTCTGAAAAGTTCCTGGTCAAAGTTTAAACAGGGGAATTGTGTTGTGAGTGTTCATAGACTGGAAATGAACAAATTGACCAAAAAGAGAGCTGAAGAGATGACTGCAAGGGTTTACAGCCAGAGTAAGTTAAATAATTTTACGTAAACACTTCTCCCTTCTGCTAGCGCAGGAACTTCTGGTAGTCAGGACAGAATGATAGTGACTAATGCATGTCTTGTTGCTAGTCTGAGATTTTAAGGTCTCTGAAGACACTGTGAAGCATGAATCACTCACATAAACTGGGATTAATATTAGATTTCAACTGCAGATGGCAGCAAACCCCCAAATATATCTGCAGTCTCACCCAGGTAATCATTGATCTATATACAAAGAAGAAAAAACATGCTTTAGCATATTAGAAATAAACAAAATTATATTTAAAAATGAGAACACATTTACTAAATTAGAGGGTGACATAGCTCACAGAAACACGCAGGATTTTTTAGAAACATCCAAATGCCAGTGGATGATGAGAAGTGACAGCTCCCCCAGTGAAGGTGTCAATCACTTGCATAAAGAGTCCCAGAAAAGATGACAGTGAGCATGGGCTGTAGATTCTCTCTGCCTTCTGTCAGTCCCTCTAGCAGTCCCTGCAGCTTTTCAGTTAGCAGCAGGAGGAAGGAAGTCTGGTAAAACAGGGCACATACATGTCCTTGTTCACAATTTAATTGAAAATAATCAGGGGACATCTACTGAGGACACTATTATTGAGACGGAAAACAGTCAAAATGGAGCCAGTAAAATTTCCTCAACACCTACGCACTGGGAGCAGACCAAGGGGAGGTGAAGAAATTAAAAGAGTAAAAGCTATGAAAGGCAGTTCATATCTGCCTTCAGAGAGGAAGCGGATGGTATGGCAGAGTGCATGCACCCTAGCAAGAGATGGGCTTGTAATGAAATTGCTGAGTTGGGGGTGTGCTGCAAGTAGCACTGGCAGCACCCCGAAACCAGAGGGGGAGGATGATCTGAATGCATCTGAACCCAGCAGCTTAGTGGGTACATTAGTGAAAAGGTGATCTTGAAAAACAAGGAAAAGATTCCCCCCAGGATACAGCCTAAATGGTGCTTTTCCAGACTGTATTTCCACGAAGCCTGAAATTGTTTAATGGCCTTGGGCTATGGGGACAAGCTTGTCTCATCGCTTAAACATCTGATTCTTTGTTTCTGTACTTTCCTGAGACAACTTACAGTAGTAGAGATATGACATTCCATCCATCACTGAAACAAGGAGCAGTGAGACAATGTAGGTGTAGGCAGTGATCAGATCAGGTCTCGTATTTTGAGGGGGAATTTACGGCTTATTTTTATTATCCTCTCACCCAGGGGGAGGATCACTCAAAGGCAGGCCAACAACTTCTATTCATCCGTGCTGTTGACTAACCCTTTTTCATATTCAGACAGGCCTATACAGATTAAAGAGGTATATTCACACTCTTCTAAACCATTAGGTGAGTACCAGTTATAGGTAATTATTAGCAAGGTCTCTGAAATCTCACTGGCATCTTTGCAGGTCATCTAATCTCCAGTCGTCACTGCTTGATATGGCACATTCTGGGCACAACCCAATCTGCATCTTGAATAACATCTTTAAGGCCCATTTGGGAAAAAAACAATTTTATTTCCATCTGCATGCATACAGTTGAACAAACTGGTTGAACTCTAGAGAAGTGACAAACAACTGCACTCGCTGGATGGTACTGTGAGACTACAGCTTCTTGAGGATCATTAACACTATTGTCTCTAAGTTGAACTCGCACTATCTTGTTTTACAGCCGTTATCATTCTGCAGGTTACAGACTTGAGCTTATTCAGTAACTACCTAAGCCCCTCTTGGGAAGGAAAAGCACATATTGTAACTTTTGTCAAACCTTCACACTGAATCCTGGCAGTCTTCAAATATGTAGCTTTCCCTCAGTCTATCACAGCAACATGGGGGTTTGTATCTTTTCTTCTCTCCTCCGGTATGTGTTTTAGCAGCAATGACCTTTTCCATGTCTTTAAATATGTCTTTCCATGTCTTCAAGCTGCTGGGGGCCAGTGCATGAAACAATGTGGCTTTTTGGGTGCAAGAGTCCTCCAGAGGGTATTCATTAGGTTGATGTGCTTTCCATTTTTGAAAAATAACTCTAAAATGTATTCTGCTTAGAATGTCTTTCTCTAAACTGAATTAGGTGAGCCAATAATAACACAACGAAAAATGCAACCCACATACATGCACATCACAATATTCCCTGGGAAAACTAAACAAAGCCAGAATAAAATCTGTATTAAAACTGAGCAGAGCTGATACAAGGTTTTTTGCTGCCCTAGGCAGATAAAAATTGCTGTCCTCTTTCCTTATCAGTATTCGCTCTTTTTCAAAATTTTCCACCCTGCTCTGTGCAGCTGTTACCTCTTTGGGCTCTGACAGATGACCTCTGGCAAATCTTGTAGGGAGATCTAAATCCTCAGATATCTGCACTGTCCCTGTGCCAGGGGATGATGCTTCAGTAGCAGCAGTAGAAGAAGGGGATGTGTGTCTACGTTTCTACTGCCCTGACCAATAGCCAAAGCTACTAGCACACACCCAAGCAGTGGGCACCCCAACTGGACAAACTAACTAACAAAGGATAAAATTATGCCTCAAAAATAACAATATACCTGAAACAGCGTTAGAAACTACAGTCTTGCTCTTATTGTGTCAGTCTATGTCCCTTTAGTCTTTGGCCCTCAGTCACCTCATCTAGTGCATTCATCTCTGACGTGACAGTTGAGCAGTGCCAACTTTAGAACTGATGAAAGAAAAGGTTTCATAACACACATAGGACACACACATGTCAAATTCATGTCACATTTGTCATGTATAGCAGATACCGGATATATAAAACAGGTTCCCACTTGCAGATTTGCAGATTCAAAATGCAATGACTTTTTTTTTTTCTGAGTTGCCACAGACTTCTGAGAATAGTTCCTTAAAGTTCCTTGAAAACAAAACAGCTGGTTCCTTCAGAAGACTGCAGGGTCTTCATCAGAGCCTTCTTACAACACAAATTAATGTGCTTAAGCATAGGTATTACTGGCTGTGAAGAACAATAAAAGGGCAGCACATGCTTTCCCCAGGCAACACATTTTGAGAAAAAAATCAATTCTGATAACACACAGGTTTGTAATTTCAGTATTATTTTACATTCTAAATACAGACTGTGAGGCTGGGTAGCTTAAAAGGCAATTGCAGGTTTTGCTGTACAGTATTTCCTGTGAAAATGTCAGGGTGTTTTGTATTAGTCTTACCACATCTTGCAATTTTTTCAGAGTAACTCTATGGAAATTATTTATAACTATGAATTGATAAATAAAACAGCCTTAGGGAAAGCTGAATGTATGAGACTGTAAATACAAAGAAAATATTTTCCCTTAATTTCTATATATTTTAAGTGCTTTTCAAGCAAAATGCTCAACTCTTAGAGACATATACCAGACTCACTTTCAGCATCGTTTTATACCAGAAATATACATACTGAAGCAGAATTTTCCCTTTCCTTTTCTTTCTGTTTTGTGCTTATTTACAGTATAACTTACTGTATATGCAATTTATTTATGTATGTTTAGCATACACCTACTTATGCATATCTGTCGGCACTTTTTGAAAGGAGGCTTTACAGTATCAGGAAGCCACACTGCTCACAAGATAGATTTTCAGAAAAATCTGACTTATTTAAAGCTGTGAGCATTTGTATGTTCAAGGCTGCCAGTTTTTGCCTATAGACAGTGAGTCAGAAGATCAGCCAGGCCTGCAGCCTGTAAGAAGGTACACAGGTCACAGAACACTTTCCCTCCCAGGACAACAAAAGCTTTCCTTTTCCTGTCATGTTGCTCAGTGGCTGACAGCATTCATGTCTCACAGACTAAGGAGACAGAGCTCGGAAAGGCTGGAACATGCTGGGAGGTTTTGGTGTGAACATTAACTTGTGGACAGACTTCAGTCCTCTTCTTCTATGCATTTCAGTAGGCAACTGAGGCACATGCTTCTCCTGGGTTATCTTTCAAGGTCAGTGGACACGGATCAGAGGCCCACAGGCACTGCCTCTGGAAAGAGAAGGCACCCAGCAGGAGGAATAGAGCAATTCATGCATTGCGGAGCTCTTGTTTCTGGCTGCTTTCTCTTCCATGCTCTTTCATCCAACAGAGAAGATCTTTAGGTGAATAAACCACATCACTCTGAAATGCAATTCCTTCACAGCTTAAACCAACCTAAATTGAGTGCTTATGTGACCAGCAAGGGAGCTGGTTCAAGAGCTGGACCATTTGAAAATTAATCTTACTTAACAAAAACCAGTAGGCTAGTTTTTAGCTGATCCCTGTACCAGTGCAATTTCCACAGATGTGAACACCTACAGGAAGAAGGTGCAGGAACATGCAGCCAGGAAAGAGAAGGCAGGACTGCAGCAGCTTAGCCTAGGTAAGCTTTGACTGCTACAAAACAGTTTTAATTCAAGACAATTTAAGCCAATACAAGTCAGATGCTGCAAACCTACCCACAGCTTTGCATTGCTCTCTCATACTGCTGCCCATAGTGCTCATATTGACCTTCTGATGAGTCAGTTTGGAAGGCTCATTTAACAGAAAATTAAATCTCTGCTCTTTCACTACCCAAACTAGCTCACAATGGGGTAAGGAAAAATCCTGTGCCAAAGAGAAGTAAGGTGAGAGCGTGCAGCTGAGGGAAAGAAGAAAATGCCACGGGGCCATAACAGCACCAGCTTAGCCCTCAGTCACTATGGAACTGCACACCCAAAAGCGGTAGTTAAATGAATACCTTAAGCTAGCAGAAATCAGCACTGCTACCAAAAGCAGCAGCTCTGTCCGCCACACAACCCCTGCCCTGGTGCCAGCACAGCCATTTGTGCTGCCCTCCAGCGAGCCTCATCAGAGAATTGATACAGGTTAAAAAAGCCATCTTTTCCAGGATGAGCTTTCTGACCCAGTGTGCAAATTCTGAGAAAAATAATTTTGTAACCAAGATCATGAGCACTAATTCTGAAGAGGATGTGCTATATTTTTCATAATAAAGTGCAAATTCAGGACTGAGCTGTGAAATTTTTGGTACCTCTTGAATTTTGCACTATGAATATATTTAAATGGCCTCCACAGCAATAACTCTGTGACTAGAGTTGATAACAAAACTACATATAGAAATAGTACCTTATTGTCATGTGCAAGGAATACCTTTTTAAGATTTTTTAACATCCATTTCCTAAATATTAACAGCAACAAAAAATCAAAAAATCCATTTGGGCCTCTACATTAGAATGCAGTATTAAAAGATATGACCAGCTATGCATTTGCTATAATGCAGCTATGTATTTGCTATAACTGTAAGCATACTTGAGGCATTTTATACTGATTACTTAGTTCTGTATACTTACACTAATTTCGTGTTAATGGTCCAGTACTTTTCTTATTGCTTAGCTGTATTACTCCCAATTTAATTCCTCAAGAATGTATTTAAATAACATTAACACAGTCTATGTACCACATATTTATTTAATGTTAGCTATACAACCCTCCTTAGGTAAAAAAGCAGGCAGTGAACTGTGAAACTAACTTGCACAAATAGGTGACCTATATTTGCCAGAAAATTTTCATTGCTCTTCTTTCTCTGCAGATAATTTTAACATGTTCTGTACTTTCCACCTATGTGACATCCATGAGCACTGTGTAGGAAACAGTCGCACATAGTATCACAAGATATTATACTTTCTGTCTCGGATATGAGTAAAAATGTGTATGATATTAGTTAATGGAATGTGCATAAACCAAAGGGTGCATGATTATACATACTGACAACAAGATGTACTTTTCTCGATATCTTCATATGTAAATATATATCCTTCCCTATAGTGTTGCAAAGGATTTTACAATGCAACCTTTTTTCCCCTGTTGCCAAAGGCAGCTCTGAGGAGGAGCTCTGTAAACTCCAAACTTCTGCGCATGAACTTGGTATGGCTAGACCTACCTGCTGCCTGCGGGAATTGAACTCACCTCAACACAGCTGACAGGTGAGCACAGTGTCAGGCACATCGGATGGGTCTGCCCAGGAGCAGCCACCAAGCAAGCCACAAGCTGGTGGTCAGGCAGTTGTGCAGCAAGATGGGAGGCACAGCGCACTTTATCTTCGGCCATGTCAGAGACCACTCTTTCTGCAGAATACAGAATTCACATTGATATGGGTAAACATATAAATATATAATTCCATAATTATAGAACTTCACTTTGAAGTTCTATATCTCAGCTTCTCAGATTTTCAATACACTTCATAAAAATCATGAGGTACTTGCCAAAGTTCTCAGAAAATTCTTCCAAGCCTCCTAACTCGTGTGATTTATAGCTCTATGTTTGCCCATTCTTTTGCTAAACATCTGAATTCCAAATGCATGACTAACAACCTTTTTTCAAACTTCTGTGCTTTATCACTTTTAATAAACAGTTACAACTGCATAAGTAACATGTAATTTTTGAAGTCTCAATAGTATTATCAAATAGAAATTAATGTTCCCTTTAACAAGAAAATACATTCACTAAGACTATTTCATGCCACATTTTACTTTGCTGTTTGGGCATCTTAACTGCATCTATACAGTCTGGCATGCTTTTTAACTTTTAGTTTTCAAACGTTGCAAGTTAGTTACAGTCAAAATCATTATACCCGATTGTTATGTCCACTTGTCGGCATTTCAGCCAGAACACCAGAAAATTATTGATGTTACTGAGTAGCGCAACTGAAGACTTCCATTTGTTTATTTATTGTTCTGGCAAAATGTATACACACATTAACTTAAGCCGTTGACTCTTTTTTCCCGTGATATGTCAGAAATCAAGTTGAAGCCCTTATCCATTATTGTCTTCTCTCTATATATAAGATGTACAATTACCAGAAGACACAAATTATGTGCGTCAGTGGGAAAGGACGTTATTTTCTATAAGAATAGCTGTAAGTGGGTGGATGGCTTTAGCCATGACTGAACAAACTAATTTGTAGCATTGTACAGCAATGAGCAATCAAAGAAGAAATTTGGGAAGCCTCCAATTGTTTGTGCTAAAACTGTGTGGGCTGCCTCAGACCAGGGAGAGATACAGCCTTGAATTCATAAAAATTTGCTTTCTCTTCTTCTCTCCGTTTGGCCACTTCTTTGAGATTTCAGATGGTTACCAGACCTGACACAAAACCATTCTAGAAATAACATGTGCAGGAAAGGACTAGCGGTAATCACAGTGGGTATAAGGCAAGGGAATTGCAGCCCTTCCAGCCACCACGTTTGAAAAGCGTTATCCGTACCACAACAGGCATTTGCAGGATGCTCACACTTCCTCGTGGTAAAGCATCTGAACTCCCAATTACAAGAAATCAGAAAAAACCCTAAAACTTCCCCTGAAAAATCAATTACCAGTAAGTAAGGACATATTGATGTATTCCGAGAGTCTCTGAACGCCCCCGAGAGCCCCCACGGGCCGTGGGTGGACAGGGAGCTCCACGTTTCTCCACAGGCCAACGGCAGCACCCGCCATCCCGAGTCGCCCAGGAAGGATTAATGGGCAGCTCCTACACTCCTTGGAGAAACAGGCCAAGCTTCAGCACCACTTGGCGCAACAGGAGGAAGGTGACACCGAGGGTCAGGACGGTTCCACCCGCCCGCCCCACGGAGACCCCAGCGGCGCCCCACGGAGGCCGTAAAACAACCGCAGGCGTCACCTGCTGTGGGCGCCAAGGCGCATGCGCGCACTCGGGGCGGCGTGGGAGGGGCCCCAAAGGGCCCTAGCAACCAGGGGAGGACCATAGCAACGGGCCCCGGGCCTGCGGGCAGTGCTGAGGCGGGGACCGGGCAGGAAGATGGAGGCCCCGGGGACGCTGCGGTCCCTGGGTAGGGTTGGCCCCGCCGCCGGGCTCGCCTACGCCGTGGCGGGCAAGGGGTGGCTGCCTTTGTGATTCGTTGTTGTGCTGGGAGACTCCGGAGCTTGGCAGCAGGCCGGGAGGGGGCGCGGGCGCCGCCGGGGGCTTGCAGGGAGAGGTCCCCGAGTCCCGGGCTTCGGGAAGGCGGGTGTTGCTGTTTGAACCCTTTCTTGGAGAGGGCTGCGTTGGAAAAGGAGACAGAGGGAGCAAGCGTCACTGAGAACTTGAACGCTGACAAGGAAGGGCTTATTTAAAATGGTATTGGAGTTGCATTGTGTGCAATGAAACCGTTATCGTGAGTGGGATTTTATGATACGGTGCTTCCCCAGTGTAATCAAACCAACCTCAGAAAGTTCAGTGCGGCATCTCCAGAGAGGTCTTTTGGAAGGTAATTTTTTATTTGACTGCAGGTGGTGTGAAATGGCCTGTCCCTAGCCTTTGGGCTGGCAACGTTTGCTTGAAACATAATTCCTGTGTAGAGGCATTTCCATCATCCTGGGTCAGCCTGTAAGGAATATATGCAGGAGAGAGCACTGAGGTTTTGCCATGGGGCTAGACATTTTCCCTTAAAGTTTTATTTTAAGTCTCGCTGAGAACTTTCATATTCACAAGCATTTTATGAATAGCACCGTGACAATAAGGGCTGAAACCGTAATCTGTGACTTCATAAAGGAAGCCAGTGTCAGGAATAGAGAAATGTTACTTTTGCTCATAGTAGTCACTGCCATGGATATGTGTTTCAGATTAGGCTGTTTCCTAAATTGCTGGCTAATTGCTGGCTCAGCTACTGCAGTTATGTCCTGATGGGACGTAATAAAAAATGTTTTCTAGAATAAATCTGTTCTGTAACCCAGAACAGATATTCTACAGAGAATATAAAATGTTATTCATGGGTGTCATGCGCAAAGAGCTTATTCTGACTAGAAACTTACTCCGTTTGCTTCCTTTTGTCCTCTTGATGGCAGGCATATAGCTGTTTATTGTTAAGGTAGAGGGGACCCAAGGGTTACCTCCATATCTGTCTACTTCTTCACATAAAAATGATATAAAAGTAGACACTGAACAGAACTAGAGCAAAGATTGATCTTTCTGGGACTCTCCCTGGTAGTCTTTACTGTGAAATGCCAACTGTATTCTGCTCTTGTCTCCAAAGTCTTAGCAGACTACATATTAATATATAACCAGTCTAAAATGGGCATAAAATTTCCTAAAATAATTCCTTCTATTGTCAGTCAGGGAAAGAAATAATTCATTCACCATGGCCCAACAATGTTCACTGAGACAGAGCAAAGACAGCCCCAGGTTACTGAAGTGACCTAGTTTCATCCTATATATTCACCACAGAGCAGCATTAAAAATTCTCTGACAAGTCAAAGAAACCACTTTCAAATTTCAGTCTAAACAGGAAGTTTTACAGCAGGAAGAGGCATCCAAATAACATGGTTACTTTTAAAAATATTATAATATCACCTTGAAAAAAATTTGAGTAGTTTTTAATCACTGCAAGTGTTTGCAGTGGACAGTTCTTTAGTAAACAGTAGTTCCTTCACATCCCTAAATGAATGAATTCTTGTGAGTATGGGAATCAGGAACACAAGGCTGATGCGGTGCCTCAGCCAACCTTATTGGGGAGATCCCAGCTACTTTGTGTCAATCTTTCTGTTGTGAATTTCCTCTGCCAAAACCATACAAAAAGAGCGGAGAAAGTTTATGTCAAGCTGTAACCATTTTTGTAGTGTATCAATACAGTATTTAATATGTTAGAAAAACATCATTTCTGATATCATTTGGAGCAACCTGAATTCTGAACCTGATTCTGCCAGTAATAGTAACACTAGTATCCTCCTGGCATTGTGAGCAGCTGAAACTTGTTCTTGGTATAACCCTGAGCGTAGCTGACTTGCTCCATGGCTGTACACAGGTGAGGTTGCAGAGAGGAGCCCTTTTTTAGTTTTGTCCTGCATTTTTCTGTTGGCAAGACAGAGTAGAGCAGATGAGTTTCCCAGTACGTCTGTTGTGACGGATTGTTTAAGACAGTATTTTCACGATGAGAAAGTTTGTATGTTGGAAACCTTTAAAAAGGGCTGGTTTAATCTTGTAGATTCTGGGCTGTTAGCAAATATTATAAAGGGCTATGAAGCAAATATTATAAAGGGCTATGAAGCACGATCTCTACAGAAAGAGATCTGATTCATCTTATATGATAATTTTATATGAAAGTATTTCTGCTCTCCTGGTCAGGCTTCACTTTGGTATCATCCTGCACATGTGGAAGGGAAGCACTTCTTTTTGTTATATAAAATTCTTTTGTGTCATACCTACAGAAAGATATCTGTCTGAGAAAGAAGTCTTTGCATCATCTTTCCACCTCCCATACAGAGAGACTTAAAGGAAAAAAGCTTTCCATAAGACTTTATTTCATTGAAGAAAAAAAATAATCCATCTTTTCCTCATTGTCCTCCCCCTTCTCTTGTTTCTCGAACCTGGCAATAGAATTACCTCAGTTCTTAAATTAGAGAAGTAAAGGCACAGAAAAGCATCGATATCCTTAAATAGCTCTATTTTGTTGAATTATTATTTTAAGAATATCGTCTGTTGTTTCAGATATTGTCCTTTGTTAGGAAAAGGGAATGTTTATCACTTAGGAGGATGAGTGAAGTAGTATGAGATGTGTTAAAGGCTGCAGGATAAATACCATCTATACTGCTGGTTCACCTAATATCTACTTGCCAAAAGCGGGGTTCAACTGGTCCTAATAAAAGCAAGGCACCACAGGGAGGGACATGTCAGATGACCCTTTAATAAAATGAAAACAAAAGCCATAAATAATGCAAGCTAGTGCCTGTTGATAATCTTTCTTTTGAAGTTAGTCAGAATGGATTTGCAAATGCATTGTTGGAGTGTGTTCAGTCTGGAGAAGAGAAGGCTTAGGGGAGATCTAACAGCAATGTGCTAATACCTACAAGGGTGTTATCACAAAGTTGGAGCCTTTTAGTGCTCCAACTTCTGCATAGCAGAAGGATTTATGACAGTGGCCTAAACTGAAATAAGAGAGGTTCAAACTGGATATAAGGAAAAATTTTCCATGAGGACAGTCTGGCAGCACAGCAGCAGGCTGCCTGGAGAAGTTGTGCTGCCTCCATCACTGGAGGTTTTCCAGCTCAGCGTGTTTGGGGCAGGAGGTTGGACTAGAGACCCCCTGAGGTCCCTTGTAACCTGAATTATTCTAGGAATGCTTAGAATTACAAACCTGTCTGGGTGTGATTCCTTTGTGTCGTAACTACTTAGCGGAAACATACTTGAAATAAATTGTCTTTTGGTTTAATAAAGGGATTATTAGCTGATGTGGTCTATTGACTTCATGTCTAATCCTAAAATTCCACAAGAGCTATTCCACATTGTAAGAGCTAGGAGAGAGTGGAATTGTCATCAGCCAGAAAGCGGTTTGCTCTAACACCTGGCCTTCCATGTGAGACCCCGCCTTTTCCTTCCAAGTGGCACGGGGAAGTAAAATCTATGAAATGAGGTTTGCATATAATAATGCATGAAATTGCTTTCATTCTCAGACACGTTTATTGCCTTAAAAAGGAACTACGGAAGAGTAAGTTATGCTAAAATGGATTAATGTAGACATATATCAATTATTTCGGAGTGATATGTAATCCTGCTTTTTAGCAGTCATTTTACCAGAAAACATTACAAGTATAATTTCTCAAGTGATTTGAAATAGAACTTTGGATGTATTTCTTTAAAGCTGGTCCATGAATTTTAAGTTTAAATTTGTAGTATTTGTGTGAAATATTTTGGATTTCAAGTGGAGAAAGTGGCACTACCATAGAACTGTTGCAAAGGAGAAAAATACCTTACAAAGAAAATAATAATGAAAGAAATATTTTAGAAGAAAATGATGGAAGACTCATTCATTACCACTGTGATTTTTTTTTTTTTTTTTTTAATAAATGTGGGCAAGACTGGAAAGGGATGAGTGACATGCTGCAGTAGAAAGGCGCTGTTAATACAGAGGTACAAAGGCACTGTTCACACCTGAAGTGTTTGGGAAGTACAGGAAAATATCTCAGAGGGAATGAAAGGGTCCAAGAAAAGAGAGAAATCTTTGCTTCATTATATAACAGTGAGGTAGTAATACTTGGTGAACAAGTAATGTAAAATTATTGCACAGATTTCTCACTTGTTAAGATGTCAAATCTTGATTACATTAGTATTATGTAATTAGACTCCTAGATCTGTTCTTCTATACACTTGTCTTGGGATCATAACATGAAACTGATATCAGAAAGAACTTCTAACAGCATTGTAAAAATAGTTTTCTCTAGGTGACATGGACTGAACGGAAGATCTGAAACTGTCTTTGAAAGAGAAAGATGTTCAGTCTCACTAGCTCCTCCGGTATCCCGCAAAACAAAAAATAACCATTTTGCCCATGCTCTAAATTAGCTCTATACCAGTAGCACTTCTTTGAAGTGCTAGGTGTCAGCTGAAGTGTTTTGTCAGTGGTCGTCTGTATCAGCTCTGTATCAAAAACAATGCTGATAGTGTATTTGTTCCTTCTCTAGGAAGAAATTACATTTGGATAAGTTTGGATCCTCTGGTCCAGGACTAGTATCTGGTGAAGCCAGCTTCACCACTGTGCTCACTGTGGAGAAATAAAATGCAGAAGCTGCAGGAATTCAAAGAGAGGTTAGTGTTCTTGTCTTCAGCCATGTCAAACCCATTCCGGTTTTCATACTTAGTTTCTCAAATATGGAAATAATTGGAGCTGCAGAAATAATCATCTCTCTTGAGTAAACATGCATCTTTTTTGCATATGGCTTACTCCTCTCTCTTTTATTTTTATAAAAATGGTGTGACAGAAAAACATGTTTTCAACAGCGCATTACATAAAATATTTAAAGCAATTTTTTATAAATGGATTTTAAAATTACTTGGTGTTTGGCGTAAAATTCTTTTCTTTAGCATGGTTCTCCTACCTGATACTGAGAAAGACAGAAGTGTGCTACACAGCACACTATAGAATTTCTAAGACATATGCATAGAAGTGAATTTGTATTTATACACATGTACAAATGAATAATCATCTGTAAACCTTATTATTAAAATAGAAATAAATTTAATTCAGCTCATAATTGAAGGCATTGATAGCCCATTGATGGCATAGTATTTAAACAAATAAACCAACCTCTTTTCCAGCCATCATACTTTCATAAGTAGTGAAAATAAGCATCTTAATATTCTTTTTAGTATAAGCTCATTGATTTTGTTTTTCCTAAATACTTAGTCTTACAATGCTAAATAAGTTCTGTCAGCTGCAATTTGGAATTAGATTTTTCTTTCTCCAAGGGGAGGTTTATCATGGAGCTAAATACCATAAGATATTCACATTGAAATGGATTTTTCTTTTTCCACCACTGAGGGGATGCACCTGCACACTAATATGGACTGTTTTAGCTATTGTGTAGCTCCTTGAACGACACCAAAATATTTACAACTAACCAGCAAGAAATATCCAATTTAACTAAATATTTATGAACTAACTAAAGTAATTGAGGACTAGGATAAAAAATAGGCAGTAGTACATTTTGCTTCATTTTTCATTGTTGAAAAGTAAAATAAATGGAAGGTAATTTATAAGGCAAACAAAATGAGAAGTGCATGATAATCCTGTAAGGGTGACTGATCATTCTGAAAGAGCTGTCTCATGATGAGAATTCAGTTTGAGTGGTGGGCATTGTTTCTGAATCAGACACCTTTATCCCTGAGTGATGGTAGATGAGAGTTGAGCAGCTGAATTATGTATTATTATCAAATAAATATTAATTTCTTTCATGAAGAATTAAAATACTCATTTAATTAAAAAACAGCTGTGTATAATCTCCAGTAGTTTTCATACTTTGCAAACCTACCAGATGACAACAACTCTCTATATTCTTTCCCCAAATATGAAGTACATCTTTTACTGGACTTAGATGTTCCTAATTTCTCAGAAATAGAATAAGGATTGTGCCACAGTGTTTTTACTACAAGAATTTTATTTTAGAGTACGAGTATTGTATTCCTGTGCATGTCAAGCAGGTTATAATGTAAACTGAAAATCTACAATTACCTGTGTATTTATATAGTTATGAGCAATAATATAAATTAATGTTTTATTAAAGTGGCCTTCCACCTAGGCAAGCACATGAATGGGTTACAAGTGCTACTGGAAGTCTTCTGTAACACGAGGGTATTATAGAGAATTACGTTTAAGAATAAGGCTTTTTCCGCTGTTTCTACAGGAGATGATCTGAGCCTATTTTTATTACAATTTCTGCTCTGGCAAATTTGACATCTCTCCAGAGTACACACTGTATGACAGCTACATGGAATAGAATCAGTCCCTTACTTCTCAATATCTACTTGGCCTTGCTCTGTTTTGGGTGAATGCCAAATTGAGAGCTACTTGCTTCTATGATGGACCCATTTGTGCTGCAGCAGAAGCTCTGGCTCAGGAAAAAGCTTCCGAAAGGCAAATGATTTTGCCCCAAGTTAAACCAAGTGTTAGAGATTTAAGTTGTCTTTTTAAGGGTTTATGTGATTTATAATAAAAATATGTGAAGCTACCATACAATCTTTTTTCCCAGGCAACTTCCCAAGATCCTCTCTAGGTAGTCATTAAGTAAGGAAGTATAGTCTGGCACCAAGGAGCTTCTGTGGCAAATCGTGCAGAAGCCAGCTGCACAGTGCATGGGAGGATCCAGTTTTCCATAGACATGGAGTTTATTCATTATAGGAGATCTGTAAAACCATGATCTGGTTTTAGTGAATGAAAGGTTATCCTCAGTTACTGCTGTGTATGCACTATAGTTACAGTTTTAAAATCTTATAAGCAGAAACCTGGCACTTGAAATTACACAGATATACTTCCAAAAGTACTTTAAAAGAAGTGAGGGAGTTTTAAAGACACACTAGACCATCATAAACATTAGAATTACTGGATTTTCTTCAAAGTTGTGTTTGAATATTAAGTTTCAAAAGCCCACAGATTTTAGATTCCAAAAGATTAAAATGTAATTATTCCTAGTGGCTTTATTGTGCTTTTTGGAATTTCAGTCTCAAATAATTCAACTGGTTCTGATAAGCCTGGCAAGAAAAAAAAACTCCGACCTTTAAACTAAGATAACCACTATGAATGTCATACCTGGATGATGTTAGAGAAAGCCATGGATAACTTAACTGTGGAGAAATAATATCCCTGATTAAAACAAAATCAAAACCCTTTTATCCTTCTGTAAAAGGTTGATAAATGGTATCTCTTTTGTTTAACTAGATGAGCTGGGAAGAGGGCTCCTTGTTACTAAAAGACTGAATTATGTTTTGTTTCTCTGACTGATTTCCATTCTAAAATTCTCTGAAAGTTATAGTAGGCTTGAAAAACTGATTAGCAAAAATATCTAGTAGAAGTACATTTCTGCATTTGGCTGGTGGAGTGTGTGGCAAGACTTTTATTAGATGAAAGCTGATCTTAAAGAGATCGCTTGACTACTCAAAGCTAAGTATGTACCTGCTGGACTGAGGCTCTAATCACCAATCTTGATCTAACTGGATGAAGACTTGGAGTGAATTCTTTTTCTTGCCCTTCAGGTTTCCTACTTCAGAGACACCACATCACTTCATCACAATCTTTGACTTCAGAAATTATTCCTGGAGTAACTCCTGATATTCAAATGCTGGCATTTATTACTTCCCTTGCTAAATGTTGTAAATATTTTATTTGGTTTTATCTAGTTCTAATCTTACAGATCAGGAAACTTTTAATATTAAAACCAAGGATTTATGTGAAAGCTGATAAACTCTGTTGTGAGTAACCAGCTAAGCCTACAAAGAGCTATAATAATGATTTCAAAATTATTCTCTTAATATCTAACAGGATATGCTTACAAGCAAGTATGCTAGATTTTATTATAGTAATTAGGGGCACTTGTAACTAAGAAGTAAAGTAAAAATTAACAATGATGTAAAAAATTACTATCAGTGATATGTAGTCTTTACAATTTTGCCCTAGTATTCATAAATATCAAAAGATGTTTCAAGAGTGCTTTCTATGCTATGTGTGGAAAAACATAGCTCTTAATCTCTTTGTCTAAAATGCCTGTTCTTAAACAGCAATAATTTGTAAATTTAAGGACTATTCTGATCATAGAAATCACCTGTATTTTTTTCTCTTAGTCTCAAGAACATTTTTCAATAAATTATTTACAAACTTTTTCCATAATAATTAAAAGTAGTCACATTTCTGTGCTTATAAACTAGCTTGATTATGCACCAAACAGGATACTATGCCCTTTATGAAATTTCTATGCATGATATACTGAAACAAGTTTATGCTGATTTTGGGAAGAATGTATTTTAGCTTTCAAATGTAGCCCATTCTCAAGGCAAATCTGTTACTTTGGTCCAGAACCAGGCCTGTGCAACACTAATCCTGGTCCCTTCCAAATTTTTAACTATTTTTTAAGGAGTTGGGTTCCTGTCAAGAACTGGGAACCCAGCATTCTGCTGAATGCAAGCTGCATTGCATTGAGTTTGGGCATAATGGGACATTTTCCAGCCCAATGTACTTTAATCCAGACAACTGATCATCCTGTAGCCATCCCTATTCAAGTCAAATCTGGATGTCTGGCAAGCAGGCATCAAAACATCACCTCTGTGAATAATAACAGTATAGTCACAAGATAATAAGCACGGTCACCAGAACTTACAGTTACAGGAAGTTATCTTATTCAGTGCAGATAAACTTTGCTCTTTTTCCCCTACCCCTGATGGTTTTAGTTACTGTATCAGTTTCAATAGATTACACTACAATCAAGAGGTATGCCTCTTGATTTTGACAGGTTAATTGAAGATCAGTAATAAACTCAAAGTGCTCTTCTTTATCCTCCCTTAACCATAATTTTTATGGAACACTTCTACAAAATGGATCTTTCAGTCAGTAACCTGCATATGCATATTCATCTTAAAATATTGACGTTTTCAATACATTTAATTTCAATGTATTGAAATTTTACCTTCAATAGTTACCTTCAACTATTTGAAGGTAATAAAAACTTTACAAAAGCCATTTTGATTTGAATATTGACACTTGTGCAAAGCTTTTGGGGCTTCAACACAATTTTAGTGAAGCCATAAATCTGCCACTGTTAATTTTCTGGAAAGATGCCAGTCTATCTTTCTTCCTTCTTGAAGCACAACCAAAATCCTCTCCAGTCTCCAAATCTCAAATCCCCCAAAATACGTTGGCAAGATGCATTGATTTGAATTCATAAGTGTCAGGGAGTAAACCAGTAATAACTATGTGGACCAGAAAATCCTGAGCCAATGTTGGAGATTAATTAGCCACGTTCAAAGTAAAACCCTTCAAGCAACCAACCTCTCAGTTTCCAATACTGTCATAGTGAGAAATCCAGATGACAAATGTTGTCTGTGTTGCTCTGCAGAATGAGCCTGAGGGCAGGATCAGCGCTGCACCAGCCATCTGTTTGAACTTTCCTACTGGGGTGTTTCTGTGACTGCTTCCAAGTGATCCCGTTGGTGCTGAGGAGATGAGAACCTGAGCAGTCCTGATGCTTCCGATGCCTTTACTTGCACTGTAGATAAGATGTGCCACTCAGTGCGGCTTTCAGCTGTCCCATCCAACCTTTCACTGATGACCTCAGTAAGAAAAAAATATCTGTATTTCATCCATTATGCCTGTTGCAAGACTGCACGAATTTGATAGGCAACCTGAAGTCTGAATGAGTACATACATGAGACAATACGAATGCCAACGTAGAACACAGTGAACTAAATCCTCGCCCAGCTTAACGCTGCACCAGTGATCCTAAAATGAATAGGTATATGATGTTAGATCAAGCTGCTGAGAGCAGTGACACTTAAACTGGGGGTTGTCCAACTTTTTCCTACTGATGCAGCTAACAGCATCTAAAAGCAGCTAAACAGCTGCTTTTTCCTACTCATGACTTTTTCCCTGTAGATGAATAATATTTTTATCAGTCAGAATTATTTTTGCATTTTATCCTATAAAGCTGCTTTTCCTCCAAAAAGAAAACAAGTGCATTACATTTCTATACAACAAGTCCAGCATATTTAAATCATGTCAGGATTGAGCTAAGGAAGTCATACTAACATACCAAAATAATCTTTACCGGTTGCTACTAAAAGGCCATGACAAATCTCCTTGTATTTGTCTCCTTTTTGAGTTCATTGTAACATTTGCATTAAAACAACCCAGTCCCACGCACAGCACTCCATTGCATTTAATTCTGTCCTTAGAGGAACATTACTGAAGTTAGCAAGGTTACTTAATGCATCCCCGGAAAGAAGCTCTGATAATATACCAAAGGTCACTGCTCCTTTCAATAGGAAAGCTTTCATCCTAACGAAGATAAATATGAATGTATTAATTGAATTAATTCAAATGTATTAATTTTTTACTCTGAAGTCTCCTTAATGAGTTATTGTCAGAGGAGTATAAGAGTGTAAAAGATCAACAGTCTATCATAAAGACTTTAAAATTCAAATGTTACTCGATACATCAGTTTTCAACCTATCTGCCATTTTGTCCCTGAGCAAAACCAAAACCACTTTCTAACATCCTTAGATAAAAGTGTCCTAGGCAGCTGATTACATTTATACTCCAGTGTAAAAAGCAAGACTGGATCCCTCCTCTGCAGAGGGAGGAATCTTCTCTGTGGAGAAGTCTGCATAATAAGAATTATGCTAAATTTAGCATATATTGATAAAATTGTGTTTTCACATGCAGAAATGTGCCTACAACTTGAGTTTGAACAGAGAAATTAAATGAAGCTTTCTTTGCATCACTAAATTTATTTGTAGCATAAATCTAGAAAGATTGATTTGAAACACTGAGATCAGGATTTGGTGTGCTGTATTCCAGGGAGTGGAAGACAAGGTTGATTTACACAGGTTGTGCAGGAAGGGTTGGCAGTTCTTTTAATGTCTCCAAAATTCCCCATGGGGGTCCTGCTTAGCAGACCTGCTTCGAAAAGCAACTTCCTTGGCCTCCTATTCCTCACCATAAAGGCCAACCCTGCCCCAGAGGGCCCAAGCTTACACAGTGAGACCTCTCTGTTCCCTTCCTCCTGTCCACTCACCATTCCTCTCAAGTACTTGTTCCATGCAGAGCTGCCAACTTCTCTGGTTTAGTCTAATTTCTTCTACTTGAAAAAACATGCAGAATTTAAAAAAAGAACAGCATAAAATGAGAAAAGTTGTTAAGAAACTTGAAGCAGTAGCTAATATGTTAAATCTTTGCAGGTGATATGAAAGGCTGTAATGATTACTATATCCTGTTTCAGGATTTTATTGGCAACTTAGTGCAAATGCATACCATTTATCAAACAAAAAAAACCTTGGGAAAAGGCAAAATGAAACCTTATTTAAAGTAAGAAGGCTTATTTCAGATAATATATCTTGTCAGCCAAAATAACTCTGAAAATGAAGTGACTAATTACTAAAAGACTGTACTGAGACGTTCCTTAGGATTACATGCTACATCTTGATGCCAAAGGCTGGCATAAAATATGCTGTAAGGCTACTATTAACACTTACATGAATTTTCAGCATGAGCTCTGGCTTCATAATGAGCAGTTGTCTTACTAATTTTCTGTCCAGTGGCGATCACTGATAGGTTTAGTTCTCTGTTTTGACAGGAGAAGCACGAGTTGGGTTTTTTATGTGTCTGGGTACTTTCTCAATGTTGGTAAAAGCCTTCCTGTCCTGGTAAATTAGCAAGGGACTAAACTGAGCTAGGGCTTTACAAACAAAAACGTACAAATCAATAGAAACACTAAGTTTCATACTTAACTGAGTATTCATCCAGTATTTTCCCCATCTGTGCAGCTAAGGAGAACAGAAATGTACCAGATAATCTTTTCTAAAACAAGAGAAAAATAATATTTTATACTAGGTAGACTCTTAAAGCATCTTTTACCCAGCTGTATCTCAGCAACTTCCAGAAAAGCAGTAAGTGATATGACCAACCCTTACTTTGTGTGGCTCTCACCTCTAAAGAACATTCTAAAGGACACTGTAAGCAGTGGGACATTTTGCCAAGATGTTAGTTTTCCTTTGTTCCCACTTCTCCTGCTGCTTTTTTTCTTTTGTAAACCATCTGTGTGTTCTCTGTAATTTTTATTTTCTTTAAAATATAACTTTTCTTCTACAAAAAAAATGTCAATCAAGCCTAAAAACCAAAGTTAAATTATAAGACAACAGAAGTATTAAGAGAGAGCTATATCAGAAGAAAGATAGAGACCTATACTTTTCATATTAGTCTTTTTCCTTTACACTGGACTTTTCCATCCTTAACTACTCTTTTGTGCGTGAAATTAAAATAATATAAAAATCTTACTGAATGAAAACAATTGAAATAGAAAGAGTGGGCTATTGTTAATTTTTCAAATAAAAAAACACATGCCCCCAACTGCATATTTCCACATGAGGATGAAAATGTTGTGCAAGAGAATATACAAATGGACTTTAAGAAAGAATTAATTGGAGATAATTGTTCATGTGAATTTTTCTGTGTAGCAGTGCACATCTCTACAGAATCTGGAAAATTAATTTCCAGAAAATTGTGAAAAAATTGTGAAAAAACCCCAACTGTTCAAACATGCTTGCTTATGAGTTGCAGCCAAAACCCTCTCTCTTCCATCATATCTTGACAGTAGTTCCTGTTTTGATACATGCATGAGGTGGCGTTGCTTTTAGGTATTGGTGACCTAAATTATTTTACACACACTAAACACAACAGTTTCTGAGATGGGCTTAATAAAGAACACAACTGCTTCATCTATATCAGATGTGTGTTCACCATTCTCTGCTCACTTAGTTGAAATATCCAATTTATGCCAGGTTTCACACACACATTATTTCAAGACTTGCAGGGGTTGAGTCTTTCGAGCTTTGAAGGCCAAGGCAGTGTACAGCCATAAAATTATAAACCCCAAGAGATGTAAGGACCAAAGATCTACCAGGCAGAGTCCTAAACCTGTATTTGTCACCCTGTACCACTGACTCATTACTGACTGAAAGCTTATTTCTATGCCTAGAGGCAAGAGAGTAATTGATTTAATTACTCAGATGAGTATTCTGAAATGTTGACCCGATTGCGTACCTTACATAAATCACAGTCTTGCTAACCCACAAATTAAAAGGTCATGAGATTATTTCAAAGTTGTTAGGACATTTAGTATCTTTTTTTGGTTGGTTTTTTACCTCCTCCCTGCATATCCTTCATGATTATATATGCAACCATAGCAAGGCAATTTTGACTACTCTTTCTCCCTTATAGATCTGAAAATATGGCACTCTTTACATCATTATCTCCAGCTAACAGAAAAAGCCCTTGTTACTTGTCTGCTTTCAAAAAAAATTGTTTTGTATGATTTCTCACACAGAAATCTCAGCACCATAGATTAACCTCAGCCTTAGCAATGAGGTCTTTATGTTAAAGTAGGACATCATGGGCTTACTCAGTTATTATATTCCATCAGGTTTGTTTGGACCAGAAAATTAAAGCAGGAATGACAAATATGTTTAAGCTGTATTCTTATTTTGAGTATTTTATACTATTCTTCTAAATGGTGAATTATTACTTCATGAAAATAATTAATCCTGTACATAAACTTAAGGTATGCATATAAAAAGTGATTTCTTTAGCATTCTGGTAGAAATAAATAGACTTTTTCTGAAGAATCTCCATATTTTAAGTATTTAGTTACTAAATACTTGCATAATTCAATCATTTAATGAGAATGAAAAAGAGAATTATGATACATACATATTCACAAAAAAATTGAAAACTCAACTGTTCAGAGTTGTAGCTGTGAGCTTACAAATCAAACAGCAGAAACCTGCAAAGACCAGTAGGTCAAATTTCTTGCTAACTGTCCTTTCAGTAAAAGCTGCTGACTTTCTGACATCTTCGGAGTTGTCAAAAAGCATTATCACAAAGCAGGCTTAGACCTTGTAACACTTTCTGTCTATAAAGAATGAGAGAGGAAGTTTTGTGCCTATGGCTTGAAAACAAGGCATACAGTGATTGCACACATTTATCTTTGTCAAAGCTGTGATAAGTAAAGGGGGTTTTGTACACATGGAAATCTGTAATCCATAATATTCCCAGCAGACTGAATGTAAATGAAATTCTTTCCTGTTTTTGCAAACCTCAGTAAAGGTATTTCATAATTTTAGAAAACATACACACATACCAGAACACATGAATATCAAGTATCAGATAAATAGATAGGCAGCAGAATACAAAAAAATGCGGGTAGGTTTCCACATAGGCATTGCTCTTGATTTTGCAGCAGGAAAAGCAAAGCTATAGTGTCGTCGTATGTCTTGCACTTTGCTGTTATATATGCTTATCAGATACATAAAAATGCAATCTTAGAACATGTATTCACTATTTCCAAATTTATAAAAAATCTTCCATATACATATCCCAAGAGCACTCCTACATAGTGCCTATACTCACATGAACACTCTGGGTAGATATAAATTGTATGTCACTTATGTAAGCCCATGGTAATAGAGACGCTAAAGGCTTCACTGTACAGCTTTTGCAGCGATGTTACACATCAAGACTTTGCTTTTTGCATCAAGATCCCATTTCTTTTGTACCCTTCAGCAAACCCTGAGCGCTGTCTCCTCATTTGCCTCTTGGACAGCCTCAGCCCAAGCCCTGGGAGACCTTTGGACCTACAGATCCTACTACATTGACGAGACATGAAATCCCACCAAGGGAAAAAAAGCACTAGGGTCTTGACTGTTCTGCTGCACAAAGCTTCTTTTCAGCAGCAACCTTAAAGAAAACAGGTGGCTACACATGCAGACCTGAATGGAAAAGAGCTTCTTAGCAGTCACCGTCTGAGCTCTAACGGCATAAAATGTGTAAAGAGAAGCTTGAAAAAATTTAAATATGAAAACTGCTACTAAAAGGCACATGAAATATTGCCAAAGAATATTTAATCACTTTTTTTGATTTAAAAGCACCTAGATAAAACTTAGTATTTAGCAACTCAGTATAAGAAGGAGACAAAAATTAAACATATTTGACTGTTTTGTCCTAGCAGATATCAGTCACTTCAAAGTGCTTCAGAATAATGATTTGGGGCCAATATGAACCACAGCAAATATGCACGCTCCTCAAAAGAAACTGAAATAATAAAACAGTGAGTTGTCTCAGAAGAAATGTTGATAAATCCAAACCACTCTAATTTGCTTGAAAAATAAGTCTATCCAAAATATTTAAAATGCACAGATTAAAATTAAAATAATACTTTCTGTAACTTTTGAGATTTCTATGAGCAAAAATAAGTTGAGACAGCTATTCCTTAACAACAGAGGCATTATTAAGTACACTAAAGAAAGTGCCCTTTTGCACGAGAATTAAGGAGCTTGCTTAAGGTCACACAATCAGCCAGATACAACCATTAACTGTAACCAAGACTTCACAATCAGTCTACTGCTTTAATTAGTAGTTTGACCTTCCTAGACATGAAAAATCACAGTCTCCTCTGCCACTGAATTATTTTTTAATTTGATAAAACTGAATTAACAGTATGTGCTATTCATGGATATCATCTATGAACAGATTTGATACAGATGCTCCTAATATTCTTTCTTCCCCTTGTATTTCATCTGCATGAATCACTGCCTGGGTAGGCACCATCTGTCCTTTGTTCTCTGTTGCCAGAATGGGCCACTTCAGAAGGAAAAAAAAATAATCAGTGTCAGAATTTCCTGAACAATGCAAATTTTGAGCTTAAGGCAACACAGCTACTTAAAGACTGGGATTAAATCACTTCTTAGACTCCTTGCCATTCAAAATAGTTTGGGTTTATTATGTGTTTCAATATATGAGACTTTTTCCAGAACCTCTGTAGTTCTTCTGGACCTTTTTTGAGCACCTTTCCAGTGTGATGACACACAGAAATTACAGACCCCAGACCTTGATGCAAGCATTTCTCTTGTACTCTCACAATCTGTACAAAAGTAGCAACATCTAATTGTACCTTCTGGATAGTGTCCCATCTATACATCAAAGAATCCCATTTGCCCTGTGACCTCAGGTTTGCACTGGTAGTTCATGTTTAGTTGGTTATTTATCATACTACGTAAGCATGAATCTCTATTAGCAAGTGAGGCTCTGTAATATGTATCTCTTCTCATAATTTACTATTCCACCTATTTGTGTAATTTGCAAATTCTAAGTAATATTTTTCTGCACACCCTTGGTTGAGAAAAGATTTAGCCATGTATTTTTGTAGTTCACCTCTGATATTTCTGTCTGCCTATAAAGAATGCAGGCAAAGAAGAGATTTTTAGAGCAGAAAAAAATGGGTAAAAAGATAAACTACTCAGCAGAGAGTTCCAAGGACTCTTTGAAAGATGCGTGCAGAGGCTGTTAATCAGGAAACTAAATGTGTCCAACCACATTAATATATATATATTCTCACAAGGCCAGAGCCTAGCAGAGAGACATTAAATTGTTAAAGAGGGTGGTTATTCTCAGGAGTTGCACAGGATGGAAACAGAAGAAGAGAGCAGTCAAATCCAAGCTAAAGGATGTGCTAAATTCAGCTGTGAATTCCTTCTGGCGGGGGACCTTTGTTCCGCACTCATCAGCTCGTGGGTCTGTAACTGCAGGGGCAGTGTCTGTAGCAATGAGAGAGACTGGCCAGCTCAAGAGAATGCCTCCCCCTTCACCCAGGTGGGTCACCCCACCATCTGTGAGCACTGTGTTGCTTCTTCCCCCGAAACCTGAAGTAATTGTGCAGTCAAGTGCTTATCTAATTTACTACTTACTGCAATTTTAAGACACTACTTGCCCCTACCACCTACTATTGTGGTAAAACAGCAGTTCTTGTTTAGCTGGTTATTTATCACGCTATATAAGCATGAATCTCTATTAGCTAGTGGGGCACATTACTCTGTAATATGGATCTCTTCTTGTAATCTACTATTCCACTTATCTCTATCATTTGCAAATTCTAGGTAATACATTTCTCCATACTCCTGCAAATAGCCACCCTCTTTAGCAATTTAGTGTCTCTTCGCTAGGCTCTGGCCTTGTGAGACTATATATATATATTAACGTGGTTGGACATGCTTGATTTCCTGATTAACAGCCTCTGCACTCATCTTTTAAAGAGTCCTTGGTACTCTCTGTTGAGTAGTTTATCTGAGAGTAGCCACCCTTCATAACAATTTAATGTCTGTTTGCTAGGCAGGCTGTGGCTTGTGAGAATATATCAGGAACAGTGTGGCCAGCAGGACTAGGGAAGTGATCGTTCCCCTCTGCTCAGCACTGGTGAGGCCCCACCTCAAGTACTGTGTCCAGTTGTGGGCACCTCACTGCAGGAAAGACATTGAGGTGCTGGAGCGTGTCCAGAGAAGGGCAATGAAGCTGCTGAAGGGTCTGGAGCACGAGTCTTATGAGGAGCGGCTGAGGGAACTGGGGTTGTTCAGCCTGGAGAAAAGGAGGCTGAGGGGAGACCTTATCGCTCTCTACAGCTACCTGAAAGGAGGGTGTAGTGAGGTGGAGTCAGTCTCTCAAGTAACAAGCAACAGGAAAAGACGAAACAGCCTCAAGTTGTGACAGGGGAAGTTTAGATTGGATATTAGGAAAAATTTCTTCACCAAAAGGATTATCAAGCATTGGGACAGGCTGCCCAGGGGAGTGGTTGAGTTGCCATCCCTGGAGGTATTTAAAAGATGGGTAGACATGGTGCTGAGGGACATGGTTTAGTGGTGGTTTTGTCAGTGTTAGGTTGATGGTTGGACTCAATGATCTTAAAGGTCCCTTCCAACCTAGAGGATTCTATGTTTAGCTGGTTATATATCATGCTATGTAGGCATGAATCTCTATGAGCAAGTAAGGCACATGCCTTTGTAATACGGATATCTTCTTGTAATTTACTATTCCACCTATTTCCATCAATTGCAAATTCCAAGTGATACTCAGGGGCCAGCAAGACCTCACCCACGCTATTCCTTCACACACACCGACCGCCTCCCGCGCAGGGGAGCTCGGCCCCGGCCCCCCCCCGCCGCCTTTCCAGGCCTCTCTCTCCATGAGGTGAAGCTTCAGGCGGCTGGGCCTGTCTGCTCCAAGCCTCTGAGAGGCGACCCTGCCTAAAACCTCTACCCGCCTCCCGCCCTGCCCCTGCCCCTGCCCCTGCCCAAGCCGGCAGCAGGGGCTGCCCCATACCGGAAGGGGCCGGAGGCGCACGAGCAGCCGTTAACGGCTCCCGGCGCCGCCGCTAACGGCCTGGGGGGCGACGGAGGGGACGGGCACGCAGCGCGCGCACCTGCCGTTGGAAGCAGGGGTGAGGGCAGGCGCGGCCCCAGCTGCTCCGAGAGTGGGCGGGCAAGCGAGCAGGCGGGGCCGGCGAGTGACGCGGGGCTGCGCGGCGTAAACAGCCCGGCGGCAGCCCGGCAACCAGGCGGGATTGCTGCGCCGTAGCCGCTCCCGGCCACCCTGAGGGTCGGGTTGGACTGGACCGGCCTTCCCCGCCCGGTGCCGGCCGCAACGGACGGGGAGAGGCTTCTCGCAGCGGCCTTGAGAGGTTGAGGCCGCAGCCCGGTGCGGCTGGTGGGGACGGCGGCAGAAGGAAGCTCCCGAGGCCGGTCCCGGGGAGGGAGACTGCCGCCTCGGGCATCGGTTCACGGCCTCGGCGCGGCTTCCCGGTAGACCCGGTGCCAGTGGAGCCCGAGCGGCGGCGGTGGCGGGGGGGTGCGGGTCCGGTCGGTGAAGATGGCGACCCCGGGGATGGGCTGGCAGCAGCCGCAGCACGGCTACGGTGGCGGTTCGGCGCCCGGCGCGGGAAAACTCGGCTCCGGCTCAGCCCAGGGTGGTCTGGGCGGCGAGCACAGCCCGGACCTGCATTTCAAAATGAGCAAGAAGATCGCCCAGCTCACCAAGGTGAGCGGCCGTTCGCCGCGCCCGGTCCCCCGCCACCTTTTCTGTCTTCCTCTCGGTTTATTTTTATTGTTTCCCTTCGCTTCTCGCCGTCGTCTCGGCAGAGATGTGGCTGAGGAGAGGCAGGCTGTCGGGGTCGGTGTTAAGTCCCCGTGGGAGGCGGCCGTGTTCGTTTCCCGAAGGCCGGGTCTGGAGCGGCCGCCTTGCCCCGGGAGCGGCCTCGGTCCCCGGGGACGGGAGCACCCCGTGCCGGGGTCCCGCGGTGCGAGCTCCGGCGTACCGAGAACAGCGGAGGTCGGACAGGGACTGTCCAGGGAAACTGCCGCAGTACCGGTTCCTAGTTCCTTGTGTCCGAATTCCCTCTAGTACAGGCAGGTAGCTGGGTGTGTGGGAGGTGATCCCTGATTGCCAGGCTGATCTTTGGTATTTATTCTGTGAAGACTGTAGCTTCTCTTTTGGAAGCCATTCTCTGAGTCTTTTTAAACAGAGAAATTAAAAGTGATGCTTGTTTTCCTTCTGCTGAAGTACTGTGATTCAAAGTGTCTGGTAATATCTTAAATGCCTTAGATGGTGAGGGAGAAGTGGGAGAATACCTCTGGTCTTGTATTGCTGATTGAACATCAGTTTTCATAATATCACCCCTTGTATAAAAATACATTGTATCTTTGTTAAAGGCTGGGGTCAAACTACAAGGAGTTTTAAAACCTTATTGTTAAGGCTGGTAGGCCCTGTGTTTCGGAAGCGGTTGTAGCTATGATTTACTTACAATAATTTGAAAAATGCTCTGGTGCTGTAATTGCACTTGTATGATGCTCAAGTCATAGGTGAATAGCATTGTTTAGGAAATGAAAGGCAGGCTATCTTTGCTAAAGAGGAAGGAGAAGAAATAATTTCTGTGAAGATTTACATAGCTAAAACATTTAAATATAATTTAAAAGCACTGTGGGACCTGCTAGTATTCTTTAAATATATGCTAAAATGGATGAAGGTGACATTTTGTTGGAACTGAGAATGAAGACTGCTGGCAGTCTCTCTGTGGAGGTAGTTCATATTTATGCACAGTTGATGCACCGTCTACCAGTTAAAAATAGTATTTATTGTGGCACACCGTGCACCTTAATGTATTGGAAGACTGATGACTGAGGGCTATTTTGTCTTGTTTTTGAATTCAGAGTCCGGTTTCTTTACATGTTAACATTGGTGGAACTAAAATTGTAATTTCATAAGGAGAAAAGTAGAATTAAAATAAGGTGAAGAATCACTTTGGTTTTACTCCATGTGCATACAAGAGCTGAATGAAAGTATTAAAGATGTTACTACAAACTTCTGCTCCCTAAAAGGTACGAAAAGCACCTAGAGACCATAAATGTATTGTAGACTTATCTTAAGGCCTAATGCTTATGCAAAGTATTACTTTCAAAGAATAATTTTTATTTGTGTATGTGTCCTTTGATATATTCCCTTCCTTTCTGCAGGAATTTACCCAGCAGTTTATAGCTGGTTTCAGAAACAGTGTTGCACTTCTGTTGTGAAGTCATTTGTGTATACCCATGAGTTCCACATTGCTGGGCATGTGCCCTATGCCCTCTCAGTTACTATGGGTGAGATGTCTTGAGATGGATGCGAGTTAAATATGGATTTAAATGCATGGTGCTGGAATATTTTGAACTTCTGTATTAGAAAACATGGAGAGGTTTTTTTTTTATGATCCATAGTAGAATTCTTCTACAATTCCAGAAGTTGTGTGCGTGTCTGTCCTGCCAAAGACTTCAGAGCAGTTCAAATAAAAGCTATGAATTGTCTTCCGCTTATGTATTTAAAATAACTGTAAACTATGTGCTTCTACAAGGATTTTACATTTGAATTACACTTTTGCAGGACTGGAATCTTGTATTTGTTTCCCAGTGACTTGCAGATTTTGGTAACGTTTTAGTTTGTGTGTTTGTGTTCTGTTTTCAAGTTTTAGGGAGAAAACTTGGAAAATTAGCTGATCTTTGTACTGACTGAAGGTCTAGAGTGAAAAACAGTATTTCTAGATGTAAAACAGGATGTGTAATAAAAATACTTTTCCTGCACCTATCACAACAATAAAATTAAGAATTCAAAGATTTAGACTAAAAGTATTCTATAGCATTAATTTCATTGAGGTACAGGAGCAAATTTTGACAATTTTGTAGTTAGAGTTCTGAGGTCCTACATTTCTGTCTGTTACTTGACCTTTCAGAAAGAGAAGCTTAAAGGAAGTATAGAAACTTCTGGGTAAAGTATAATCTGAACTTTCTAACCTGCTCTAGAATCTGAAGCCTGATTTGATAGATGGCTCCAGAGATAATCCTTGAGGAAGGACTCAAGCTGCAGGGGAAAAATATAAGCACAATACTTAATTTCTGTAAGTGAGAGTTAACTGTCTGAGAAGATTTAATTTCACTTTGCAGAAGACTTCTGGAAATCAGCTGATGCAAAAAAAAAAAGATATTAGGTTGTTTCTATGAAGGTCTTTTGACCAAATTTTGCTGCTCTAGCTTTGTCAAATGCTTACTAACTTCTGTATAGAATTCCTCTTCAGTAATCTAGGAACTTCTTATTGAGAATACCACTTCTTAATTGTACTTCCCAAATTTTTTAATGTCTTTATATATAAGACACTTCTCACACGCCTTCCAACAGTTTTCCCCATTTTTTTTTTTTTTTTGTCTTCTAACTCTTCTGTAAGACTGACTTGAAGATATAAGTCTCTCAGTGGATTTAGAGCTGAAGTCAGGCGCTTTACCAGGTCAAAACAAACCCACCAGTATAGTATAGTAAAAGAAAATCTAAATATGCTTGGGGCATTGCCAAAGGGATACACATAGTTAAATTATCCAGACAGCTCTGTCTTCTGACAAAAGAAATGTGACTCAGTAGTTTATTTTTTGCCTATCCTTGTACAGTTTGTATTACAAGCTGTGGGTAGCAGCAGAAGAAAATGCTTTCCTCACAGAAGATGCAGGTCACTCATGAAGTTCATGTAAAATTCCAAAATTAGGATTCCTCTGTTATGTTTTCACATTACTCAGAGAGAATCTGATGTTTCAGTCAAAACAATGCAGGAACACAAAGAAAAAGGTGAAATTTGTTTAATAACCAGATTTAATCAGTAATTTGGAGTGAGGCAAAATAAGATTCAAATCCGTTTCACTAAGCACAAAACTTCTGAAGTGCTTAATATATTTTTATTTTTGGATGGGGGGGAGAGAGTTACTTGATTTAACTTTAATAGGCTTAATTCACAGGGGAAGGTAAAACAAGTAATTAGAAATGCAGCTTTAAAAAATTAAATTACGTTCCACGTCATGTTTAAACACTGCAGTAAATTGTAACTGAAGCAATTTTAGGTCTTCCTCTCCAGTATAAGCTCCTTATTTTTAGCCGTTTTGAAAGATCTGTGTACCAGCGTGGGGATAAAGTAGCATCTGACACAAAGATTAAAGCCAACAAGAAATAAACTGCGATTATGAGGTTGCATATATATGTTTGTGCTACTGCTTGCTGGAGTGCTAATGCAGTGTTGAATTATTCCTGCTGCAGATGAAAATATGCATATATATATTTAATTACTTTGCATAAGACCACTGGAATAGAAAATAAAAGCAAGTTGCTGTTATGCTTACATCAGTAGGGGAGAATGGGATTAGTTTTTACAATTGCCAGAAGTTCAAGTGTTTTTTGTTTTGGTTGGTTTTTCTGCGTTTTGTGCTGTAGTTTGCAGCTTGAGCATTTGTGATTAAGAAATCCATATCCTAAATGTGCCTGCAAAGTCTGTTGTGCAAGCTTTCTGACATCAACATAAATCTTTGACTTTTATGGAATAACTGCATGATCCGTACTGGGATTATGCAATGAGAATCTTCAGCATTAATTTGGTTGCATGATATTAACTGCAGAAATGGTACATTAACTGGAAGAAGAGTCTCTTAAGTGCCACGCAGATGATATGTGCCCTACAGTGATCATTTTTATCTATTTAATAAAAAGAAAAAAAACCATTCAAAACTCCAATGTTTTCCCTTGGTACATGCTTAGAGCTGGATAAGTCAGTTCTGGAAAGGTTCCAAAAAACTCAGCTAGTTCAAAGACTAAGGCAACAATGTTGTCCAAGGCACGCCATACTTGAGTAAACTAAAGACTGGAATCTGGGACACCCGAGACCAGAGTTGTGTTCTTAACTCTGCAATCAGCATGTTGTGTAAATTTGGCAAACTGCTTTTTTAAAAAAAAAATAAAATTTCTCCTTTGTTTTCCTTTCTGTTAGAGAGAAGTACTTAGAGAATAGATGTTAATGTATTAGTTAGCCCAGTGAGTTGCTTGGGCATGTAGGTAGTAAACTTATTTCAAAGAATAAAGAGCAAATTTGATGCTCTCTCATTCAGGTGCTTATGCTTTTTGTGTGGGCTTTTTTGGTGGGATGGTTAAACATCTCCTTCAGCTGGCACAGAATGCAGTGCTATGGAAGCAAGAGCTATAGGGTTTAACTTGTATTAGTGATTCTTAACAAAATATTTCCTGTGAAACTTTTTTAGTTTTTATTTGGAAACAGTCTGCCTCAGGAAACAAAACAACTAAACCTCTTGCAGAAGGTTCATTGTGTGTAGGATTGTAAGGAAACTTAAAAGAAGAGCCCTTTAAAATAGGGAAGAAACGAGAATCTAAAAGACCCTGTGGAACTGTTTTTATGTTAACTGTCATCATGTGGAAGTTGATGCCATTAACAGTTTTGTAAAAACTTGAGGCTTAGTTTTTTAAGCAACCTTATGTCATCTCTTCAATATGTGTTAACATTGGCAGCAGGCCAGTATTTGCTAACAGTTCTAGGATTGCATGAAAAGAACTGAAATTTTGAGGTGGGTGTGATGTGACTACATATTTGAATGTAAAAAATTTTGCATATACTTCTGACTAGTAATGTGGCAATAAATGTTATGTTTTCTTATTACGTAAAAATAGTTTTCGAGGACTAGAAGGTATGACAGCATAATATTAGAGATTAGATTCTCTTACATTTCTCTGGATTTACTTAATTTTGGTTTGCATTAATTATTCCAACGATAGCTGAAGTAACTCCTCTAAGAAGGGAGAGACTGAAGGTAGGAACTGAGAAAGTGAGAGAGACGATATGTCTGAAGCGGTTGTCTTAAGATGTTTCTCTTTATCGTACTACTGTAGTCTCACCATCTTCCTTTTCTGACTTTGTCCGTGTGGTGTTCTGACTGTGTCCTTGTTCTGCAGTAGTTATGGCCTTAACAAGGGGTACTCACAGAAGAGTTTTCTGCACCCGTGATAGGACAAGGACAAAGATGGGACTCAGTAAAAAGGGCATGTCTTTAATACTATCTGTTATAGCGCAGAAAAACCAAGTAGAGCTTTCAGGTTCTCAAAATCTTCTTCAGACTTTAAATAAAATCAGCAGTTATGGTCTTTATGCGAATACTTGCTAGTTGAAGCACTAAAAATTGCTTTAAAGCACCTGTGGCTTCTAATTTAGACCTGAAGAGGTCTTTCTTACCTTCCACGTTTCGTATGACAAAAATTATGGAATTCGGTGTTTTAATTAACGCGCTCTTTGTCTCTGAAAGAAGAGATCAAGAATCTTAAACAAAAACAAAAGTTGACAATTCTTATATGAAGTCAGGGAACTTTTATTTAATGCTGTTTATTCCCATTCAGGACTAGTAGAAAAAAGTTAATTATTCTGATGCTTTGAAGACCTTAGGACCATGCACCTCTTAAATGGTTCTTCCATTCATTATCATTGCACACCTGCAAGGTGAGACTACAGGCGTGCTATATGGACCTGACATGGGTATATTTTAGAACTCAGTGTTGTGGTATGTGTGAATTAGGTTGATGACTTTACAGTCTTCTGTCACAAGACATCAAAGAAGAAGAAAAAGAGAAGTAGGATAAGGATGAAATATTTTTAATATTAAAAAAATGTTCAAATGAAGTTCCTTTCCTCTCCACCTGCATAGTCTTAATGGTTGACTAACTCAGAGTTCTTCTGAGACTACTGACAACTTAAAGTTCTAAAGATATATTCTGTATGTGTGTGTAATTGAAAGTGTGATGTTGTTGAAAAACTGTCTGATCGCACATTCACATAAGTTACTAGTCTAAAATGCCTCTTCAACATGCTTGTGCATATATTAGCTTCTCTGAAATTGTTTTGGGTTTTTGGGGTGGTTTTTTCCCCATTTTACAAACATCCAAAAGAATAATCAAAGAGACAAATAAATTGGGGTAGAGTGTGAATAATATGATGTGCCACTTAAGGACATGAGTTAGTGGTGGACTTGGCAGTGGTAGGTTTATGGTTGGACTTGATGATCTTAAAGGTCTTTTCCAAACTAAACAATTTTATATGTATCCTCTTGCTCTATGCTTATTCTTATTTATTGCTATAATCAAATAATATAGAATTACAAGGAGCTGGAAAACTATTAGATGTTATCGTTCTATGTACTTCAGCTGTTAAATCTGATATGTTAGTACATTAAAGATATTTAAAGAAAACCTGAAAGGTGAGAAATTTAGTACAGTTTGATGTTATCAACATGTCAAAATTTAAAAACTAAAGAAGAAAAAACTTGCAGGCCATAAATGAATCCTGATCTGACAACATCGCTAACGTGTAAAAACTGTCAACCTTTAGCTGCTTTTTACATATGATGATATAAATCCTATGAAAAAAGAAATATTTGAAATTTAGTTTGATTTTTTTGTGGTGGCTTTTTTTCTGTTGTTATTGCAGTTTTCAGATAAGTACTGCATTATGAAAGAAGGCTTTTGGTATTATCTTGATTTAGGTAAAATCAAGAAAGTGCCAGTTCAGAGTTAATAGCATAATACTGAAATGCCTTCCTCCGGATGCAAAAGTTGTAAATGGGAGAAAGAAAACTCTACGTAATTGTACAGGGTATTTATAGATTCATGTCTTTGTACACTTGTAAATTAGCGTGGACAGAGCACTTTGAAGTACTCAGTCCTGCAAGTTCTTATTTGTCAAGTCTTATAAAAATGTGGCAGCAGAAGACAGTAAGGCAGTCTCTTTTTTTTTCTTTTTTTTTTTTTTTTGTATCTGGAATACCATGAAAGTGTAAAGAAGTTGTTTCAAAGTTATAAGTCTTACCGCTTGTTTAGCAAAAGTCAAATTGAAATTTAATCTTAGTCATAGTGGTTCTGTACTTTCTTCAAACACTGTAAAACTGTATTCAGTAACAGCATTGTTTGTATTTGGATATTTTTATGTTGTCATGCAACCTATTGGTCACATGTACTTTTTTTTTTTTTATGCCTAGAAGTACATTTAGATGCATACTGCATCTAATACATGTTTAGAAATGTTATTTGTCATAAGTCATTGTATTGATGCAGTGACTTCCAGTCTGAAGTAGCTTCTAACCACTGAAATTCTTTCAATATCTCATTCTCTAAACTCAGACTTTGGCTTTAATGAAAATTGTAAATTTTTTCAGTGATACTACTGTTTCCCCACTCAAATCTCCAAGTCTTCATTGAAACTTCACTCTCCTGTTAACTGTGTGGAGGAAGGAGGGCGTTACATTAAATAGTCACTAATTTTTATTTGCTGTTTGCATGCTTACTGCTAAATAAATCTGGCAAATCTCAGCATAACGTTACGAGTTCAGATGCGTATGACTCTTGGCTGGTACAAGTTTGGCAGTAGTAAGCCAGGCTTCTATGTGTTCTTCTAATGACTGATGGCATACCAATAACCAAAGGCATTGCATTCCAAAAATAGCTAGAAGAAACAAAAACAGTCTACAGCTATTCACCATCTTGTCCTACTTAATGCACATTACCTGGTTCTGTTTCCTCAGTCAGGCTTTTTTAACTGAAGGCTATGAGGAAGAACAACCTTTTGCTGAGGTTGTCACTTGGTTAAGCTCAAAATGACAACCTTTAAAAATAGCTACTGTTAAAAAGTTCATGAAGTCCTCCTTGTTCAAGCTGCTCCCATTAAATGAAAGAGAACCTTTTATTTAAAAAAAGTATGAGATGATTATAAGAAATACTTGCTTTCTATTTCCATTTTTATGAGATTACTTTAATCGTTCCATCCTGTTTCCTAAAATTTCATTTGTAGAAACCTGAATTATAATGTATTTAGAAAACAGGTGTGCTATAATCCAGAGATTTTTAATTGAACAATGTTTTTGCTCACAACATGACTGAAAGCTATAACTTCTAGTAAAGGGTGTCTGACACTGCCTTCTCAGATCTGGTATTGCGCAGTATGGATGCTGATATGTTTGGATAGGTTGTACTAAAATGTATTGCAGTAATCTCCTGTGACTGTCTTTGTCCTTTTAAAATGTGACAAATGAAAATAGTGGTAAATCATTTCTGTAATAAAGATTAGGGTAAAGGACTTCTTTAAAATTTCTTTCATTTATGTAATTATAAGTATAGATTTCACCTTTAAAAAATACATTTTATTTGTAATCGGGGATATGTTTACAGGCGAAAAACCCACTTTTTGTGTCATGCCACTGAGAGGTAAAACTACGTGAAATTTTTGATCCATTGTTTTGGTTGGGTGGTTCACTACCTTTCCATAATGTATCTAACATTACAGCATTAACTTATAGTTCCCGTGTCATTAAAATTGGTCTTTTTATTTGTTTGTTTTTAAAAGCATGTGGCCATTTGCTTTATGCTGGGATAGAATTTGCAAAAACGTGTCCTAAAACAGAGACTGGACTTTGACATGAAGATCAGTTTGTGTTCTTTTAGCTGATCTGGCAACATTCTGTGGCCGTTCTCTCTCCTGCCATGATTCTTGTCTTGCCTTTTTTGACTTCCATGCTCTGCTTCAGGCTTTGTCATGGATGCCTTTTCAATCTACAGTGTAAACCATTCACCATTGGATGTATTGAGCGTATTCTGCCTTAGCTTCAAATATTTAATGCATGAGATCGTAATTCTTGTGATTTATGTTTGGGCAGGCAGTGCTGTATTAAGCATCTTTGCACCTTCTGTACAAGCGAAGAGCCTGAAGCAAGTTTAGCTTCTGTTGGTTTTTATTATTTTCCATATTTATGAGTTGATATTCCAGAATAAACTATATTCCAAATCCCAGAATTTTTGGGGACATAACTGTGTGTGTGTTATAGACATGGAAATTTAAACTTCTTTTTTTTTTTTTTTTTTGTGGGCCTATGCCTCCTGTTCCTGAGGGAAACTAAATCTCCTGCTTTCAGAAAACTCTTAGGTTGGCACAGTCAGAGACTTAACTAACATGTCCTCTCACTATAAAATATATCTGCTTCTGTATGTGCCTATATGATATTATGGTAAATGTGTCCTCTTAAAGAAAATCTTACTGAAGTCCTGACTGACGTGCCCTGTTTGACTCTAGAGTAGCTAGCAGTTCTTGAGCCTCTTTCGTTCTCATGTATAGAAAAGGTGTTCTTATAGAAAAGGGAAGAATTTGTTTAAGTGTACAGAATGAAATAAAATTATCTCATGTGAGAAGTATAAAATCCCATTAGTTTGTCAAAGATTTGAGAGTAGCCTGAAGTTTATCTACAAGAACTGATTTTATCGAAGAACATGACATATATTTTAGTGAAGTCTGAGGCTGTGCGTGCTGTTCTTGGAAGACTTGTGAAGCGGAGCCTGGTCTGAGGCGTTGTGCTGGGGCAGTGCCGGGTCTCTCTCCTGCCCCGCGGCCGCGGTGCTGAACCTGTGGGGCTCCTCAGTCGGTGAGCGCCGTGTGCTTCTCTCCGTGGTGCTGAACGTAGGGCCGCCTCGACGTTTCAGCCTCAATGGCATTGATGTCGAGAACAAATAAGTTCAAATAAGTTTTATTTCCAGTTACGCAAACCAGTACATTTCCCTCCTAGCAAGATCTCTTTAGAGGCCCAACTTACATAACTACAATTTCCCAATCCTTTTATGTAGTCAACGTGGTAAGCTATAACATTGATTACACCGAACACTGTGAAGGTGAGTGCAGTGAATTATTTATCTGAAAATGTGTGCCATGCCATTTTGTTGTGGCTTCCGAAAAGCCTGACAAAAAGACAAAGAAGTGTAAATGAAAACAAGCACTCATATTTTTTCAGGGAGTTAGCAAATTGAGAAATGTTTGAGAATACTTAAATAAGCAGCAGCATTTTATTCATATTGTCAAGATTCTAAAAGAGGGGTTCAAGTTTGATTTCCTGTAGCTAACTTAGTGAATATACAATGCAAAACTTGATGTTCTCATTCAGACTTCATACCTGGTTAAATTCTGCTCTGAAATAATTGCATTCTTACCTTTTTAATGATTTTTAAAAGTTGGAAATGCAGTTATCTTATCATGAAATTCATTAACAATATGTATTCTATTTCTGAATGTTGCCCAAAGCGTAGTAGAGTCAAAAGCCCTTAGAGCTCTCAGAAGAGGAAAAAATTGCATCTTGAAATTATATACTACTTAAAAGCACTTATTTCGATGGTTACGCAAAAGTAGTGATAGAGGTCTGTAAGATGACTACCTTTTTTACCCTGTTTCTTCACTTAGGTGCTGCTACTTTTTGTTTTGGGAAGCTTTGAACTTAATATCACTCTGCTGAGAGAAAATTCATTTGTATATGGAACAATTTTTGTAGAGTGAATATCTTTGCTGTGTTGTTTGTTTGTTTTGTCAAGGGCAAACTACTCATCTCCTCAATGCAAATTCCGTTGTTTAGCTCTGAGAACTTTCCAGTGCATTGTTTCACAGAGCCTAAATACTCACAAACAGGCACAATACAAACATAGTGCCTTAAATTCCTCTAGGGTTCTCTATACCTGAAAGGCTCAAATCAAATATGCAAATATTCAAGAAATAAATCTGTGAGGAATTGCAGCTCGGAGACTAAAACACAACTTGGAGTAGCCCTTTGGCCTGTCCTGGTTCCCTTGCAGCAATGTAAGATCTAATCATATAGCAGATGTGTCAACTATCTCTATTCATCTATCTAGACTATTAATGGGATTTTTTTCTCACCAGGAGGCAAATTGGGGAATTTGTACATCTGTCACTAAACCCTTTTTTTTTCTTCCTTTTTTCTTTATCTTCCCCTCCCTCCTGCCTTCCTTCAGTATGCTTCTCAAGATTTAACTGTCTTAGGAAATTGCCTAAAGCTAACTGCACTACAGATTGGCAGTGGTTGTTTCTGACATAACCTGATTGGTAGAGGTTAACATCCCAAAACTGAGAAGGGGTTTTGATTGGGTGTTGGTGGCAATACTGCCACACCTCTCCCAACACAAGGGCATTGAGTTGCAGTTGCAAGTATATGCTAAACCAGTCTGTAACAGGAGGAAACGGTTGATTCAAGTTGTATGCAGAATGAATACCTAAGCTAATTCTGTTCATTGGAGAGCTGTGAAGGACTATTTTTGAAGGTTTATCTTTTATCACAGTACTTATTTTCACAGAGATTGAAGCAATTTGATTAATTTGACTTTCTAATTCAAGTCACTGATTTATTGCGTGACAGCTCAGGAGGTATAATGCATGGCTGATCTTTTTTTACGCACTTGTGTTTGCCTTTTTAAATGGTGCGTTACCTGCTGAGAGTCTCAGTAGGCTGTATCGGATGTTGAAACAAATGAATTTCTTAGTGTTTACACCTTCACCTTAGTTTATACATTCCTTATGCTTGCTTTCTAAAGAGAACTGCATTGCTTTCAAACAGAAGCCATGTAGTACTGTAGATAACATAGCTTATTTCTAGGTAATTTTTGTTTATTCTTAGGCAGCTGGGACAGGGTGGAAGCTGAACCTACAGTGAAAATTTCACGTATCAATACATATAAGATATGAGTCGTATGGATTAGAGAGCTTCAGCATTATCAGCTCATTTCATACCTTGTTTTCTGAAGTAGTACCAGATACGAATCTTCTATGTAATGTAGCTTAAAAGCCTTTCTAAGGCAGCTTATATTGCTTTCCTTTTAGATGTTCACAAAACATTGACAACAGAAGTTTTCTTTTTTTTATGTGGCCTGAGAAATTTAGATGATCAGGTTTCCTGAGCTTGTCTTGTTTTTTGTTTTTGTTTTTTTTTTTTTTTTTTGTAATGGATCAGGAAGTAAGTCTAATTCCTGGTGAGTGCAAGGTAAACTGTTTACTTCGGTAATCAGTCCATTACTGCTTTTTGCTGCTTTTGGAATGTTTATTATGTATTTCCTTCTTTATTATGGTACACTGGTATCACTAATGTTCCATTCTAATGGCACTTCAATTAATTCATTGAAAACTCCGCACTGAGTTCTAGTGCATTTTATATCCTGGTTCTGTGACTGAAGACTGCCTAAAATCCAGGAGGTATATTAGAAACTTAATGAAAAGGCTATGGCAAACTAACAAGTGCAAACATTTAAGTTTTTATCTGTAAAGGAGACATTTATGAAATGCACGTGTCTCTGTTGGTATGCACTGAGCTTGTTCACTTTTAATGTTCTTTATGATAAATAACCTTTTCACTTTCATGGAAGAGTAGTTGTTTTGGAAGCTGTATTATACACAGTATATTATGTACACAATGTATTGTATCTAACCCTTAAACTACAGGGAGAAAGCCATGGAAGTTCTCTTTAAGTATAGATTAGAATAGGGAGAGAGTCTACCAAAAGCAGAACAGAAAGGTAGGTATCAAAATCTCTGTATTAGAACCACTTCTGACTTTGTTATGGGAGAAGTGGTGCATTAATTGCTGAAGATACTGTGCTTACTGTTTCTTAAGACTGCTATTATTAAACAAAAACAAAAAACCCCCAAAAACCAACAACCAACAGACCAAATAACACAAATGCTATATACTAGCTAAATTTGAAATTAAACTTTGAAAAAGTATTTGAAAACTTTGGCAAATTTGTTGTCCACTGCAAAATGTTTCAGTCTGCAGCTTGTTCTGTACTGTCTCTTAACTTTTTAAGACATCATTTATAATTCTATGGAATTAAAGCTGGTGTATTGGAAGCTGCGTTGTACATAGAATAGTCTTAAAATGTGCCTCAGTAATTTCTCAGTATTCTATCAATGTGTTCTTTGTATATGGCTTACTGAGATCATTCCTAAATTTTCTCTTAGCTAATGGTGTATTTTGCAGTACGCCACCAACTGAGCTCATTTTTTAAATTTCCTTTTTTGTACAGAAATGGAGTTTTCTACAGTAGTATTCAGAACTAGGCATGTTTGTTTGAGAGACTGAATATATATAAACTGACGTGCACGATACAGACCTGTACCTACCTCAAGGCCTCCAGCCTTGAGATAATTATTTAATGTGAAGTTGCGCACAAATGCTCAGTAATTTTTTATTATTCTTTTCTTGCAAGGCTACTTGTATGTGATTTACACGTGTTCATTGATTACCACTATTTTTCTCAACTGTTGATTTTTTGAAAGTAATTTTTTTACATATACTGCGGAAAGAAGGCTTCTTGGTTTTCCTTTAGTCCTCTGTCATATTAGGGATCCCAGACTTTTGTTTTCTTAGGACAGCTCTTCATGCCCCAAACTTGAGATCTTGACAAACGTCCTTGTTTGGCCGACTCACCAGGTATGGGGAATTTTTGTTGGAGGTGAAAAATTCTGAACTGATATACCTGTGTACTTTATTATGATGAATTGCTGGAACAGTAGGAGTTAGTCTCCCATTTAATGTGGAATAAAGTAAGTATTGTAAAAGAGGCAAATCTAGCAAATAGTTACAATTTAAGTACTCTTAAAAACATATTGTATTCCGGTTGCCAAACAGAAGCAATAGTAGAAGTCTTTATTACAATTGCATAGGATGACTTTTTAAGAACATTCACTGGTGTAGCTCTCCAGAAGATTAGATCCAACTGGATGACCATAATAAGAAAATACAGATGTTAGACTGGAACTGGGTGTTCAGGTTGAGGAGCCACAGGATTCCCCTTACTGTATTTGATAGAATGAATGGAAAAGAGATGCTTTAGGACAGCTTTAGGTCTCTAATGGAGATAGTACAGTTTTCCTACTAAGGTATAACAATCTTTCCTTCTTTTTTTTTTTTTTTTTAAATTGAATGCTTAAGAAAACCTGTGGTAGAAGGAACTGGAACTGCACAAACTTTAAGTATCTATAGCTAAACTAGAGATTAGGGAAAAAAGTGTATTCAGTCTTTTTTTTTTTTTTTGTGGGACTGTTTTTTAGGAAATTTAAAATGAGATACGTCTTCACTGCTGTTTATCGTATGCCAGTGTGTTTTCTCCAGGTGTGTCCTAGACAAGAAGACATTAAGGTAGATTGAAAACTGGCTGAACTGCTGGGCTTAAAGGGTGGTGGTCAGCAGCATGAAGCCCAGCAGAGGCCAGTCACTAATGGCGTACCCTGGAGGCTGATACCGAGGACAGTACTGTTTAAGGTCTTTGTTAGTGACCTGGATGATGAGACAGAATGCACACTTAGCAGGTTTGTGGACAATACAAAACTGGGGCTAGCAGTTGATAAAACAGATGGGTGTGCTGCTACTCAGAGCTGGACAGACTGGAGAAATGCACTGACAGGAACCTCTTGCAAAGTCCTGCATCTGGGATTGACTGGCTGGAAAGCAGCTTTGCAAAAAAGGCCCTGGGGTCCTGATAGACAAGTTGAACATGAGCCAGCAATGTGCCTTTGTGGCAAAGGCAGCCAATGGGACATACTGGACTGCATTAGAAAGAGAGTTGCCAGCAGCTCAAGATGGGTGATCCTACCCCTTTCACCTGGCACTGGTGAGGCTCACCTGGAATGCTGGGTCCAGTTCTGGGCTCCCCAGTACGAGAGGGACATGGACATGCTGGAGCAAGTCCAGCAAAAGGCCACTAAGATGACGAAAGGACTGGACCATCTGTCGTACTAAGAGAGGCAGAGAGCTGGAACTGTTTAGCCTGGAGAAGAGAAGGCTCAGGGGGATCTTATGAATGTGTGTATGTACCAGATGGTAAGGAGTACAGACAACTGAGTGGGCATGTTCTTAGTGGTGCTTCGTGAAAAGAGGAGGCAATAGGCACAAACTAAAACATAAGAAATTCCAGTCAAACATAAGAAAATACTTATTTTGCTGTCAGGATGGTCCAATACCAGAACAGGTTGCCCAGAGAGGTTGAGGAGTCTCCTTCCTTGGAGGTGTTCAAAACCCACCTGAGCACAGCTTAGCATATTCTGTTCTAGCTGACCCTGCTCTGAGCAGGGAAGTTGGACTAGATGATCTCCGAAGGGCCTTCCAACCCTTCTGTGAATCTGTGTACATTTTGTTCCTATAACAGTTAATATGTTGTACCTTTAAGTTGTTGGTGTGAAATGACAAAACTAATAGCCAGTATTGTGTAAACACTGAGAGGTAGCTTTTTAAAGCAGGGTTTCAGATTTAGCAATAACTTGGTTTTCCCCGTTAAATTCTCTGAGCAGTGTTGTCCCTTACAATTTAAGGGGGGAAAAAAGTCCTATTAAAAAATAGAACTTCAAAGATTATATGAAAAAATCTTGATAGCTTATCTCCAGTGTTTGGCTAGCAATGCATGAGAAGGAGTAAAATGTTCTTTTATAATTAGCTGTCTGTTCTGTATGTAGTAAAGCATTTGTAAGAATGTATGCTATGATTATGGACAGCTTTTCTGAAAGACTGTTTCAAATAACTTCAAAGTATTTTCCCGTATTACTATATTTTTATAATGTAGTAAGAAGCAGAAATTTGTCTAGTAAAACCAAACTTTTTTTGGGTCTTAAATTGGTTGTTTTATTTATTTTATCTTAAATTGACCTTTCATTGATCATAACACATGAATTTTAAATGTTTAAATATAACATACTTCTCATTATTTGGCATTATTTGGTCAACAGGAAGAAAAGGGGGAAATGAATGTAACCCATCATAACAAAAAATATGATCATTCTGGACTATGGTAGAGAATACATTTCTACATAAAATTAATTCATAATAAAGCCTGGAAGTTTTTTAATGTTTCTTGTTGATGTTGTAGATTGAACTTTTCTGTTTGCATCCCACTGTATCTGTGGGGAGTTACTTGTCTCTAAAAAACCCTTGTTACTGTTTCTCAGTTACTTCTTCCTGCATCTACTGGTTCTTACCTACCCACAGATAGCGAGGGTAGGTCAGGTTCGTTGGTCCGTGTGTTCCAAATCTTTAGCAGCTTATGCACATGCAGTTCCTTGTTGGCTCTGTAGGTGTGTAGTTCATTAAATAGGTGTGCAGCACCAACACAGGCTTGGGATGTCTCTGGAGGCTCTGGTGTTTCAGACTGGTCGGTACAGACAGCACCAGTGCTCACTGGCAGCAGCACTGGGAACAAGACACTTCACCTGAACTGGGCTGAATAGAGTGCTCTGAGCCAGGGACCCACATGTTAAGTCAAAAATTAAGGTTTACCAGAGATGTAAGGTTGATGTTTATGTAGGATGTGTAGTGATGTGTTTTTCCTCATAGGTATCAGTTCCTTTTTCTATGTAAAATTGGAGAGAATGGACACATTTTTAATTAGAAAAGCATTCCATCATGACTAAATTGCTGGCAGGAGCAGCTGACCATGCAAGAGTTGGTCAGCTCTCCAAACCGTAACATCTGGTTTGGAGTCAAAAATATTTCTCAGCCAAATAATAAAACTTTCATCTTTCAGCCACAAACAGTTTTGAGCACTAATTGTTGTTTGTATTGCATGTAGTTCAAGACACCACAGCTAATGCAGCAACGGACTTGTTTAACCTTACCACATAGAATATAAGTAAAAACTCCAATACTCAATTATTGGCATAAAAAAGGTTGTTATTGTGACTAACTCACTCTGTTGTAGTTCTTCAGACCAAGGAATATACATTCTTATTAATGATTACGTTACTGTTTTGTATGAAAAGTATTAAGGCCTTTATCTGGCAGTCTCAGTATTCTTGGGGAGAGTATGGTTCTGTCTGTACCTCTGGAATGATAATGCTAACTGAAAATACAGTAAAGCACAATTAAATTTTTTTTTTCTGTCACCTGATAAGAACTGCAATATGTATGATGCATTTAGAGTGGAGCTGGGAAAAATATGAATTACTCAAATAAGGGATTTACGCTTCTTAGTAATATGCAGTTGTTTCAAGCTACTAGTATTTTTAAAAGCATTTACAAGCATGCTTAGAAAATGGCTCATCCTCTCATTTAGAAGTAGAGAGCACAAAACTTGTTTTATCTGCCTACCTCCAACTTTTGCAACCTACTGTTTTTCAATTTTCAGAAACCTACTTGAGCAAGATCTATATGTTTTATCTAGGACTTTGAATGTGTTAATTTCTTCCAATGTACTTCAGTTTCTGCTTTCATTTCATTGAAATGCTGTTAAGTTGCTTTTGCTTCCCTTAGTAGAGACTTTTTTTTTCTATGTTCCTATGCTAATACGGTGCATTGAATTTTCAAAGATAAAATCTGATATAGCTATTCCATTACTTTAAAAATACTGAGATTTATGATAGAGAAATTTGATAGGGATGGAATTCAGGCTGCTGAAAAACATATGCTATGATACAGCATTCAGCTGCATGCATTTTATTTTATTTTTACGTTTTCCATAAGACACCCATGTCCTTCTTTTAGGGAGTGAATGGTGCTTATTGAATTTGTAGATGTGCAGTGCTTTTTGTATGGGTGATGAGAATTTAAAAATACCTTCTGAATCCAGCATTGCATATAGGCTTATTTTTCACTTGGAATTTTCAGTGAGGGTCCCATTGCCAAATCATAATACCCTTGAAAACACTACTTTTTATACTTTCTGTAGATTGTAGTGCTGCATAACCTCAGACTGGAACACTGCCTGAAGTGAAGAACATCATTATGGCACTTCTGTGCACAAAGACAGGAGTCAAGGGCTGATTTGAGCATGGGATTTGACCTAGTGTTCTGCAAATACTTATTGTAATAACCTCATCATAAGTGTGATATTTTTTATAATACCTTTTAAACTACATTGTTTAGCTTCTTTAACCAAAACTAAGGCCTCTTAATGCAAAATACTGCATGTTTGGTTTTAATTAAATAAAAACCTTAGTTTTCAAAGTATTTCCGATATCGACAAAGGAATTGGGCACTGGACACTGTTTAAAAGACAGGGAAACTAACTTTTGGGATGCAATAGCTGGGACTGTATGTTGGTGACAGGAGGGAGGTGAAAGCTTTGTGGTCAGAAGTTACTGTTGACATCACCAAAGACAATGAGAATATAAAGGGTTGAAACCTTGGGTGAAGGGCACTGCAGTGATAGTTGTGATTCTGCTAATGAAATTGCATGGAGTTTTGCTGTCATTTTATTACAATGTATTGGAGGAGTTTTGAGTCTTCAAACTGTGAAGCTCTTTCACAAGAAAGCCAGAAGTCCACCTGCTCCCTGCAGAGATATTAGCAGCATTAAGAACAGTTGCCAAAACCATGGAAGAGCTATTTTTTTCCCCTCTTTCATTAAATAATGTGTACAGATGTTAGAGAAATTGAATTGGTTTTTGTGATTTTTTTCTTAAAGTTATTTCCTTGCTATGTAAAGGTGAGTGAGACTGTTTGTTTTTTCTTTCCATCTGATACTGTATCAAAACTTTTTTCTTTCTTTTCTTCTTTTTTTTTTTTTTCCTTTTAATCTAAAGCCTGCCTTCCCCCCCCCCCCCCTTTTTTTGGGGGGGGAGGGGGGGGCACGGGTAACAATGTTATGTGTGTGTTATTTCAGACAATAAAACTTAGAATACAGTGTCTGGGCTCTTTTTTAAAAAAGCAACAAAAAAAACCTAAAAAAGACCCCAAAACCCTCAGAAAACAGAGCTTGCTATATTACATGGCACAAATCTTGAATCTTCTTTTTCACTTACAAAGCTCAAAAGAGTTCTCGTAACTTGTCTGAACACTTGACTGTAGACACTTCTCCAGTCCAGAACACAGAGGCTCTGTGCTTGATTCCAGGAGAGCAATTGTGGGCCTTCTTCATATTTTCTGGCCCTGAGGGCAAGTCAGTGCAATCTTTCTGTTGCTTGGCTGAATAATAACGGAGGACTGGTCCAGGTTCTGCCCTCACAAAAAAAAAATCACCCAAACAAAACCAACCCTCCCCCTCCTCCCAAATTCCTAAATTCTCTGCTGCTTCTTTGTTGTCCATTTTTGTTGCGTCTTGTTCATTTTTAAGATATACACAATAAACTAATCAGATTTTTTTTTTCTGTTCAGATGTGTTTTGTAGCTCTGATCTGCTGTCTGGGAGTTGTGTGGATTTGCTGGAGTTCTAGGATCACAAAATATTGTATTAAAACCACTTATTGCGCGAATAGTTTATTCACTTACATATATGCATATACACACACACATATGCATACACACATACTTATCCATACCTCTATATTGGTGAGAGTGCTTCCTAGTTAAAAAACAGAAAGACAACATCCCATGTTGGGGTGCAATTGAAACATCCCATAGGATGTATCTGGTTACTTTAAAACTTTCACTGAAGGTTAGGCAGCTTTGATGGTTTCACAGCCTCCTTGAGCTGCTTTCCTCCCTGGGCCCCCAGACTGCTGGCTTTCCTGCAGCTACTTTTCTGTTCAGCTGGAAAGTTGGCAAGCTTATGTAGTGAGGGACCTCAGACCTTAGGAGATCCACATACACAAGATGCCTACTAGAAAAGCTATAAAAAATGAAATTATATCTGGGAAACCATCAGGCCTGCAAACCAGAACAACCAATGTTGGCATTTTAGATGTTTCTAAAATGAATTTTTTAAGAATAGTTAGCATTTGGAAAAGAGGAATTTGAGATTTGGTTTTTGTTACAATTTAATTTCATGTTGTAATGTATACTGTGTGTGTTTATTATCCAACAGAAAACCTCTGTTCAAATTTTGTTTTAGGCTATGCTTTTAATTCTTTTACATACATGTTGTATTTTTCAATGCATTAAATGTGCTTTTTTTTCAGTGGTATTTACAGCAGCAATGTGCATATAAAGGCAAAACTTTCACCAGGAAAATAGCAGGTTAAAAAGTATAGAAAAAACATTCTACAAGAGCTATAAGATTGTAATAAGACAACGTTTATACACAGAATCACGGAATATTTGACTTATTTGTATCATGAAAACGTGCCAGATTGTCAAAGTAACTTTCAGAACACCTAGATGTTTTTTCTTACGATTTAATAGATAACCAGAATGCCTTTTCTCATAATATTATTTCATGTCTGTAGGTAATATATGCTTTGAACACTAAAAATGATGAACACGAAGCTGCTATCCAAGCCCTTAAGGATGCTCATGAAGAAGAAATTCAACAAATTCTTGCAGAGACCAGAGAGAAGATCTTGCAGTATAAAAGTAAAGTTGCAGAAGAAATGGATCTCAAGAGAAAGATCCAGGTTTTAGAAGAGTCACTGGAAGATCATAAAAAGATGAAACATCAGGCCTTGACAGAATTTGAAGCCTATAAGGATAGAGTTGAAGATATGCAGCTTTGCGCAGAAGCTCAGCATGTCCAACGTGTAGTGACCATGTCAAGAGAAGTAGAAGAGATCAGAAAGAAATTTGAGGAAAGGCTGCGAAGTTTCATACAGTTGCAAGTACAGTATGAGAAGGACAAGCGTACAGCTCTGGAAGACTTGAGAGCTGCCCACAGGCTTGAGATTCAAGAACTTCTCAAGACTCAACAGAGTCAGAATGCTACTTTAAGTAAGGGGCAAGAAAAGTTAGAGGAATTGCATAGACTGGAGCTGGAAGACTTGAACAGTAAAGTTGAAGAGTTAAGACTGGAAAGAAAAAAACTCATTGAGGACTATGAAGGTAAACTCAGCAAAGCACAGTCCTTCTATGAACATGAACTTGATTCTTTGAAAAGATCTCAGCTTTTTACAGCAGAAAGTCTGCATGCTTGCAAAGAAAAAGAAGTGGAGCTAAGAAAAGAATTTCAAAACCAGGAAAGTATGTTACGGAAGAACTTGGGAAAACTTAAAACTGAATTGCAAATGGTCCAGGATGAAGCTGCCAGTCTACGGGAAAAATGCCAAAAACTTCAGGTGGCTCTTGGTACAGCAGAAAACAATGTTCAGGTGAGACCAATTATATGTTATTAAGACTGTGAATTTTCTTTTCCTATTTATACTGTCTTTCCCTGTGGCTGGTAGGTTGAGGTGACTGGAACACGTAAACTTAATTTTCTGTCACTCGTACTTGATTATCATCTATTTCTAAATTTTTAAAATTTATATTATTATGTTTATTATATGTGTTTAATTTTCCCAAACTGAATTAATACTACTTTATATTCCAGTAGAATCTAGAAACCCCTATCCAGGGGAAAGTTTTGGTCTCCTTCCTTTCAGCTCTTCAAGAATGAAGCTTCGTTGTTCTAGTCATACTACCCAAAGTGTAGTATGTTCAATAGACTACTCAAAATGGGTACCACTTAAAGAACAGACAAAAAACCCCAAATCAAACCCTGTTCCCTCCACCCCAAAGAAAGAAAGAAAAAAAAATATGCAAAATGCTAAGCAATATTGCATTAGGTCTACATATAAATTCATCCCTCCTCCACCCCAAAAAAAAGGATTCTGAGAGGGAAGGAGGATGTTGGTGACTAATATCACTTGAGATGTTATACTGACAAACTGAAGTGCTTGCTAGAAAAGTTGAGAAACCACTTATCTAGACTGCTGAGTTTCTTGGAGAAATATATTTGACAGGGATGTCATACAACTGACTATAAATACAATGAGGGTACTGTATTCAGTGCAGTCTTGCTTGTAGAGAACATTAGTGATTATCTTGCCTAAACATGTTGAGTGTTAGGAAAAGTAAGTTTTTGGGAGGTGAGAAAAAAGACAACTTTCTGAACTGTTTGAACTTTTTTATTATAACATCTTTATTGCCATTTTCACAAGCAGTAACTGAAATGTTTTCAGTATGTACTGGTTTTGGCTGGGCTAGAGTTAATTTTCTTCACAGTAGCTAGTACGGGGCTGTATTTTGGATTTGTGCTGGAGACAGTGTTGGTAACACAGGGATGTTTTAGTTACTGCTGAGCAGGGCTTACACACAGCCAAGGCCCTTTCTGCTTCTCACACCAGCCCCACCAGTGACTAGGCTGAGGGTGCACAAAAAGTTGGTGGGGGACACAGCTGGGACAGCTGATCCCAACTGACCCAAAGGGATATTCCATACCATATGACGTGCTCATCAATAAAAGCTGGAGGAAGAAGGAAGGGGGAACACTTGGAGTTATTGGTGTTTGTCTTCTCAAAGTAACTGTTATACGTGATGGAACCCTGCTTTCCTAGAGATGGCTAAACACCTGCCTGCCAATGGAAAGGTCCTTATTTTGCTTTGCTTGCATGCACAGCTTTTTCTTTACCTATTAAACTGTCTTTATCTCAACACACAAGTTTTCTCACTCTTACCTTTCTGGTTCTCTCCCCCATCCTGCTGGAGGGCAATGAGTGAGTGGCTGTGTGATACTTAGCTGATTACCAGGGTAAACCACAACACAGTGTTATTTAGATACTAAAGTTTCTTGTCCTTAAATAAGGACAAGATGTCCCAGAAATACAAAGATTGTATTTTTTTGGTCAGCACAAAATAGGACTGGGTGCACTGGACTTGAAGGAAAAGAGTCTGTGAAAGACTGCTTGGTTTTTGGTAGTTGTGCTGAGGTCTGGAGAACAGTAAACTCTATGAGTAAGCTTAAGCTTATCTTGTCTTTTGCATTTAGTTACTCTCAAGTTTCAAGACCAGAAGTACCATAAATGTGATGGTCATAGTAATTTTGGAAGCATCATTGAGTAGAGCTGAGATGGGCCATGAGCTTTTCCCATTTACAATCTAATTCCAGCTCATCTTTTGGACTATTCTTCCTTCTTGTATTAAAGGCTACAGGGTATAGTGAAAGAAGACTGCCACCTTTATCAGATGTTAAATTCAGAATACCTTTTTCCAGTTTCCCAAGGGGCCTCCCAAAAGTTCCTTTCCAACTCTCTTCAGTTAACAAAGCAGAACTCTTGCCTTTCAATTGATTACACCAAGGAGGTGGGGTTTTGGCAACCTACAGCAAAGAGGAAACCCACTGTATATTGATCATTCCTGCAAAATAAAGTTAGTCTTAGTCTTAGTTCCAAAGAGGAAGAGTCTAGTACAGTATTCACAGCAGATTTTTTAAGTCAGATTTTTTAAGATGCTCTGATCATCATGGAGGAGGTGACCAAAGGCATAATCTCACCACTTCTGCTGTCCATGTTTCATTACACAACCTGCCCAGTGTTTTCCCCAATTCTGTTTCCTGCTTTAGTTTCTGAAATGATCCCTTTACTATTCCACTGACTTGAATGATGAAAAATCTAGCTTTCCTTTTGAAACAGAACAAGATTTCCTTTTCCTTCCTGCATGGCTGAGAACACATCATCATCATCATCGATATGCTATTGTGAATCAGTACACCAGACTTAAAGCATAGTAGAAGCTTGATTTAACTAATTGCCTAGCTCTTGTTTTATGTATATCCGTGTGCAGCTTAATTTGTGTCAGTACTAAACACTCACAGTTGCAATGAAGCACACTGTAAACTGCTGTGAACATACAATGTATTACTCAGTGTGAAGAACTCTCAGATATCAGAAACCAGGTTTCTCAAATTGGCCCCCAAACCCTGGACCATTTTACCATTTTTATTTTTCGTATACCTTTTTGAATATTGTCACTTTTCTTTTATGCATCCTTGTCATGCCATGTATCCAGTATCTTGTAGTGCTTCAACAATATTTTTGGAAAAACACAATACAAAACGAATATGACTGTAATATCACAAGAGTTCAGCTTTTGTATGAATAAAGCTTGCTTGCTGAAGGGTCTTTTCAGTTTTTTTTAATCTAGTGTTTGTTTAAACTTAAACACGATTGTATATAATGATAACAGGCATTATACTGTTCTTCCTCTAGGTTCTTCAAAAACAGCTAGATGATGTGAAGGAAGAGGAGATGTCATTGTTAAGCAAACACAAAGAAGTGGAAAGTGAGCTAGCAGCTGCTAGAGAGCGCTTACAGCAGCAGGCCACTGATCTTGTTCTCAAAGCCAGTATGTATGTCAGGAACTTAATCTGAAATGAACTTCATCTCTTTATTCTAGCCTTTCCTCGTTCTGTTAACCACATGCAGATTTAGAGTGCCTAAAGATTGTTCAATGCTGTCCATAGATATTTCTGATGACTTGGTTTTTAACTGTTTTGATATCACATGCATTGTACTTGGGATTCTTTCTCTGTGTACTTACTTGTCCAAATGTTCTACTTTGTATGGCATGTATGCATCTTCCAGGCCATGGAATTTCTTGCCTTAACAGCACTTGTACAGAATGCTGCTACTGTGTATATGTTCTCCACATAATCACTGAGAAATGCTTCCTATTCCTCCATCCTTTTTCAGTTGCCTTGTCTTTTTGCTGAGACTTACTGCTGTACATCTACTATCAGAAGACTTGCAGCTTATCGGTTAATAAATCTGTTAGGATTTTCTTTATAGCTGTTTTCTTGACTTCTCTGTGCTCCTTGGCATAAGGAAAGGCATAGAAAATGCTTTTAGATTTGCCTCTACACATGGGTTTTAACTTAGTGGCATTGTCTCTCTAGTAAACTGCTTAGTGGTAGGGCATGGGCCTGAGCCCAAGTACTTGAACTTGGTTAACTATGCTTATAGGTAGGATTGTAGGCTAAAAGTAAGCCCTTGACTTACCTTTGGACTTTTTCAACTAGACCAGTCGTAGAAATACCTGATTATTTTCCACACAAGTTAGCATAAGCCCAGGGGCCCTTCCCAAAAGTCACTTTGGATATGATCACCTTGTTTTGAAGGCTGGGATGTTGCCAGACTGTACCAGTCGGCCTTAGGGACAGAAAATACTTCACAGCATTAACTTGCTAATGCTGTAATAGTTTACTATTTATATTATATACTGTATGTACTATTACTGTAATTGCTTACTATTAGCTGGCTACATGTGGCCTAGCCCTCAAACTGTGTATGTGAATGTGGCCTGTATCAAGGCTTTATTTCTGTCCTTCAAATAATGAAGCAGGTCCTACAGATGGACTGAGTGTGTCTGCTACCTAGGAGACCTTCATGCCTAGGACAAGTGGCATAAACGAGCTAGCTAAGGTAAAGGCTAGGAATAATCTGAGCTATATGTTTGGACAATATAGAGGCCAGCTGGGACCCAAGACTGCAAGGTCCTACTGGATGTAAATAGCTAAAAGAAATGGGCTCTCTGCTAAGAGGATCTCAAATCATGGTTCTCAAATGGGAATCTGACCCTCCAAAAAATGACGTGTGAGGCACTTACAGAAAAAAATCATGACCTGAGACTGTTGGAGGAAAGAAACCTGTTCTCATACACTCTTAGGCTGTTCCTGTTTCTTTCCTTAGGCAGAAGCATGGGAGAGGTTCACCAGCCAGCCCCAGATTTACTGGAAACAACATCCAGGCTTTTTTTCTTTATTACTGATGACAATGAGTCATCTAGACTGTGAGTCCAACGCTGGTCTCCTCTGGCACTGAGGTTTTTAGCTTTACCAGAAATGGCAGTGTGTCCATGCTGTTGCTGAGCTCAGTGGCACTATCAATAGTACCTCCTTGCTTTACAGCACCTCGCTGTGCAACAAGAACCAGGAGCCCTGTTTACAGTGGTCCCACCAAGCCTTTATTGTGAGATATAATTGATTACCAGCTCCTTTGGATATGTTTTCTGACCCTGGCTCACTGCCATCCTCTTTAATTTTCTGCTCATGCTTGGATGTCAAAAATCCTGCCCCAAAGAAACTAAATTCTTGTACTTAATTACCATTCAAAATATTTACTCATTGTATTTCAGTTTGAAAATGCTGAGTTATATTTATTTCCCATAAAAGATTTATTCTTCTTCCATTTATCGTGAGATTCTAAACTTGAAAGGAAACTGCTGTGTTTCATATGTTCTGTGTAGAGCATGAGGAATGGGAAACCTCTGTTGTGTGACAAAAACTTAGATTAGTGTGTGTGTGCACTTACAATAAAATATGCATGTACATAATACTTCCCGACAAACTTGAAATTCTTGTATGATATACAGATACAAATTAAGTAGAACAAGGAAAAAAAATACCTGAAGTCATAAACCTTTTTCCACTGGTGATATGAAGGACAGATGATTATATAGTCTAGCTTTGTAGATTTTTTTTTTTAAATATATATAAAGAAATTAAAAGCAAGCCTCTAACCTGCAAGGATTTAGATCATACTTTACTATGGAGAGAATGAGTTCTGCTACATCTTTTAGTCATATACCTATAACAAAATAAACAAAGTGTAATTCCATAAGTTTTGCATAGCGTTAGCTGCTGTACCTAGCATGCTGGTTAAATTATGAGTTTGATAAAACAGTAACATCTTTACTATTAGACTTCAACATTCTGCTTTCTGTTGTGTAGTTTATCGTGGGGTAAAAATGTGTGGTTTTAGGTGGGGCAAGTTCTTCAAGACAGACTGTCCATGTTCATACTATTGCCTACCTTTGCTTTCTCTGGAGTCAATATGCAACTTTGAACCAGGAAAATTGAAAGTAAAGGAGCCCCAGCACCAAGCACTCTACTGTTGTTGGACATTTTACAATAAAACTAAAAAAGGGAGAAGTGGAGGGGAAGGTGAGCATCGTAGTGAAGATAATGGACATCCATATGAAAGCTTCCACTAGAGTTGAACTTCTGGAAAACACTGAGCTATGAATGTGTACTTAAATGACATGAAACCAATGCTGTGAGGTTTTAAAGAGCTGTTTTGTTTTTAGGTCACATTGGAATGCTTCAAGCTACTCAAATGACTCAAGAAGTTACAATCAGAGATTTGGAATCAGAAAAGTCTAGGTTAAAAGAAAAACTATCCCAACTGGAAGAGGAAAGAAACTTACTACAAAGCAAAACTCAGAGTCTGGATGAGCGACAAAGGCAGCAAATTTTGGCCTTGGAAAAGGTTAAACAGCTTATTGGCTTTAGTTGAATAAAAACAAAAGACCTAGAATTCTAAGAAAAAATTGCTGGTTTGATTTTTGTTTTATATAACTAATGTAGAGTGTAAAGTGAGAGTAGTGGGAAGTCAGATTAGATGTTCAGACTGCTTTGGACATCTTTTAACATTTTAATTTAGTTTATGACCTCGTGTGTAGATGCCTAGTATCTAAAGTGTCTCAGTAAGGAGAAATGTGAAATGGTTAAAGAAGAATTAAAAAAGCCGTTCTCTGAAAATGTGCTGAACATGTTTGAAAATACTGAACTGAAATTTTCTATAGGTATGATATCTGATTGCTGTTTCCCCAGATTAAATAGAGAAAAAAAAAATAAGCTTTAGTATCGTGGATATATTGAAACTACCTTTTTGGTCATTGAATTATTTAGTCATTGCTTAGTGTTTACTAAATTTGTTTAATATGGAAGTTAACTTATGTAGATTTATTTTATCAGTAATGTTTTTGTATTTTTTTATTGTTTAATAGAAATGATTGTATATTTATCTGTTTCTTACAGAAAGTAAATGAAGCAAGGGAGTCACAACGTGAATATTATGAGAAAGAGCTGGTAAAATTGCAGGCAAGATTGGAAGGGGAGGCTGCACAGTTAAAGGAGGCTCATTCTAAGACCTTAGAAGAATTAGCATGGAAACACCATACTGCAATTGAGGCTGTGCACAGTAATGCTAATAAGGATAAGAAAAAACTGCAGATGGTAGGTTTGTGTTTTCTTAATAGTCAAACTCTACAAAAAGCAAATGTTAGAGTTTGAACCTTGTACTGCGTGGTGGTTTTGTTGTATGGCAATTTTTATTTGGAATTACCTGCAGATCTCTTGTGCCTGTCTGAAGAAACTGCTCAGCCTTTATTAAAATAACATACACTGCCAAAAAAAAAAAAAAAAGCATTTGTTCTGTCATTAGTCTGCACAGAAGAGAAATTCTCAACTCAAAACAACTTTCTTTCTCAGTATAGTAAGTGTGGTTTTTTCTCTGGGTTTTGTGACCCACGTTCAGAAAGGTTGGTATATTGCTCAAGATCATTCTTCTGAAGGAGATGAAAGATTATGTTACTTTAATATTTATTTAAAATTTTCGTAAACAGTCCAGAAGTACAAAAAGATATTATATTAGTAATTGACTGTCAGTGTACTCGAGGACAGCAACAGCTGTTCCTAACTTACATCATAAAATTATGCGAACTGTATATCAACTATTCATTTACCTTTGTTTGGAATCCTGAAACTGAAAGGCTGCTTTGTTTCACAAAATTGGCCTTTTCTCTGTTGGCATAACTGAGAGGACCAGTTTTGAATTATTATTTCCCAATCTGATTGTATGTACACGATACACAAATTTTCCTTTATACAATAAATATGGGATAAATATTAATTGATTAATTTAACGCTTTGTGAGGCTCCTCTAGTGTGTTCACAGGAAACATCAAGAAACACAGTTGTAGTTAGCGATGTGCATCTTAGACTGTTTTTTATAAATTATTTTACTGGTGTTGCTTCTTAGTTTTATCTCAAGTCCCAAAGATTTTTTCATGACTTCCAGTGATGGAAGTAGTTCTCCGGGACATACATGCATCTGATCTTTCAAGTTCACTTTCTTTGTAACTTTAAACATGCTTGTTATTAATACAATGTCTCTTAAAGGTTTCTGGGAATATTCTCTTTTACTTCAGTAAGATGTGGGGTTCTTTTTTTTTTCTTTCTTTTGTTTTTTATTAAACTAATGTAGAGAATAAAACAAAGGATATCATAAAATGTTTTTTTTTCTTAAACCGTTGAAACAGGGAGCACCTCTATAAATGTGAGAAATGTGAAATTTGATTTTAGCAAGGGAAGATTAACTATGAAAAAATGTCAGGGTCAAGATCTCAGTAAATCTTAATCAGCGTACTGTCTCCTGTCAAACCTGTCTTGCTAAGCACATGTTGTGTTCTTAGAGTAACTCAAGGAAGGAACAGTCAGTCTCAAATGTGGAGAAAAGTTAAATTTAGTATGAGGAAGAAGATGGTATACGAGGAGCCTTGGGACAGAGGACACGAGGATTTATTGGGACTGAAAGACTGGGAAAGGCATCTGGAGTTAGGAAAGCTTTGAAAGAAATGGAATAGAACAGAATTCTAAAGAATGAGAATAGGACTCAAGAAATGGCTTAAATATATCTCTTTGCTTCAATTCTTCCATCTATAAAATGAGCTGTAAAAATGGCATCGGTTCATAGGATGATTATGAAAATAGAGCTGCTAATAATTTTGCAGTACTGCACAGCTGTACTGCCAAGTATCATAAAAGAACTAATTACTCAGTTATCAGTGTAGGGTCTGAATAGCACTAGTGAAATTTTGCAGACAGCAGATTTCACACTGTGAACAAGAAAAACTGAGCAAGTCTCATTTAGCAAGCATCATTTGTCCCATGGTTCTGGTCTATGTATTTTCATAGCTGTTCCTGAGATATTTCTGATTTCTCAGAAATCTGAGCCCAGGGCTACAGAGACACTGAATCGATGCTAAGCCTTGCATTACAGCTGAACGCCTAGGAGGGAGTTCATACAGGAGCCTCTGCATCTGCATAGAAAACCTTGAAGTTGTGTTACCTGGAGCACTTTACCTGGCAACATTAATTTTTTTCGGTACTTTGTGGTATAGTAAATTATATAGTATATTCTGCTGGAATATACAATAAAGCTCTTAATTTTAATGTTTCATGTTCAGTATTCTGTGATATAAATTGTTCTTATGAAAATATATTCTGAATATTAATAAATTTAAGCATATGTTTATAGTTTTACTTAATAAAAGAAAAAGGTTTCTAACAAATATACAATGTAGGCTCATGTAAGAGAAATTTAATTCATCTAGCAGTTGCTTTCAGTATTTGGCTATTACTCCGCAGAGATCAAATGAAAACAGAGGTGTTACTTGATTCTTTCCATATAATTGAACTTGAAGACTAATTGTTGATTTCTTTTGGTTCTACCTAAATTTTATAGATATGGTGTGGGGTGCTTTTTTGTTTATTGTAATGGTCTGAAAACTTCCCAAAGTCCAAAATCCAGTCCGGATTTTAAACCTTACTATTTTCTGTGGGGATTATGTGTAGGAGATAGATGGTAAAGGCTGAAGCATGTAAGATTAGAGAATGAACTCAAAAAAGAAGGCATCCATTGTAAAAGGAAATAAATCTTCATGTTTTAACACTTTAAGGAAAGGACGATTCTTGGTTGAGATCAGGAATACTTATGCCAGGAGGAATAATTTTCATGTGGTGCATCTGTACTTTGTACTGATCATGTGGCAAGTATTTAATGCTTTTTCCCACCCTTTTTATTTCTGAAGGAGCTGGAGCAGCAGTTTGAGAAGGAGAAACTGCATTTGGAGGATGATAAGAATCAGCTCCGACAGCAACTAGAGAACCTGAAGGAAGAGCTGACAACCAAACTGACTTCTGCCAATCAGGAGGCAAGGTTTAATTTCATTGTATCAGCTAATGGTCCTGTGCACTACAGCACATTCCATCAATAATGATCTTGTGCTTAGGGTCCAGTGCAGAGCTGGGACTGCACTGTTCAGTCTGTTTAGTGCCTTACTTCTGTCTCTTCAAACACGCTAAGTTACTTGACTGCTTCTGAGCACTGATTTTATCGTCCTATACAAAATTAACAAAGCAAAAGAGACTGCAAAACAGTTGACATAAACAACCTTTCTTGTTTTAACTCTGCTTATTTTCTCCTTAGGTACACAAACCTCTACACAAAATATGTCAGGAGACAGAGGGAAAATTAACTGTATTTAAACCCATATTTGTTTACAATTAACATATTGTAAATTCTGGTCAGCATCCTGACTTGATGACCTTCATATATTTCCATCAAAAGATGACATGAATACTTATTTATAGTAAGACCCAAATTATTTGCAATGTTTTGATACATAAAATCAATGTTAAATGTATCATAGAATGGTTTGGGTTGGAGGGGACCTTTAAAGGTCATCTAGTCCAACCTCCCCAGCAATGAGCAGGGACATCTTCAACTAGATCAGGTTGCTCAGAGCCCCATCCAACCTGACCCTGAATGTTTCCAGGGATGGGGCATCTACAACCTCTCTGGGCAACCTGTTCCAGTGTTTCAGCACCCTCATTGTAAAAAATGTCTTCCTTCTATCTAGAAGTACTGAAAGGCTGCAGTAAGGTCTTCCCGGAGTCTTCTCTTCTCCAGGCTGAACAACCCCAGCTCTCTCAGCCTGTCCTGATAGGAAAGGTGCTCCAGTATGTGTTCTTTTAAGTTTAATAAATGGGAAAGATTGCCCTTCTGAAAGTAATTTTATTATTGTTATTATTAATAATAATTATTTTAATGTATATATTCTTATATGTTAATATATTGTGATGATATATTATTAACATATCAATACATTACTAAATTAATATACACATTAATGTATTAAAATATTATATATTAAAGTATATATTAATATAGATTCAATATATTAATATATACTTTCAGAGTAGGAAGAGTTCAGCAGCACTGATCAGTCCATCCCGAGTGCCTCTTAAACAGGAGACTACTTTCTTCTGCTAGTTGTGAGTGCCTTTGCTGGTACTTCAGACCTTGGAGAAGGTGCAAACTGAAGCTGGAACTGCTCTTGCTGTTTTAACAGTATGCTTAACTACATTCAAATCGATATAAATATAATGTATTTGTTATATATATTAGCAAAATCATACACAGGTTTATTTTTCATTTCAAAATTACAGAAAGTTTAGATATTTCTTCTTAGTTTTAACTTATCTGTTGTGTGTTAACTTTCTTGCTGGATTAGATCTGAGTAGAGCACTGTTGTCGCTCTATTGTCATTCAGCGCTAGGCTTTAATTTAGTTACTCTTTGTCAACTTCTCTTGGGTTCCTGAGTAATAAACTTGCTGCTTCTTTGAAGGAAATCACTTCGATTCTTTTAAGAATGAGTTTTCATTATCTAACTGCTATCAAGTTCAGGCTTGGGAAATCCATCAGCACACTGAATTAAGAAAACCGAGGCATAGCTAAGGAATAGTTAATTCTACCATAAACTACAGTAGGGAATTAGGGTCAGCTGTTATTTTGTAGTTGAGCGTATATACATTCTTATGCTAGGATAAATGCAATACAGCGTATTTTGTCTATCAAGAGAATAAAAGTGTACAGGCAATAAATTCAGGGTGGTCTGTAAATCCACTCTATGTAGTTACAGAGGCAATACGTTTTGTTTTATTACTATGTTTATCTTAAGCACGAGACAAGCGCTTTACTTGAAACCATAGCTTACCCTTGGATCTCTATTGACAACTGTGACAAGAGTTTCTCAATGTCTTTGCTGACCTGGAAGAAATTTGACTGTGAAATGTCTGGCAAGTTTTTAGCTTAGTTCTCACATTTCTATTGCTGCTTCCTTTTTTTGTTTGTTTTGTGTCGTTGCAGATGTCATTTAACAGTAGGTATGTATTTATTACTCAGTGCAGATGTTAGCTTAGCTCTAGCTTCCCTGCTGAGAAAGTTGCTTTTGAACCTACGCCATCCTCTTTCCTTTTTTTATAGCAATTATCTTAGCTAAAGGATGAGGAAGATTCAAGCCTCATTAGGCTTGCTGCTAGTACCAAGATATTTAAGACCAGTGTAATCTTAAATACTTACCTGAGGTTTTTTTGAGAGTTCAGGTTAAGTCAAGATCTTTACTTTCTCGTACGTATCTCTGGATGAGGCTGGCAGTTTACTCTATAGATTTGCTTGCTTTCACTGTTGACCAGCCAAGACCTTTTAGAAAGACTCTGTTTATGTCGCTTGACAGAGTAGTCGAAGGACTGGCCATCTCCTTGCAAAGGATGTCCGATGATATTACTAAGAATCACTTTAAACAGCCTCCAGCGTTGCTTTGTCAGTAGAATAGACCTAAGCCCCGTGAGTGGCATTCCTGCATAACATTTCCATATCCTTTAGATCTCAGGACTGCTGTTCACTTTCGTGCCGGGGGTTTGCTACTACCAGCTACGTAGACAGTGGTGCACTTTGGGGATATCAATACAGTTTTAGGGGCAATTTTTCCTGTAGGGATTCTCTTTCAGGTAGTAGTGCTCTGTAGAGAATTAGTAGTTGTTTGTGTATAATGCAAAACTACAAATAGCCAAGTGCTCAAGATTACATTAGTTTTTCTCTGAGATCTGTCATGCCAAAGATACTTGGGATTCCTTCCTGAGAAGAAAGGAAGAGTCCCTCTTTTTAAACACTTCATGGGTTGCATACAGAGGTAGAGAGTTCTGGGTGTCCATGTATGTGTATATGTATGTGTGTGCACCTGTGTATGTTATAAAGAATATTTGCATATAATTATGCCAGCAAGCAGAAAGACTAGTTATAACTGTTACCTGTTCATACCTGCAAACCAGAAGTAAGTCTTTTCTTGAGACAATTCTCCTGTTGTGGATGAATTTATCCCAACATACAAAGGCAATGGCCTAGACTATTACCTCTTGCAAAAGCTTCGGTTCCAATTAGCTGCTGTTCTTTGGTCCCCCCTGCCTCCCATTATTCTGGTTTTCCAGCCTACATATTTTGAAAGTTTTTCTTTTTCTATAGGTGGTGAAAAATGTCCAATCTCTAATATTTTTAATTGAAGCAAAGCAGTATAGCGTCATTTTACAGTTGGGAAGCTAAAGCACAAAGAGGCAGAAAAAAATGTATTGTTATATAGCGGTTAAGGAAATGATGACATAATACAGATATTAGATTGAGCTTCAAACAGGCTAATTCATGGACAGGTAGCAATCTGAAAACAGAGAAACATATACCCTAGCAAAAGTTAATTTAGCTGTTAGATTAGAGTTTATATATTTTTGAAATAATGGTTATCATTGTTTTAATTAGCATAAAACATGCTTCCTCACAGTAAAATTACAGGTAATTTCAGAACTTTTATGTAACTTCTTTCCTTGCAAAATGATTCAAACATAGGTTGGATATTTTTTTATGTGTAAAAATCTTTTAATTGAATCTTTGATTTTATAATAATACAGGAATTTTTTTTTAATACAGAAACATAAAGTGATATTAAGGGACAATAGACTGTGCAAATAAATATTTGTCTAGGTTGGAATTAGAAAACACTGGAAAAAAATGAAACCAGGATGACTTCGCTTCCAATAGTAATAATTATGGAAATTACAACTTTTTTTTTGTCATAGGTGTGTCGTCTACAAGACTTAGTACGAAAAAGTGAACAAGGCCTTGGTACTGCAGAAGGACATATCTCCAGTCTTCAAGAAGCTCAGGAAATACTCCAGAAAGAACTAGAATTAACTAGAGCAAGACTGCGAGAGACCACAGATTCATTGTATAGTGTTGAGGTAACCATAATGTTGGAGAAAAAATTGTGCAAAGCACAGTCACAGCAATTTTGGTCTTGTTTTTAAAACGGCAAGGAGTGCTCTGGTGTACATATGATTGAAGTAGCTTCCTATGGTTTCATTGAAAGAGAGATTTCTCTTTTTATTTTGAGTAGAGAGAAGAAAAATGGAGAACTAGGACAGGTTGGTTTGGGCTTTTTTGCTTGTTGGTTGGTTGTTTTGGGGGGCAGTTGGTTGGGTTTGTTTTTTTTTCAGAACACATTTAGTATTTAATGAGTATTGCTGCAAGCACATCTTTCTGTGGTTAATATAAATTGTAGCTGCCAAAATATGTCTGTACAAAATATATCCAGAATTGGATTTCTCAGAGGCTTAATAGAATTTAATGAGAATGTAAAAAGGATATGTGTTACACCAGTGCTATTCCAGACAGTTTCAGGTCCTGGTGCAAAACAAGACCCAGAGCTTACTATATCTAGAAACCCTTTTAATTTATTTATTTTTATGCATGCATGCCATGTTTTCCTCAAATAATGGGCACAGTCTTCATTTCAGACTCAAATTTAGAATTTCAGAAGACATTTGAGAATAGTTTAAAAATATACGCGATGATATCTTGAAAGATAACAGAGTATCATCCAGAAAATGTGACCATTTTATATAATAGAAACAATTAATTTGTCTAAGCACAAATATATTGCCATTCTGGTTGGCTTAGTTGGAACTGGAACTGTCAATCTGTCAATAGTTCATTGACTTTAATGCTAAGTATCATACTAAGTATAACCTTTCCTTTTAATTTCATCAGTAAACAATGCACATTTACAAGATCATGGCAATATTTGAAGTAGAGCAGCAAATATTTATAAAAAAATACTAATAAAAAAATCCCTGAATCTGTTTCCATACTGGTGTTATTTTCTTAACAAAACCAGCCTGAAACAGGATATTTGGGGTTTGGTTTTTTGTTGTCGTTTTTCTTTTTAAAAAAAATTTGTTTCAGCTATGGTCATTAGATGTGCATCCTGCTATATTTTATAACTTCCTCTATATTTCCTTATAATTTCTTTAAGTGTCCATATGAACTTCTGCATTCTCATCTCTTCATCTATTATAACATTTAAATATTCATATATAGCAAGTTACTGGCAATAACATTTATCTTAACAGATTTAAAAATATATAAAAAAAAAAATCCTGCAAAAAATTCTCACTTTAAGTGTTAATTAAATTTAGGTGGCCATGTTTGCTTCTCATAGATGAAGCAAGCACTGCTGAAAAACATTTGTCTAAGTATGATTTCTAGGTAGTACCTAAATACTATTTTAGTATGGTAAAATTTGAACAGAAATTGATAGGAATTTTTAAGTGGTGGGGGTTTTTTTCTGTGCTCAGACTATGAAACCCTGATTCTAGCGGGTTTGTCCAGTCAAGAAGCAGAAAGAAGATACATGAACTTTTTATCAAATCCACACAGTGCAAGCTTTGAAATGCAAATACTGAGTATTTGCTGATTTAAAAAAAAAAAAAAAAAAAATCCAAAACATGCTTGACAAGAACCTAAGCAGCCTGCTCTAATTCTGAAGTTAGTCCTGCACTGAACAGCACTTGCTGAGCTTTTGAGGTTCTTTCCAATATAAATTATTCTGTCATTCAAGGTAACAGTATTTGAAAATATTAAGTCCAGAATGACTTACTGGAAATTTGCTTTTTATAGTAATGCAGAATTCTGTTCCACAAGTAAGAAATATCAGCAGATGTGTAGACATTAATTGTGTGTAATTAGGAACTACACACTGAAAAAGTTACAGTTCAAGTTTTATGAGCCAATTATAACTGACATTTTTATTATAAAGGTTTGAAACATTTAAGGTTTGAAATACTTTTTTGCTGCTGATCAGTCTCTATTGTGAAGTTTGTGTTTGCAGGGGGAACTAGATCAGGAGAGACAACAGCACGAGGCGATGATTGCTGCCATGAGAGAAGAGGAAAAGTTCAAAGTCGACAGAATGGCTCGTGACTTGGAAATAAAATGGACAGAAAATCTTCGGCAAGTACTTTTTTTTCTTTCATTCTTTAATAAGAAACAAAGTATGTATTGCACACAAATGTAATAGCAAATAAAACATAAAGCAAAAGTTTCTGTTATTATCTAAGCTTTTCCAATTATTAGTGAGTTCTTATTTCTTTTCACCTCTTGCACAAGGCCCACTGCATTTTAGTTATTTTAGGTATTTGCTTTTAGACAGGAATGTAATAAGCTTCGTGAAGAGCTGAGGCTACAGCATGAGGAGGATAAGAAGGCAGCCATGACTCAGTTGTTGCAGCTGAAAGAACGTGAAAAAAACGCAGCAAGGGATGGATGGCAAAAAAAAGTTGAAGATCTTTTAGACCAGGTAACTACGTTCTCTTTGAGAATTGGAAGGCCATTGCAGTTTAGTTGCTGGTGGTTTATTGCTAAGTAACTACGTGAGATTGGTTGAGATATCTGTCTTGAAATGAAATTTGTTAGTGTAATACTTTTTAAACCTAATTGTTATCAAACTTTTAAAGTAATATATGAAGATGCCTTAAGATTATATGAATGTCCTTCTTTACACTAAATGTGAATAACGCTTTTAGAGAGGGTGTTCACAGTCTCACCTATTCACTAGGATTTTTTTTTGGTTGTATATCTGCTCACATACTCTATTGTAAACGTTTACCAATGCTAATTGTTCGAACTTGGAGTTATCACTTATCTTTACAATAATGACACTGTACAAGTCACTGAAAAATCAAAACGTCCCTCAGTTTTATGTCACGATTGTTACAGCTATGTCTTCTCTTAAGTGATTTTGAACATTATTTTGGGATAGTGTTTTATAAATCCTGAGGTTTTTGATTGCAGCTTGTATTTATAAACTCGGTTACATTAGCTAATTCACAGAAAATACTTGCTTTGTAGTTTTTCCAAACCATAAATGCTATAGAACTGGTTTTATTGACTACAGCTTGAAAGAATAGCTGATAATGAACAAATATATTTTAAAGTAAGAGAAACAGATTTTGGAACTCACTGAATGTCTGCGATTTCAGGGTGTTATTGTGGAGTGGCTTTTAATTTGCTGTCTAATTTGAGAAGTCTAATAACTGAACATGCACTTGATTATACAGCTTCCTGTAGGAACACATAACAATTTATTTTGCTGACAATGGAATTTAAGCTTGTAAAATCTTGTGGCTTAGGTTCATAAAAGCTGGAGGTTTTCAAAGTTCTGTTACTTTTTACAACATGATTGTAATGAGACTTGGACTCATTTGATTTTAAGTTTCACTTACTGCCTTTACCCACACTTCATTTACTGTCTTTACTTCTACCTATAAATAGCATTTTCTCTAGGAAAGTAAAATTTGAAAGGGATATGTTAAACCTCTAGTTTTAACATACTTTGAAAATATTTTACTTATCTCTGCCTTTTAAAAATACCATGACAAATCTAGCCTACAGTTTCAGAGTGGAAAACTACTATGTTGCAAATGAACAATTTTTTTCTACATATGGAAGAAATTTTGGAATCGGAAAGCTCAGGAAGCTAAATGTAGTAAGGAGAATCTTGTGAGAGAATTTGGAGGTATAGGAAGTGGTCTGCAAATGCAAAATGGTTGGTTTGGTGGTTTTTCTTTTCCTTCATTCCTTTTACTGTACCAAAGACCTGCACCATTTCTTAATGGCATGTGTGTTCAGGGGACTAATAAGAAAATAAACCATAGGAGTCTTGACTTTTTTTTTTTTTAACCCAACTGTTGCTTTTCCATACCACTGTTTGAGTTGGATTGGTATTTCACAACGATTGAAAAGTTATTGTTGGTGGTAAGGAATTAAGGTTTCCCTCTGTAAGAATCTACATTTATTCATTACATCTGGAGGAGAGAGAATTCCAGACTATAGCATACAAGATGGGTAACTTAAGTCTTAGAGAAATGGGTTTGTAGTAAGTCCCTCCTGATTGGTCTAGAGACCAAGTGTGTAGTTATCTCTGATATGAGAAATGGTTCTAGAAGACATAAAAAGAAAGTGCTTTTCCTTTTTTTCCTGTAAATTGTACTAAGTACTTCTACATCAATCCATGTGAGAATTTCTTCATGAAATATGTAGTGCATTCAGATGTGCTAGCTCTTTTCCATTTCTCTTAGCTGTGTAATGGGCTTTTAATGCTTTTCTGAAAATATTTTACTGCCGAGAAGGCTTCAACCATGGATGAAATAGTAGGAACTTTCTCTTTTAAAGCATGAGTGTGTTCTCTCTTCTGCCTCTCCATGTTGCTCAACCTTCAGTTCTGAGCAGTGAAATGTAGAGGTTCTGTACAGATCTGTATTATTCTTACCTATTTCTTCTTGTGACAGATATTTCTTTCTGTAAACCGAATCAAGTATTTTGATTGTGGATGGGCTTTTCTGTATTTGAGGAAATACAGATTCTCCCATCTCCCTTACTTTTCAGTAAAACATGCGTTCCAGTAGAAGAAATGGTTTTGTTGGTGTGTTTTTCCATTCTTATGTAGCTTCACGCTATTATGTGACCAAGCATCAGTGTGACATTCTTCTTTCTACCTTTGTCAACTTTTCGTATACAAAGATATCATCTTCTATTAATGGAAATATTAGAAGTAGTATAGTGAGAATGGACAAAAGCATACTACATATGCTTTGGTAGCTGTTGTTTATTTTTCCTGCTGCAAAGATTCTCTCCTTTTTTGTAAAAAATGTATAAGCTTCCTATGCAGAGTTTGTTTCTATGATGGTGTGTTTGTTTTTCGCAGGATCTTCTTGGTTGGAAGGGACCTTTGAGATCATCGAGTCCAACCAACAAAAAAAAAAACAAAAACCAAAAAACAAAACCAAAAACAAACAAACAAACAAAAAACCACAAAAAAAACCAAAACAAAAAAACCCAAACCACACAACACCAAAACCAAAACAAACACCATCAAAATTAAACTATCAAAAAATATAAATATATCAAAATGTAAATATTTGCATCTGATGTAGACATTATTTGAATTGTAGTTATCAGAAAATTTCAAACTCAGTCTTACAACCCTGGCCACTAAGTGTACTCTTGTTCATGAAAGTGGAGTGTTGTAGAAAAGTCAGAGCTGTGTGCATCCATAAATGCCCATTGACCAGCCTTCTACCGGAGGGCAGTTATTGCTCAGTCTTTATTTGCCGATGTGGAGGTGCTTATCGCAGAGCTGATGTGCATCCACATTAGCAGAGTCAGGAAATGCTACTTTCTTTCCCCAGCACAAGGATTTCACAGCCTGCATAATCCTTACTTTAGAAGATTTGCTTTTGAAGGGGTGCTGGAAATTTCTACAAGAGAAAACCTGCACATAACCTATATTTACTCCCTGAAAGAAGGAAGATTAACTTTCAGCACAGAATCACCTTACTGTGCCGCCTTTCACCTGATATCGTCCTGAACACATTGCCTGAAGGCTTGTCTGTCAGAGAAGAGTAAATTTTAAGTAGCTTCCCCCTAATTCTCTTTTGTCGTTCTTGTATTCAATAATACTAGTAAGGCTACCATGACATCTAGTGGATGGTAAGGGATTTTGGGCAAGATTTAAAAAGCACTTAGAAATCTATAATGCTGAAATCTGAAAGAATGAAAAGAAAAAACATTATGAAGGTGGGAGCAAAGAACAGAAGGCACCTGGAATGCAGTTCAGGATAAGGTTCTATGCCTCTTCTTTCATCTCAAGATATTTGTTATTTTTTGAAAGGGACACCACTTTCTGCAGCTGTTGGAAACTCTCAGAAGTGACCAGCTCTGAAAACTGGTCTTAACAGGAGTGGGCTGCAACTCCTGCAGTACTCATGGAGAATCAGGGGAGCTTTGGGAGTTTCTGCCTAGATCCAGTGTCTGTAAACGTCCCACCACTCATCATTGGTTTAGAAGAATTGGTGCTCCTGTATTCTGAATGGGAAAACTATGCTTTAAGCTAGTCAAAACCTATTGGACATGAGGGTATGAATAACCATGTAATTCAGACTCCCTGCAGCTTTCAGAGGGGCATCTGTTGAGGGTATTTCCCACTCTTTCATGACTCTCTGTACTTCTTAATAAGGAATCCCCCTTGTTCTGGGCTCCCTGTTGTATGCAGAGACATGATCCTGGAGATTGGTTGGTGATTTATTATATCCGGATTGGTCATTGTAGTTTTGCCTGAAGCTCAATAATGAAAATAAATGCCCGAGATCTGTTTCTCTTTCTGACCTTTTAGTTCCAGTCTTTCTGACCTTTTAGTTCCGGTGAGCCCACTCAGCCTGTACTGCACTCTCTTCATTATTTTACTCTTTGTTTAAAAGATCTGAATGTAACAGAGGAAGTTCATTAAAGACCATTTACAATTAAGAGCTACCCAGCAATACAGACAAAGAAAATCAAAACAAATCAGTTTTTAAAGTATTTTCAGTGGGATACGGTAGGAATACTAACAAATTCTAGCTTTGTTATTCTGTTTAAGGATAAATGCCTTCCTGGACTTTTTTTCATCTCTCTTTTGGTTTCTTCTTCATTAAATTTTTTCTCTCATGGTGGTGTGTTTAATTAAATTTAAAAATACATCTAGGCTGATGTTTGAAACTACACTATCTTCATATCCAAAGAAACTTGTTCATCTGATCATATACTTTTAACTTGAAAATAATATTACCAGATTTTGTTTGGCAGTTGTTTCAGTTAGTAAATCTGGAGGAGACTGAAACAGTTTTTAATTCTACCTGTCAATGGATGAAAAGAACATTGAATTCTTATTACTGTATGTAATTAGTGATGCATGAGTCAGGAAAGAGTTTAGCTTGATATTTGGAGTTAAGTTTACACTTCCAGAACTGGTAAATAGAAATCTAAGCCAAATCCAACAGTAATACCATTCCTCAAATCAAATTCTATATATGTATATGTTTTTCCCCTAAATGTAAGATAAAGACTCTGGCAAGAGTCTAGTTTTAAAACATTACTCTGCTCAAGTAGCTTTTGCATAGGTTAAAAACCACTGAAACCAGTGGACCATGGGAGGAATGAACTCTAATTTATAAGGTGGAACAAAAGTTGTTTGAGATTCAGTAGATGAATAAAATTCCAGATTAATGGCAGGAAGGATTAGCCATGATGCATGTATGATTTTTAAATTCCTGATAGCATTATGACAAATAAGTAAAATTAAATGAAGGTCTAGTACCATTCCAAAAACTTTAAAAATTATCAGTAGATTCAAACGATCCTCTTTGTTCAAAACTTTCTCTTTAATCTTGACCATTTAACCTGCAGTTTGTCAAATTAAAAAGATATAATCCAAAATCCAACCAGGTAAAAATATGTCAAAATACCTAGGTGTTTTGCCCAGCAGTTTGATAGAATCCTACAACTGAAAGAGCAGAGCTCTATCTTTTTAAAGCAACAGGATAATTACCACCTTGTGATAGTCTGGACACAGCATCTTCACTCAGTTGCTACAGAAACAAGAGGAAATCAGGACCAAATTAGGTCCCAGCGACAGCTACATATTTCAGAATGCTGTATATATATTTTATTTTCCTTGATAGAAAACTGTTGGGTTTTGACAGAGGGGAAAGGGAAGGGGCTCTAAATGATGATTTTTCTTATCGGTCAGACAGGGCAAACTTTGCAGCTCTTCTATTCCTGGCATGTCACAAGCCTCAAGCCAAGTACAAAACGTTGTAGTAGGAAACAGCTGCTTTCCAAATCTCTGCAGAGTCATCTGTCATGCAAACACCAGGCAGCCACAGACAGTGCATCTGCTGACAAATCAGTCTTTCTCTTCAAACGAAAGTATCTCAAGGGAGAGTGCTGGGGTTGTTGTTATTAGCTGGATAAAATGGACTTATGCCAAAGGTCCCTTCAGCTTCCTCACTAGGCATCTCAGAAACTAGTTTCTTTTACTCACGTCTGATGGATGTACATAGGTGTTCTTCTTCAGAAAGGTTAGCAGTATCTATTGGAGGTCATTCTTAAGATGAGACAAAGACTGTGTGGCAATCGAGATGTGCTTTGGTACAAGAGATGAAGTTGGGTATTCCCCAGTTAGGGTCTCGGGTATTACATATTAATTTCTGTTGCCAGCAGTATTTTGAAACCTCATTAAACTCTATACCAAAGTCAGATCTTGACACAATTTGACACTGAAATGTCAATGAGAAGAAGTGTTACATAATGGATCTTTGCGTGACATAAAGACTGATGCTGAAATTTAGTGTCAAGTCTCTATAATCTGGTTGACAGTAATCTTTAGTCAAGGGAAACAATGAAATGAGAGAACTTCCATGCACCCAGTAAGCTGATGTCCTGCAGGACACAGTGCAGCTGAATGAAAATGTCAGTGGTGCAGTAAATTCACTCTTTGAGGAAAATGATACTGTTTGATCACTAGTGCGGCCCCTGTTGATAGTCATGATGGGAACACCAGCAACTGTACATTACAATAAGCAAACCCAAAGCTTGAGTAGTTTCAAATCTCTAAGTATGTGCTTTACTAGAACACAGATTGGCCCAACTACATTGAAAATGCAGCTCTTCTAGGAGAGATGTTGAAATAGAGGTGGGAAAACAAATCTTTCCCTGTGTCTTGTGTGAAAGGTCTTTTGGCCCTGCTGTGTGGACTGCACACCGTGGGTTCTAAAGATGCAGCAACCTCTTTGCTGTTCCTCTGGGTCATTAGGTAGTTCTCTTGGCTACATCTGAGGCTTAGCTGTGCATATGCTGAGGGTGGAGAAGACAATACTTACACGGAAAAACAAGACCACAAAATCAAGTAAAAGCTGACAGCTAATACATATATATGCATTAAAATGTGTTTTCAGAAGTTCCTGTACTTCTAAGAAACAAACTGACTCATTTATATATCCGGTATCTGTGAAGCCTGATTTCAAAGAGAATTGAGCAAGGGTTTCTCATATCGCAATAGAATCACAAACCAATGAATTCCAACCTGTAGAAATAGCGAGAGTTAAAGCCGCATTCTCTTTTTTTTTTTTCTCATCACTTCTCCCCATCGTAGAAATAAAGAGAGTAACAATTATGCCTCCATTCTGCTTGCTTCTCATTGCTTTTTTTTCCCCATATCATGGACCTTTCCATGGAAGTAGTCATGAGAGTGTTTTGATTTTTTATGGAATTTCTTAATAATATTTCAACCAGACTTATTTTGGAATTCTCCATTCTGAATGTGTCTGCATACTTTTCAATAGGGAGCTGCATCTGATTATATTGCTATATGTTCTGCTGGAATCAGCCTGCATACCAATTGACTAACCTAGATAATTCTAATTTTCTATTCTATCATGTATGTATTTTAAGAAAATTATTTATTATCTAATGAAGGATGAAAATGATAAATTACAGTCAGTTATTATTAATCGTAGTGAACCCCTGTTTGATTTCAGTGATGATTCACCACTAGCGGTTTTTGAGATTTATAAATTGCTTTTAATCTTTTAAAGTATCTTTCAGTAATATTGTATAAGCACACATTTTTTGACAAAAATCTCATGTGATAATAAATTGAGTACCATTAAAAAGTCCTCTTAAGTATTATTTCTGTACAGTAGCATTTATTGCTCAAGATCCTAGGGTTGTCAATGCAAGAAAACAGGTTTTCTGAAGCAGGGCTTTATTCCGTTGTTGCCTTGACTGAAAATCATCTTATTTTCACACTTGAAGTATTTCTTGATTAGCTCTTAAATAATCCTTTCCACTCTTTTTTTCCAGGACTGATTGTTTAGCTAGCTGTTCTATAATTAAATGTTTTTGAATAATGACATGATACTTAGGCTTCCAGATTTATAAAGTACTTGTGTATTTCAAGTTCTGTTAAAAATCAATAAGCTATTTTTACTATATATTCAACATTGCTGTGTGTCTTTTTAGAAGGTGTAGAAATGTCAAATATGTAAGTTTAACTTTAGTCAATATAACTTTCTTGTGTGTCTGTTCATGACCTTTTTGCCAATCAGATCTGAGCATTTAATTGTTAATTTTTTTTGCACAAGATAATTACTGTTTTGATTTCACAATCAGGAAGTGTGGGTTGCTGAAAGATTGCTTTGAGTGCAGTAGCCAAAGAAATCTGTGACAAATCTAAATACTGAACTGGAGAGTTCTAGTCTAGAACCTTCAACAAAAGTTCATTTTAATTCCATCTGTTTCCAAATCTCTGGAAAACTTCTAAACTTGGTGAAATCACATGTGTTAAAATCTTTAGCTTGTCTTAATACTTTTAGTTACAAGATCAGTTTGACAGCAAAGCAAGACCAGTTTCTTTGTTGGTGGAAGAAATCTGTTTTTCTGCAAGCAGCAGGGGCTGCTCTCACTTTCTTAAATGGTCTTTTTAATAGAGTAGTCCTCAGAGTAAAGCTTCCCAAAAGTATTTGTACTTGGAATTTCTTTTCAGTGTAGAACGTTACTAACCTTTCTGCTTCAGGTGTAAAATCTAAATATATATTATACGTATTTCTTAGTCTGCAGTGGTCCCTACATATGTCCCAGACATTCTAGAAACCAAACATTTTTTTAGCAGGAGATCATTCCTGCTTTGAACAGCTTCCCCGCTAAACAAATCAGAGGGATGGGAAGGGAAGCACAGCAAAAATGGGTAGATTTGTTCAGATTGGCACTGTCAAAATCTGGTGTAGAAATGGGAGCTGTTAGATGCCAGTCTTTTTTCTTGTCCACTGGAGTATGATGCCTCCTAGTGTTATGCCCTTGCATAGAAAATTGTTGCTTGAAACTCTTCTACAATTTTAATAAGATAATTTTGTATATTGCAAAATAATGTATCTTTATGTTGTGTCTTTTTGTAGATTCAGGAGAATGAATAATATTGTCCTCTTTTTGTATTTTGACAAAGTATTATCTAAAAGTTCCCAAATGTAGGCTTCCAAGCTGCTGTCAAAATACCTGCTCTCTCCTGGAGAAAGCCATCTTCTTGCCTGACCTGTCCCAAAAGGGGAAATCAGTCATGTGGGACTTGAAATTGCTCTCACTTCATTTCTGATGACTCTATTATATGCGTGTGTGTGTGCCTATCTACAGCATTCATATATATATATGTATATATAAAACATAGGCATTTTACTATATATATGAATGTTATATATGATTTGTATGATCAATAGTATATCGTATGGAACATCTACTTGGCAATATGTTTTTATTTTTTGCTCTTCACTAGCAATCAGCTGTAGCATAAGTGGTATATTAAGTCATTTTTTGCTGGAGACTTTCAGGAAGAGTCTTATGTACCTATCTCGTTCTGAATTTTAAGAAAAATAAAAGAAGTATTTTAATATAAATATGTCCTCCTTACAGACTGAACTTGGTTTCTGCCCTTAAGCAGTGAAATTTAATCTTTAATATTATGTGTTTAACATGCTTGTGATATTTCAGAGACACAGCTGACTGATTGGGTCCTTACATAACATCTTTTCTAATAGTAATGCAGTTTGGTGTACTTAATGATCTCTTCCCACAATTATTTGCCCTAAAGGCGAAAAGAAAGGAGTTGGATAATTTGAAAAGTGTTCACCTGCATAATATACAAGTATATAGTAACATTATGTTGAAGAGATAATGCTATCCTGTATGTTGAAAACATAACACAGGAAAACACATCATTCTGTTCTGTGTTCAGTAGTTTATATACTAAGTCAAAGCAACGTGTTCATATTTTTTTCCAGATAGTTTTCAACTTATTTTTCCCTGATCAAATTATAATTAATGTTCTATGTTTTACTCTTCCTTCCTTATCCCTTTTTCTTTTACTTAGTTGATTTCTGAATGTTTCCCTTTATTCCTGTGATCTTTTCTTCATAGCGGCACTGTCTCGGTGAAGCTTTGCATAAATCTATCAGCAATGTAAGTGATTTGCACTTACAGCTCGTAAACAGGGCATGTTTGCACTAATAAATCTGCATATCCCGTAGTACTGCTTTAGAGCTTTAGCCTATGAAATAGAAGACGTGGTAGTATTTGAGAGGAGAACGTTTGCCGCTAGTTATCAAAAGCTCGTCTACTCCATCCATTCATCTGTGTAAATGTATATATCACTGGACATCCATCAAACACTACATACATGGTCATAACATGAGCAGCATTTTTATGTGATTGTTAAAGCAAGCCAGCTTGTGGGCAGTGCAAATGTGTATTGCAGAGCTTTCTATAAAGCATGAGATTGATGCTGTGTTATAAGTTGCAGTTTTGCAGCGCAAGTCATAATTGTAGCCAAAATATTTATTTTCCTCTTTTTTTTTTATTTTTAAAATTCTTACTGATGTTTTAATGTGCTTGAAAATGTTGGATTTAAAGTATTGAAAGCAGAGAATAGTGTTTAGAGCTGTTTTCTTCTGAATCCTCAGTACTGGAGTATATAGAAGGGACTTTCCGAAGACATGCAAAGGGAGGCACTAGTGTTTTCAAAAATGTGCTCATAGAGATATCAGTATGTGTACTCAATAATCAAAATAATGTTTAAAATTATGTACTTTTCTAAAAATAACTGTCAGATTTTTAATATTTGATGTACTTTCAACAAAAAAAAATATTAGAAGGATAGACTAATCTGACTTGGTCATTAGAATCATTTAATTCTCGTTGTCCTTTATTTTCTGTAAAGTCTATTGATGCAAATAGGCATCTCCAGACATTGACTCATTTCAGGCTGTGGTTTTGCAGTCACTTTAATCTGGTGGAAGTGTGACATCCTGGCCAGATGTCAGATGTCTCTTAATCATCTCAGTTAAAATGTTTTCTGCATTTCCAAGAAAGAAACAAAAAGAACATTGTTTTGCCTTTGGCCCATGATAAAAAGGTTTACAAATGATATTCTGAGAATTATCAGAATTTGGAGCAGAAATTTAAGTAGGAGAGATTTAACTTCAAGCCAAAATTTTTTTTCTTGTCATCTTCATAAACATTTGGCTGAGATACCATGGTCGACTCCATTTGAATGTTATCATAAAAGGCTTTTTAGAGTATGATGATTAAATTACCTGAGGTTCTGCAGGACTGAGCAGAACTTCCCCTAGAATTGTACCTCCTGGTGGCCATGATGAATAGGACAGGGCAATGGTGAGAAACCTAAGGGACAGAAATATGGTGAAAGGGACAAGTAAGAGTGTACAGAACATCTGTCCAGTATCTCGGTGTTTCTGGCACAGGCACTCAGAGAAGGAGCAAGAGGATCTGAGTGAATATTGTGGGATTTCCTTCATACAAGATTTTTAAGCAGTAGTTTGTGTATAGAGTTCCCATCTACTGCAAAGAATTGGACTGAATAATCTATTAAGACTATCCTAACTGCACGTTCCTATGATACTAAAAATGGAGTCAGGAAGAAGAAAAGAGCAAAGTAGGGGGGGAGGAGGGGGAAAGATATTGGATTATGGGATGGATGGAAGACAAGGAGTACAGGGGCTAGAGCCAAGTCACAGTGGTGGTATCAGGGAAACAAACCAAAAAAGAAAACAAAAACCAACCTGAGAGTTTATGGATGGTGGTTAAATAGGATCAGAGATAATCTTAGGTAAGAGTTACCTAAAAGCACAGAGGCATCCAGGCAGGGTCTCGTTTTCGCTAGCTGTGATGTTGCAGAGGAATAGGAAATAAAGGCAAGGCTTACAGGTGAGAAGGAGGACCCAAGCAGGTGTGAGGTTACAGAAAAGTGGGGAAAGAGACAAAAGCCCAACAGTGAATGGGGGGTGAATAAAACAGATGGGGATGCGAGGAGATCAAGGGGAGTTTAGGCAAGATTGATTGATTAATACCAGATGATGATACATCGATGAAAATTCAGAGCTGGCCGTACTGATAGTGGCGCACGGTGCAAACTGACCACATCAGTGGAGTGAGTTTCTAGAGCTGAAGAGAAAGAATATGATACGTGGTTGTGTTACTGGCTTGTCTGACCAGCGTGGCAGCCCTGGCCATGGTATGCTGAAAGGGATCAGCCGAGGAGCTCTGGGGCTTCTGAGGAAACTAGAACTCCACCATACCAGAGGGAAGGTTTTGTATAGATAAGTAACTGCTTGAAAGATAGTATTAAATACAGTGTTACCACAGTGAAGGTAGATTATCAGCAGAGTTACACTGATGTTCAACATACTTTCTTTTGCAGGTTGTTTATTAATAAGTAACATGGGAAAGTTTGCAGCTTATAAAAAGTTATTCGGGGGTGGGAAGGACAAAGTCTGGCTGATGAATTATAGAATAGCCATAAAAAGCCAAGGGACTTGGCAATAAAATGGCAGATGCAATTCACTGTAGATAAATGTAAAATGATACACAAGGGAAAAACCAAATTCTAACTTTCTGTATAAAATGATGAACCTTACCTTGACTTATTAGAACTAGAGAGTAGATTTGGGGATTATGATATATAATTCCATGAAAACATCACCTGAGTGCTCAGTAGCAGTCACAAAAGCAAATAAAACATTAGGAATATAGAAAGGAGAGAGAGAACACACCACATAAAACCATGTCACTCTCATTTTAAATACCTTGTGCTGTTTTGGTTTCCTAATCTTAAAAAGAAATAGTAGAAAAGGGGCAAAAGTAGGAGAAGTGTGATGATAGATAGGAAGTAGCTTTCATACAAGGAGTGACTCATTAAACTAAAACTGTTTAATCTGGAAAAGACTGTAAGAAGGGATATAATGGAGATCTACAGAAACATGCATGGAATAGAGTAAATGAAAAGGGAACTTATTTTAACTCCTTTCCTTTACATGGCCATTTCCACTGGCGTGTCTATTAAAGATCTGGAACTTGCCACAGGATATTGTGGATACTAAAAGCTTACATGGATTCAGATGGTGGTTGGACTTTATGGACCTTTCTTCCATGAATTTGCCCAAAAATCCATCTTCTGGTTTAAGAAAGATTGCTGGGTGCTGGTAGACTTTGGAGTCAAGATGCCTACATTTATCTCTTGGCCTTGTATTTTTCCCAGTGTGACCAGGTTTGGCCATTTCTGGAGGCAGAACAGGAGATCAGACAAACCTTTGGCCTGACATTGTGCAATTTGTATGTGACATTCATATTTAATGTCCTCAGTAAAGGGTTTTACACAGTTCAGATTACAAAATGTAGTATAGGCCTTCACTATACTCCTTCGATTGTAGCTGATCTTCAAATGTATCCGAAGTAAAATACTATTGATACAGTATATGTAGAAGATAGAGTATATATGCCCAGACACAGAGACTTGATGAATTAGAAATGCAAGGAGCCATGGTCATTTCATCCAAATTAATTTGCTGCTTTTGTTTTAGTGCTAATTTTACTTTAAATGTAGCTTTTTTCTTTCAAATCTGCTTAAGCTCTGTCCTTCTGAAAAAAACGAAACAATAATGTTCATGCTGCAAGTTGTCCTTGGTATGCTGCTATTAATTTTTTAAGTGGTGAGTTTTAATGTTCTGTAAATCAATAAATTGATGTGCAATGTCGTTATTAATTTGTCATAATTAATTTTAAGATATGCTGAATCAAATGACACTATCAGACTTTCATTTATAATTAAATTTTATGTATTGCTCTGAGGCTTGAAAAGTACCCTTAATGATTCAAATTCTTTGTCAAGTAGCAAATTTCTTTTTCCTTCTTTTGAGTCACTGTAGTGAAAATCTTTTTTTTCGGTTAAATCTTGTTTCCAGAATTAGAGAATGTATCTCTCTTCTTAGGCCTAAAGAGAATACAGGTTTAGTGTTTTCAGTCTGAAAATATGCGATCTGATGTGAAGAGCAAAGTATAACATTATTATAAAAAGAAAATGGGACTTTTTTAAGGAGTACGGTGTACTGTAATGTATTAAAATGCTTGTTGGATGGAAAGCATCATTTGTAAAATCAGTTATTTCTAAGAAAACGAGTATTTGTGACTCAAATTGATTAGATCTTAGATCTTGAAAACCAGCAGAAACACCACTCTCATAGTATTGCTGAGCTAACAAAAAGCTTGGAATCCACCAAGTGTAACATTTTCTTTGTGATTTGGAGTGCTGTGCTACCATTTCTTTTTAAATGGGAAAACTACCAGTAAGATAGGACCGTATCATATCAAAAGATACAAAAATCCATCAATCTAGATGTCACAGGCTGCCCTCCCCTATCAGCTGCAGGATTTCCCTTACAGAATTGATGTGATGTCCCCCTGAAGAATAATTTATTTTAACAATCAAGTGTTTGATTTCAAACCTTGATAGTGTCATTTTTATTGATCTTTATACAAAACCGAGAAGTAAATTTTGATAATTCGGCTATGAAAAATTGTGTTATAGGTAGTATGAACTGACAGATGTGATAACCCTTACAAAACTATATATATGTAACTACTGTATCTCTGAGGTATAATATTAATAACAAACTCAGTAGATGGATGACATTGCTTGTCTCTCTTTTAGTTAATGTTCTGTCTTTAAAATTTCAAGTGTTTTCTTCCTTTGAATGTTTTTTTCAGAGTTGATGTTAGTATTAATGGCTAATGGATATTTGCTGTTCTGTTGTGGGTTAGATCTCCTTACTGAAGCAGAATCTGGAGATGCAGCTTTCCCAATCACAGAGCTCTTTGCAGCAGCTACAAGCCCAGTTCAGTCAGGAGAGACAGAGGCTGACTCAGGAGATACAGGAATTGGAAGAGGAACATCAGCAAAGGCATAAGTCACTTCAGGAAGCCCATATCCTTGCCTTTCAAAACATGGAAGAAACAAAAGAGCAAGAACAAAAGGCATGTTCATAAAGATATTCTGAATTATGTAGAGAATGTTGCCATTTTAGCAATTTATGTACACAGTTGTTAGTAGTAAAGAAAAAAGTATCTCCATAAGAACTTAATTTCCTTTTCAGTTGATGTCATATAGTAACATTTTTTCCTAGTTAAATCTGATTAAGACATACTGAAAATCATCTCTAATGCTGACATTATTTAATGTCTTGCGTTATACTCTACTAATGTATGCATATATGTGGGTGTGTGTATATATAGAAAATTATTATCGACACACACATTACAGTAGTTTGACATTGTTATCCATAATATTATATTCTAGTTTTGATTTGGAATAGGTTTCTCTGTATTTTCCATTATAGTTACACATAATTTCATATGTGTTTTCTGATACTTCCTGTCAATTTACTCCTTTTGTAATGTATTTTGTATTTTCATTATGTTAAAAATTGTATAAACTATGTTCTGCAACTTGCAAGATAATTTTTGTGTCCAGAATAATGTCATACCCAGGATATTTTTTTTTAAAACCTTGACTAAACCAGCCTTAAAATTGGAATTTCGGCAGTGCGTGGTACTTAATAGAGTATCTTCAGTTTTAAGTTCAGATCTAGAGTGTACTTTTGCAATCAATTTTCCAACTGTCCCCACTTATGTATTTTGGTTCACATCACGGACTGGCCTTAGAGCACGCAAGGTGGATTCCTTTTGTGCAAAATGAAACTAGAAGATGTGCACTAGGAACATTATACTTCGCACGCTTCAATAGGGAGTAAACGTGGTTGTCAGTTGGGAGCAAAAATCCCCAAACGGGTATTGCATGAGCACTAGACCCATCTATGGATCTGCTCCTTATCACCTTGCTTGCTATTGTAAATATAGCCATAGATTGTTTTTTCCTCTTTTCCAACCGTGAGTAGAACAGAGTTTTTGTGCACGGGTAATCTCAATAACTATCAGCCACTGAAAAGGAAAAATATAGTAGTAGGATAACAGTGCAAGAAGAAAATATGAGCAATATTAATGCATCTTTAATAATTTCTATAGCATGTCCATGCCTGATTTTTGTTGCCAGTTGTTTATTGTTTAATATTTTATAAATTCCCTCTGCTGGTATAGAATAAATTTTGTCAATTCTGATTTCATAGGAATTAGAAGAACGTTTACAACAGAAGCACTCAGAAGAACTTCAGGCACTGAAAGAAACACATAAACAAGCCATGGAAGGTTTCAAACTGGAGATGGAACAGGAACTTCAGACTCTACGATTTGAGCTGGAGGATGAAGGAAAAGCTATGTTAGGTATACTATTTTCAAGTTTGCCAGTGGGTCCAAAAACATTATTTCTGCTCATGCTAATATACGCACACATGTATGTGTGTGTGTGTGATAACATTGTAGTGTGTCTCAGAGTCATACAATGTTGACCTAATTGTTCCTCTTAAGATAATTATATGCTTTACAGGTAAACCCAAAATGTCATTTTTGAAAAATCTTACACTTAAGTTTTTTTGGAAAGAGTAAGCAACCAAATTTGTGATGGAGAATGTTTCAAAAACTAAGAGGAATAGAATGACAGGGTAGTTGCTTAACTGATATAAACTGTGTGTTAGGTCAGCAGCAGTATTTCACAGAGCTAGACTGGTTTTGTTAATTAATGTAAACATTTGCACAATAAACTTTTTGTTGTCCATGGTAACTAGCTTCCTTGCGCTCAGAGCTGAATCATCAACATGCAGCAGCAATTGACCAGCTGAGGCACAATCATCAACAAGAATTGGTAGCTGCCAAGATGGAGCTTGAAAGAAGCATAGAGCTCGGCAGGCGACAGGTAGGCGGCACTGCTGGCAACTGACCGTAAAACTGCATAATTGGTATTTGTTTTCTCTTAGCTGGAGGCAAAACTGTTGTGAACAAACAACAAACGTGTAATCCTTCAAAGTCAGCCAGCACCGGCAGATAAAGCATCTCTACCAGTTTACCTAAACTTCCTTGTTTAGCTTTTTCTTCATTCAACAAACTTCATCCAAAGCTTAGTAGAGGCTCCTGCATCAAGGCAGTTTCCCCTCAGAACTGTGCAGCTGTCCGGGAGCACACTGGCTTGCCCTGGGAGAAGAGTTCTGATTCTCACAAAATTCTACTCATCCTCAGCTGCCAGCAGGACTTAAAAAGGAAAAAGCTGTTTCTCTCCAAAGCCTAAATGATATGGCTAAGAACTGGTTGCTTAAAACCAAATGATGCTTCAAACTTAAAAGGTAGCTTGGTATCTTTTAGTTTCGGGAGCCAAATTGGGAAAGATAAATTAACAACTAAAGAAAGCGGAGAATGGCATAACAGCTTGCAACTGTTTCTTAAAAAACAAACACCCCTGAAACCAAAAAATGCAAAACAAACCCCCACATCCCAAATCCAGTATGGACTACCTTTGCTTTTAGCAGCAAACTGATTCATTCACTTTTATATTTCATTTTTCACTTTATGCACAATCAGTTTTTCCAGTAGTAACTAAAAATTCAAAAGCTTGATCTCTATTGAAAGGAAGCCAGACTCCTGGAAATAAGAGGACCAGAAAATTACTTCTTTATTTGCCTATACAGTAGGCTTTTCAGGATTGATTTACCAATAGTCCAGCACCAAGGAGGTGGAATGGTTTTAGAAATACAGTAACAGAGGAAACAGATTTAGTTGGATATAGCCTTTACGCAAAAACAGAGACAGTCAAAGATAAGCCCTTCTTTTTCTCTTCCTTGCTAGTTTAAAAGTGTGAGCACTAGAGGCAAAAATGTGGTGCTGTCAGCAGTCAATTAAAACATAGATTCTTAGAATCATAGAATTGTCTAGCTTGGAAGGGACTTTTTCAGATCATCGAGGATTTAGGAGGGTACAGTTTCAGTCGTGTTGTTTAAAGCTAGAGTGAGACATCTAAAGGAGATGTCAGGAAATTAAGTTTATAGTACAAGAGCAAGTTTTTGATCCAACCAAAGGCATGTACTTTTGGCCTCAGTACAATGACCTGCTAAGCATGAGCTTTCGTTGTACTGAGGGTAAAGCAATTAATTGTTTTTTCCTATGTTAGAATGCTCATCAGTTTTAATTATAATTTGTGTCAGCATCAAAACCGAAATTGTCTATTGAATGGAAAATTCTGCTCAGCTGTTATCTTCCAAAAGCAAGTATTGTGCTTCCGAGAGGCGTCTAAAGTATTTTTTGCTGCTGCTACTTATATCATAGGAGAAAGAATTTTTATGCCGAATATCAGATCTACAAGATGAACTGAGACACCGAGACCATCATATAGCTGAACTGGACAAAGAGATTCTGCATCTTCATGAAAATATAAGTGCATTGACCAAGGAATTAGAGTTTAAAGGGAAAGAAGTTCTTAGAATACGCAGTGAATCAAACCAGCAGATCAGGTATGATTTTTTTTCCACTCTAAACTCAAATGTCTATTATTTTATGTATTGTTTTACTTAAATTAAAACCTGCAAATGATAAAATTTCTTATCCCCTTAATAAGTGACGTTATATATCATTTAGTCTTCTTTAGAAAAAGCTATGCCCATTACTAGTAAATTTAGTGAATATTACCATACAGTTAAGCTGCATTTCAGTGATACATTTTAGCATATTTTAGTAGCAGTCCACACAACTGTTGGGTTTTGGTTGTGTTTTTTTTGAAATTCATTATATTTGTTTATTTAAAAAAGCATTAAAGGAGATGCGTTTTCCATGAAATAAGCTAGAAGACTGGAGGACAGTAAGTAGTGGGTTTTGATGAGTCAGTAATTCCTTCTATGTTGTCTGGTATTATGTAAAAGCCATTAGAAGCATGGCAGAAAATCATGATGAACAAACGAGTCTGATTTTAGAATAACTCTTTTTTTAACAAAAAATAAATTAAACAGGATGCATGAGCAAGATTTAAGCAAGAAACATGAGAAAGAGATGGATGTCTTGACAGCAGATCACATCAGAGAGAAACAAAGCATGCTGGCAGATTTTAATAAGACCCAAGAGCTGCTCAAGGAAATTAATTCAGCTTTACAAATTTCGTAAGTTTTGTTGCATTAAAAAAGTTTGTATGTAGCTGCATTTGAGTGAACAGTTTATTTTGGTGTCCACAAGTTGCTGAAGATATTGCAGAGATGCAGGTGTGCAAAAACCTCAACCAAGTATGGGGCCTAATCTTGCATTCTTTAGGGAACACAGTTCTATAAGCTTTAGGGAAATTTAGTGAGATTAATTGCTAGGGATTTGAGACTGAAAAATTTCAAGTAGGAAAGACATTAAATCTGTGCAGTTCTTCAAAAATTGGAGGAAACACTGTTTCAAATGTTTTTTTCTCAAACTTTTATATGTGTTTTTTGAGAACATAAGAGTTTCTTCAAGTTTATAAACAGTACAATATTTTCTATTAAGAAGTCTGATTATGGCACATAAGTAATGCAAACATTTTTAGGTTTGGTAACACGAGGAAAATTAGTGTCTGAAATGGATTATACGAGCATTACAATAACAGAATACTTAGCGTGTTTCTGAGTCAAAATGCCACCTGGGGTTACACCACCTCTGGGCAGAAGCAGTGTAGCAGTCTGTTGTCTGGCCAGTGTTCTCCTGTCTTCCACATCCTTCATTCTTTATCTCTGTGACGTAACCCCTTTGGTCAGAGTTTCTGGCTGAGGTTTTATAGCGCATTGAGGGTTTCCTGACACAAAGTTGTCACTGAGGGGTTTGTATTTGCATCACAAAAGATTTATGGCAGAGAAAATAATTGTCTCTAAGCATATGATTGAAAACTTTTTAAAGTTAGTATCGATTAAAAATGGACAATAAAGCCAAAATGCATCTAATTCTTCCTTGATAATAAGCACTCAGAAATTGTCCCCAAATAAGATGGGTATAAAATTCTAGTTCTGACTCCCTTGTAATCATCCACATGCATGCTTTTGCACCCTGATAAATGTGGTAACTTGCCATTGAGTAAGTTAGGTGTATGTTACCTCCTGTTTACTGCATTTATCTTCTATGAGAAACATGCCTATGAGCAGCCACCGGAACTAGGTGTTGGAACTGTTTACACTAACTTCTTCCCCCATGAAGTTGTTTCTTTTTCAGTGTCCTGAGATTTTCTGAATTTAGTTGGTTCCCCACAACTGGCTCTTGCTCAACTTAAAGTTGCGAGGAAGTAGGCACTGGTCTAAAGACAGCAAACATTATCCAGGGTGTCCTGACCTGGTTTTCAATGTGTTATCTCTCTCTAGTTAAATTGAAGCAAGGAGCTGTCAAAAGAGGAAATTAAGTAAACAAACAAACAAAACCAAACAAAAACAAACCCAAAAAAACCCCAAAACCAGAAGCAGCTATTTCTTAAGTAACTGTTTCCAGGTTCTGCCTTACTTAAGCATGGCCTTGTAAACATTTATGAAATGCAGAATCAATCTTACAGTAATTGAGAGTGGGTATCATTAATTAGGCTCTACAACTAGAGTCTTTAAATTACATATTATCTCTTTGAAACAGAAAAAACCCCAGTTCTCTGAAATATCTGAAAATAAAAGGACAGCTGTGCGTAACTATGTACTATCCTCTGGGGATCTGTATACGATAGTTTAACCCAGCATAAAATGTACACACAGAAATTAAGCCAGCTGAGCATATTTCTGTTCTGCTGAGTCAAATGCCTTTTCTGCAAATAAAAACAGTCATGTTATTCACATTTATAACGTTTTATGTAAATATATTATATAATCTCAGATTATGTACAGGTTATTTGAAGGTTATAAATATAATTTAATATGAATTGTTTTTTCAGATGCAACTCGAAGTAAAAATCACATAGCTGCTTCTGAGGGGAAAATATTTATCTAAAGTGGCAAATTATGTTTATTTCCAGGTGGCTTGGGGAATTAAGTTTGAGCTGATTTAGACATCTTAAATTCATAGATTTTTCTCAGGGTTTGGTTGGTTGTTTTTTTTTTTAAATATCTTTTTTTTCATCAAGTTTGTTAAATTTCCTGAATCTGTTCTGAAACTTGGTTCACTAATCCACATGAGGGTTGAGTATGAGAGACAAGTATTTTAGTAGTTTCCTTTGGAGCAATGTTTGGCATCATGAGCATTATATTTATGTTTCAGAGAGACACAGTTATTTTAAATTGTCGGGTCTTCCAATCTTGTTCTTTAAGAAGAAATAAGGAGGTTTATGCAGTTACTTGTACGATTCCTCTCTCACTGGGCTTATTTCACTTCTCTCCTTTAATGCTTTCCCACCAGGCATTTCAAGTTTCCTCCTATTTTTTTTCAAATGTTTATCAATTGTTAATTTCTCTTAATCCAGATATCCTAATATCCAAGTGTTACTGCTTTTCTTTTGCAGCTCATTCCTTTATTTCATCTCTAATGGTACTAAGTTGCTTTTGTGGAGAGGAGTTAGTTACCTGTTAGTCTTCACTGTTCTTGGATATCTTTGTCCCAGTATGTTCCACGTGAACTGAGGAAGATGGTGCCAGCCTTGTCTGTCTGTCCAATTTCTCCAGTATCACAAGAATGCATCTTTATTCAGAGTAGTCATCTATAAAAAGAAAAATGATACTGTTTGTTTTCCTCATCAAGAAAGTGAATTGCCAGCTTTTAAAATTTATGTTAATATTAAATATAATGCAATGTAGTCCCTATATTTTACATAAGAATCAATTTTAGCTATGTCTTCTGTAATTCTACTGCCCGTATTACGGTTTTGAATGCCTTATTTTCAGTCTGACTTTCAAGAGGCCTTTTCTCAAAAAAATCTAGTTCTGCATGCACATGAAAGATGTTAAGTCTTTAGAATTTTGCCCAGATTGTTAGTTACTGGAACAAAGGCTATTGTTATTGTTGATTTATTTTCTTTTAACTAGCTAAAGCTGAATGATAACATAGAAATTAGTTTACTTCAAGGTGATAAGAAAATCACCTTCTGCTTTTAATCCCTGAACTCTATTTTGTACTAATCAAAAATGTGACTATTCACTCATTATTTAACACTGGATCAGGCTAAAGGGAGTATTCTTCTTTCCTATAAAGTTTAGAAGAAATGGAAGAAAAATATAAAACCAGAGAATCAAGACCAGAAGACTTGCAGCTTATCTCAGAACTGAAAGACCTAATTGCAGAGCGGGACCAGCTCATAAAGAAATTGATTGTAAGACTTTCATGCTCTCTTGGTTTAATATCTTGACAGATATAAAAAAGTTAATCTATTTCAAAGTGTTTGAAATGCATTTAAAGAACCAATCCTGCTAGCATGTTATTCACATTCGTTAACACATTATTCCTGTGGCTTCAATGACTCAAAATAGTAAAACTAATTAGATACAGAGAGTTTTGCACAATTAAACATAATAAATTATTACAAAAAATATTTCAGTACAACCTTGATCAGATGTCTACTATCTCCAATCCTGGACTAAGCCAGCCATGAAAGCCATATCAGAAATAGTCTCGTCTGTGAGGTTTTTAAGACCAATTTCCTGATCCATGGAGCTTCCCAAATTGAGAGCACAAAACCTGGACTCATAGTAGTCTGATTATAACTTGATTCAGAAGCAAGAAGGAATGAGGAAATTCAAATTAATTAGAGATTAGAAGTTTACAATACTGAGTCTTTCCCAGTTCATAATTCATTGGGCTGTGCTCATTCTCTGGAGCATAGAACTGCAACAGAACTGCATAAATAGAAATTATTTAGGATTTACATATAATAATATATAAACCATATTAAATACGAAATGCAATTTTTAGAATTACCAGTTTCTTTAAAGACTTAAATTTCTTTGAGATCATTTTATAGGCAGATTTGGCCACTAACGGATTGAAAAATGCATAAAAAGAAGTTTCTATTTGCTCTTCTTTTTAGGAGGACAAAAAGTTCTATCAGCTGGAGCTAGTTAACAGGGAGACTAACTACAACAAAATGTTTAATGCAAGCCCTAATGTTGGTGTTATTAATCCATTGGTGAAGGTATGTTCCATGGACTTCATTGCTAAAGTGAAGAAAAAGAAATCTAAACTTAGGATATAGTGAAAAGAAGAAATATATGTGTATGTGTGTGTGCCTGCGTATATACATATTTCACTCTTAAAATACATGTTCAAAACAAGGAACATAGTTTTCCATTTGTCTCTACTTATTTTTGTGTAGGTTTGTTTCTTTTGTGTTGCTGAGGGGTCCACTGATATTGTTGCCTTAGTTTGCTAGATGTGTATGACAAAGTACAGTTCCTTCTCACAAAATCAAAATAGAAAAGTGACAGGCAACAGAGGGCAGTACTGTAGCGTATAACAGAGACCAGTGACACCTATAACCAGTTTTAGTTTCATTGTTTTTCTTGGTTATTTTGGGAAGTGCAAGGGCAACTTCATTTTTCAGGTGGTGCTCAGGATGGGAAAGCATTAGAAAGACAGAGGGAGAGGAGACACTAAAGGAAGGAAATAAGGGTAAAGAGGGGGAAGGAGACGAGTATGAGAAGGGCATGGAATGAGTCTGAATGGAGAAAGACATAGGAATACTGGAGAACTGAACCGGTATGGATTGTGGGGGCAGCAGGAGACAGAAGTCAGTCTCTAGCCTTCTCAGTTCCCATACAAGAGAAAACACTTCAGTAGCAACCTTTTCTAGGTCTTTCCGTCCTGCTGCCAGTGAAGGCTACTGTACAAGCAGGCATAGTCGCCTCCCTGTCACTTCAAAAGCCAGCAGCATTCCTTCATGATAGTTGGACTAGATGATCTGAAAGGTCCCTTCCAATCTAGGCAATTGAATGATTCTGTGATTCTATGAGGAACATGAATAGCCTGTAGCAGAGCACCTTCATTCTATTTTTCACCACTTCAGGAGTAAGAATGAGTCCTTTGACACTTCCTTCCTTGTCCCCGCTGTTAAGGCAGAAGATCAGGGGAAGGTTCCAAAGCAGAGGGTAACCCAAGGGGCACAACAAGCAGCTCAGATGCCCGAGAGCTTCGGCGATCAAGGTTCAGGCTCCGTTATTTACAAAGGGGGTCTCGCTCCGTTACCTGAGATCAGGCTGTGTTGTTGAGCTAAGCCTTAGTGTAGTTTCACATCAGATAGGCGCATTTCCCACTTCTGCACAAACTCTGCTGCAAATTGTCAGTATTCTTCTATGTTTTTCAGGAGCCCAGCACTCTTACAAGCTTATCTGTGGATGCCTAGCTTTTATGCATAACTGCATAAAAGAACTTAGTTTGGGCCCAGTAGAGACAATTCCAGGACTGCCAGATACAATTTGAATGCTCTGTTTTTATGTGATTTATCGTGGTTTGAAATTTTTGGAAGTTTGTCTGAACCACTCATTTATAAAGATGTGAAATGTAACCATCAATTATATAAGCTTGTGTTGTGTGTGAAATCTGAAGTGTTTGGGAAAAGTACTTCAACATCAGATTTCTGTAGTGATAATTCATATATTTTTATAGTATGTTTCTATCACTTAAAACTGTTCAGATTTTAAAACCATCTTGTGTGCTAGAACATTTTGATCTCTCATTTCATGAGTTGTGGACTATGTTACTTTATTTTGTCAAAGCACGTACTGTGTTACTGGAGAATGAATTACAAAGAAACTGAAAATCTCATTCTCTTTTCTTTTTTTTGTAATAAAAAGACAGAATTTATGAGTTACTACAGGCTTTGCATATTAATGCAAAATTACAGCCATTGCAGTATGTATTACCGCTTCTCTAATTTATGCAATGGATCTGTTTATATTACATTGTTACATCTGAAGTTTCTTAATAGAATACTTTGCATGAATTTCATGGAAACAATACACACAATTTTGTCTCCAGATTTGACTGCTTCAGAAGCATAGACTGTTTTATAGAGAATAAATATAAACTGCAGTATTTTTCTTAGCATCTATGTGGATAATACATGTTTTTCAGAAATGAGCCACCCATGAAGCACACCGATTTAACCACAGCGTGTTTAACACACAGTTTTAATTAGTGTATATTACGTTGCAGATGTATTTGACATAAGTTGGTTACTTTTACCAAACTATTTTTTCCACCATAATGTTATTTCTTTCTTCTTCAGCTACTACAGAAGTAAAGCGTATGGGACAATCTTAGCTTAATGCTTTGCAGTTAATGATCTTTCACTGTAATGCTTAAAAGAAACTGTTTTCTATTATAGCTTTCTGTTAAATTGTTGAGGGTTTTTAATTGTATTTTGACAACCGCTTCTGCCGTGTGGCTACAATTAGCAGCATTAGCATCTGCCACCCCCGGAGAGGTCAGGCACCGAAACCAAAGCTGGCAGAGAGCAAAGCAGAAAGGTCAAACAATAGGACTCTGTCTCCGTTTGAACTCGTGCCCACCCTTGAATAGAGCAGCTCTTCTGTTTCAGGGGGAATTGTGCAGGAAAATATTATACAGAAACAACATGAGATTCCACTTGTCTTTCACTTTATTTAGTTCGTGTCGTTCTTAGGCCCTTAAGGGGTTTTCCTCCTAGCTACTTTGTTAGGGTTGCATATGTGTAATTGAATTGCTTTATTATATATTCAAATAATACATAATTCATGAGAATAAATGAATCCATTCATTCAAAAATCCTATTTTTGGAAATAAGGCTTTTTAAATATTAGTATGTTATCGTGGACATGGAATATTTGTTAGAAGTCAGAAAATACACATGGCGTTCTGTCACAGCTATTTTTAGAAAGCTATAGAATTATTTGAAGCATTCTTTTACATTAAAATATCTATTAAAATAACGAGGATAAATACAGATTCTATTGTATGATGTTATGAAAAGTAAAATAGTGATATAAAAATATTTTTTTTCAGTATTTTGAGTTTCTTAAAAATACTATCAGTAGAACTATAAAGAATATTAAGAGAGGAAAAAAGCTCAGTTGTGCCATCTGGTGTCCAGAAGCAGCAGCTCTCCTAGCACTACCTTGTCCACGAAACTGAAGTCCTATACAATAATCTTTTTCTCTTTAGCAGTATTGCTATATTGCTTGCTTTAAAAGAAACCTAGCTGCTTTTCTAGGTTCCATGTTCCAGTTACCAAAATGTGTCTCAGTGAGGGGGTGAAACCTGTTGGAGAGATTCAGTTTTTTTGTCATTGAAATTTGCTGTAATTACATTTTGAGAGCAGAGCTGTTCCATTGACAGCAAGAAAAGATTAAAGTAAACATGAAAGGTTTAACAGATTAAATGACAATTTTATTGAAAACTTCCTATCTCCAATGTCTTAAACAGACCAAAATGTTATATTGGAAGATCTCATATAATATATTCCTTGCTTATTACACTAAGTCTTAATAACTTAATCATCTTGATCAGAAATTTTTCTGTGAAAATTTGTTGTGCTCAGTTCTGGTCAAAGCAAACAGTAAAACTACAATTGGGGGAAAAAAAAAAAAAAAAAGTAAAAAACCCCAGCCCAATCTGTCCCAAACCAGCCATCGCTACAACTTTTACATTTGCAAACATCCTCATCTGTCCTGGTGCAAGAAGCCTTCCTTACATTTGTTATTTTTAATGCAGCAAAAGAAGAAGAACGATAAATCAACAAACAGGTTTGTGAGTGTCCCCAATCTAAGTGCTCTGGAGTCCAGCGGAGTGGTGGGCAATGGACATCCTAACCGCCTGGACCCCATTCCCAACTCACCCATCCACGATATTGAGTTCAACAGCAGCAAACCACTGCCACAGCCAGTGCCACACAAAGAGCCCAAGACGTTTTTGAGGTGAGCACTGCCTCACCAATCTTTTTTTTTTTTTTTTTTTGCTGAATCCCACTTGCTTTGAGAACCTTTCAGAGGTACAAGTACTCTTAAGGCATTTTTAATTTTTACATGATATCTGTAACCTCTTTATAGTATTCCTTTTTATTGTAGACCCTGTTGAAACGTGAAGTATTCTCTCACTTTCATGTCTTGAACTTTGAAAACCCTTTTAGATACTTTTATAGAATTCATGTGGTTCCAATTGTTTACATATATGAACAATTGTTTTAAATGTTTGTGTTATTTACTGATTGTCATGTAGGAATTGATACTAGCACAGAATTTCTTTTAATCAGTATTACATGGTAATGGTTTTTATGTAAGAAAACTATTTTCTGTGCCACATGAATGTTTTGTGTTTCCCCTTTCCTCACCTAAATCAAATTGTTTCATAGGAGTAGCCTTACCCACAGCAACAGGAAACATGCTTGCTTGGAGGCTTAATACTGAGCTTCCAGTAATCAAAACCAGCATTAATATCTCAAGTAATTATCTCACAAATTAATATAGTAAATTGAATAACTTAAAAAAATGGCATTTTAGAGGCAGGATTTTAATCTTTTGGCTTTATGTGCCTACATATTAAATGCACTGAAGTGGTGTACTCTGTATTTAGTAGGTGCTGATCTCTTACCTCTAAGTTGGTAACTTAAAGCAATGTGTAATTGCCACTTCCACAGTTGGTTGTTTACTCTCTCTTTTAGTTTTATGTGAAAGACCACATACCATGCAACTACTAATTATAAAAGGAAACAAATAATAGAATCTAAGATAGATAAAGGAAAACAGTCTATTTCAAGAAAATAATTTAAAAAAAAAAAATACTGTTGCTTATTTTTTCCTGTGCATGCGATGTGCATGAGTGTGCTCAGATACCTACAACATGCATGTGCATGAACTCATGGACTGTCCTGCTGGAGTTGCCATTCTGAATTGGTTTGTGCTCTTTGTAATACAGTAATTACTGATTTTTATTGATAAAGGAACTTAATTGTGTAATATTTATTACACAATTAATTGTAGTATTTATAGACTGAGGGGGGGATCTGATCAATGTTTATAAATACTTAAAGGGAGGGTGTCAAGAGGATGGGGCTGGTCTTTTTTCAGTGGTGCCCAGTGACAGGACAAGAGGAAATGGGCACAAATTGAATATAAGAAGTTCCACCTAAACATGAGGAGGAAATTCTTTACTTTGAGGGTGGCAGAGCACTGGAATAGGCTGCCCGGGGAGGTAGTGGAATCTCCTTCTCTGGAGACATTCAAAGCCGCCTGGATATGTTCCTGTGCAACCTGCTCTAGGTGGACCTGCTTTGGCAGGGGGGTTGGACTAGATGATCTCCAGAGGTCCCTTCCAACTCCATGTGATTCTGTGATTAAATTTAAATTAGATTTAAGGATTCTCTCTTGCTTGTTTTGTGAGAATTTTAAGTGTTCAAGGGGGAAACAAATCTTGTTTGCAGTGCAGCAGTTTATTTTTTCCTAATATATTAGTGTATTTTAAATGTGTGCATGAACAACAATGCAAGTGATATCTGTGATTAGTGTTAAGTATTAAAATAGTGTGTATTTTTGTTCAGTTGCCAACCAGTCTTTGTGAGCACATGTCTACAAATATGATGCTGGCATCATATTTTTGAAAATTAACTTTACCACAGGAAAAGGATGCTAAAAGAGGACCTCCTACAGTCACGTTTTTTCAAGAAAACCCTTTTTATTTTTCCTGAAAACCTACAGCTGTTTATGAGATTTTAAATTATGTTTTCCGAGATATTATTTGCCACTCTGTCACGTGGCTTCTGAACTGACTTGCCTGTGCTGCTGATGCTCTCCAATGGAGTGGATGATCACAGATTCTATAGGGAGACATTAAATCATGTCCTGAGGCACACTGATCATTGACCCATGGGAAAACTCACTGCCGTCTTCACTGAGTATTCTCTGTGATTTTTCTTTTCTCCTGACATTTGTACTTTTTGTGTAGTTGTGGGATAATTGTTCTTTTTTCTTTCTGTGAATTTAGCCCTCCTCAGACTGACGCTTCACCAGTGGCTTCACCAGATCCCCAACGCCAGGAGTGGTTTGCCCGATACTTCACTTTCTGAGAGCTGATTTGGTTTTGTGGCACAGCGTGACGTGGACTGTTTTTATAAGAGCATGACCTTAAGTGAACCCTCATGTGAACAAGCTTTTCTGTAATTTGTCGAACACTGTGAATGAGAAAGTATTTGTCTTTCTGATTTGAAACTGCACTGTATTTCATGTTATATTTGTTGGAAGCACTTGACATGGTACTATATAATGTGCGTAATTATAACTATTATTTTTATTTAAAATGGAAGAATCTTTAAACTTTGTAATTACTACATAATAAATTTTGGTAGAACAAACATAATGCTTTCCCCCTTTTTCCTATAAATGTGTTTTCTTTGATTTCAGGTAAGGCTTTCCCCCCCAGAATAACATAATTGCATGGTTACTATAAATACAATTGAAATTGTAAAAGGAGAAGGTATATATATCTCACTCTCTCTCTCTCCAGTTTGGGCAGGATATGTTTAATGTGTCCCAATTCTATTCTGTTCCTTTGTAGCAGTTTAAAAACTGTCTCTTTCTAACATTTAAAAGGAAGAATGTGAAACAAAGCAAAACTAATGTAGGTGCCAAAAAAGCCACAAACCAGGAGCTGTTCACTGGGGGTGTGGGGGTTGACTCCTTACCTGTCACCCATGAGATTTTGCCAGCTAGTTCTAATCAAATGTTTTATCGTTGAACTTAAGCAGAAACTGTTCCCACACGTTATGTATTTCTTTTATGAATATTAACAAAAACATGATTTAAACATTTTGAATACTGTACTAAGTATCTTTGCATAAATCAAGAATCTGTATTTTGAGCACACAGTCCTGCTTTGGATAAAATTCATGTCTGAAATGAAAAAAACCCGAACAGCCAGCCACCCAGGTTTTTCCCATTTATACATACTATGGATACAGATCTTTCATTAAAACTTACCTTCCCTTGTCTATATTAAAGGTTTTTCTTCATCTTAAACTGTTCAGCTAGTGAGCATGATTCTCCAGTCTACATCTTTTATGATGCCATTGTTGCTCGAGAAATTTGCTGCAGCATCTAGAAAACTAGAGCTTATTGTCTTTTTTTTATATTTTTTCATTCAAAGATTACCACAAAGTAACTCGCACTGGTAGTCTCAGGGAGAAAATTGTCTCTTTGTTTTATGAATGTATTTTTAAGCTGAATCTCTTATCTTTACAAAGCAGGAAAAAATGTTTGAGTTATTTGAATAAGGTTTTAGTTAGCATATACAAATGTCTTGAACTTTAATATTTCGTCTGAAGCCCTAACTACATCCTTTTTTCACTATATGCACAAAGATAAATACCCAGAAAAAGATACTTGCTAATTGCAATGAGTTTTATATGTAGTATATGTATAAATGAAAAATTTGTATGTTTTCATATAAACAATATAAAATCTTCTAAATGAACATTTTAAAACTTTTATCTTATAATTCAGCTTGAAAACTCCACTGAAAGCTGTATTCTGGTGATGCTGCCGTGGATTAAAGATGTATACAGCAGACTTTCTGTAGCTGGTGGACTCAACTGTAGGTATATGCAACTTTTTAATTTTAGAAGAAAGCCATATTGGGCAAAATGTCAGATTTCTTGGCTGTTACCCAAAATAAAATACACTAGCTCATTTTGTTATAACATGCTCAAGTGAGTGTTGTGTATTTTTTCTTCCATGTTTTGCAAGGGCTCAGCCTTTTTCTCCCATGCTCCACTTCATTTGTGCATTTTTACATATGGAATTAATAAGAGAACAGTAATCCCGAAGATGATCATATCTGCATTTACTTTACCTACTCAGTAAAGGTATGAACATTGGTTTTTTGCTGGCAGGCATTTGTCTTTTGGAAGGGAGAAGAAAGTTAAGGAGCACTGAGTTACCGTGTCTGCCACAGCCAGTGGCTGTTCTGACCCAGTCAGTCTCCTGAAACCAAAACCCAACTAAACAAAAAAAGCCCAAAATCAACCCGAAGAAACTAGGAAAAAAAATGGTTTTCTACCAAACAGCATTGAGAACCCTGTAACATGTATTCCTAAAAAAAGCTGAGGGATCAAAGGGTCAGCCTCGTTCTTCAATGGCCAGCGTCCGAGGAGGACTCTGGTGGTTCATCTGCCTTTGATCCTGATCTGTGTGTTTCTGAATCCAGATCCAGGATCCAGCTCCCGTTTGTCACTGGGTCCAGTCTGGGACTTCCCCAGTGCCTGCTGGTGATGTCATCGCCATCCTGGTGATACTGGTTTTGTATATATTGTATATATTTCATTATTTTATTTTTTCATATTATCTTTTCTTTTTATTATTTTATTATTAAAAGTACTCTTTTTAGTTTCGTAGTTTAGTCTCTTTAAAAAGTAGTTTAGTAGTTTAGTCTCTTTTAAACTCATAAGTCTCTCTCTCTCATCCTTCTCTCCCTGAGGGGAGAGGATGGGGAGAGTGTCTGTCATTCGTTTCCGTGGCCAGTCCGGCCCAAACCATGACACAGGTATTATTTTGGTTTTATTTATGTATACGTTCCCTGACAAAATCTTTAAATGGAAATATGACTTATTTCTATGTACAATTATATACAGAAATCACCTTGCAGTTTTAAAGCTAGTTTACTTTGCAGTGTATTTTAGTCATATAAATAAACATCCATTTCTTTAGATATGCTACAGTGATTGGAAGTACCTGTGGATATTACCGGGATCGTGTAACAGGACCAGATGGCCAAGCTGAAACAGAAGTTTTCCACTTTGGCATGACCGACCACTGAACTCTATTTCTCTTAATAGCAGAACTTGTTATTTCCCAGTCTCAACATCAGGCTCTTTTACTCCACAACTGTGTTAACATTTATTATTTTCAAGCACATACGCAATTAGGCAACTCAAACTTTGTTGACTGTACAAATTGCACTGCAAGTTCCACCGTTAATGATGGGAGCCATGAGGTGAACTACGGCTCCGCTCTGGAGTCCTGCACAGCCTTAAGGATGAGTTTATAAATTGGCCTGTCACTGAGGTAACTCTCATTTTCAGAGGGAAGCACGGTCTAGAGGCCTGTTCCCAGTAACAGCTGGCGGAACACAACGAGAAGCAGCTGCTGCCAACAGCACTGAGAGCGACGTTGCTAGGGAAGAAGAGGAGCCAAGCTTTAAGAAAATAAAAGCATAATTCACTAATGACTACCAAAATCTGGCTTCACTGACAGCGAGTACTCTTGGAAATTATCAGGCCTTCCAGGTACAACCTGACGGACAAACAGAGAAGTTTAGAGAGCAGCTGAGCCTTTAGCTGGAGCTATGGCTGTTTAACTTCAGTTAGGGATCGTGGACGTGACGGCTGGGCACAGAGAGGGGTCCGCACGCTTCAGGCTGTGAACGCCACGGGCAGCCTCCCTCACGGCTGGAACAGGCACGTCTCAGGGCAGAGGCTGAAGCCCAAGTTTTACAGTCACATGAACATTCAACCACATTCACGCTGCTTAGTCTAAATCTTTACCTAATCTTTCCTGTGGCCCTTCTCGGCGCTCATCCAGCCTTGCCGGCAGCGTCCCAATTGCACGCTGGAGTGGGACGTGTACCAGCCACCCTGACCGTGGCATCAGCGGGCAGTTCTTGTTCTCTCCTGGGAGGTTTCCAGATTGAGAGCGCACGCTGCATTCTGTAAAACTGAAGACCAGGAGTTCTTCGTCTTTGTCTTTTTCTTCATGACCACGCAAGATGTGACCTGAAAGCAGAAGTAGTAACACTGGCTTATGTAAGGGAGCCATTCAAAGTGAAAAGTGTTCTGAGCCCAGGACAAGAGAGCTTTTCAGGCTGGTAATGACCATCACTGTCTCCATCCGCTCGTTTGAGATAATTACTTTTTCTTGTCCTATTTTGCACCATGCCTTTGAAAGGGGCTGCCTCATGGATTTCCAAATGGGCATGATGTATTTTTTTTTTGATGACTTCTTTGTTGAGTAAACATTTCTTAATTACTCAGCTAAGGACACAACTGTTACTAGTGATTATTAGAGAATAATAAAATGATAAATACTTTAGTTTTTTTTCTTGTAGGAACGACTACCTAATTGCAACCTTTAAACACTGTGCTGGTTTTGGCAGGGGCAGAGCTAATTTTGTTCATAGCAGCTTGTACGGGGCTGTGTTTTGGATTTGTGCTGGAGACAGTGTTGGTAACACAAGGATGTTTTAGTTACTGCTGAGCAGGGCTTACACACAGCCAAGGCCCTTTCTGCTCCTCACACAGCCCCACCGGTGAGTAGGCTGAGGGGGCACAAGAATCTGGGAGGGGACACAGCTGGGACAGATGACCCCAACTGACCACAGGGATATTCCACACCCTAAGGTGTCATGCTCAGTATATAAAGCTTGAGGAAGAGAAAGGAAGGAGGGGGATGTTTATGGCATTTGTCTTCCCGAGTAACTTTTATGTGTGATGGAGCCCTGCATTCCTGGAGATGGCTGCACACCTGCCTGCTGATGGGAAGCAGGGAATGAATTCCTTGTTCTGCTTTGCCTGCATGCACAGCTTTTGCTCTACCTTATTAAACTGCTTTTATTTCAACCCACGAGTTTTTCCTCACTTTTACTCTTCTGATTCTCTCCCCATCCCAACCAGGGGGAGGGAGCGAGCAGCTGCGTGGGGCTGGGCTGCTGGCTGGGGTGAAACCACAACACCCCCCCAAGCCCCAATACCAGTTCCTTGCTCTGTAGTTGTAATTGGCTGCTGCAGCTGCAGGCGGTTGCATTCTTTTTCATCCTGTCGCTCTAGTTGTTCAGGCTACAAAACACAGAGTCTGAGGAAGCATAGACCGACACCTCCAGGAAATCACAAAAATTACAGCTCTGCCATCCCAGAAGCCAGGTAACTGTGCTGATCCGTCTAACAAATGCGCAGAAACAGAGGAGTCTCATCATGAGAAAAAAGCAGCCTGGTTTTGGTGCCTTGCAGGACAACACCATAAACTGAGTAAGGTTGACACTGAAAGCCTATTGCGGAGACAGGGCTTGCTTCACACTCCACCCAGAATAATCTTTACCAGAAATAGTTTTGAATTTTCACAGTGATCAATTTATATATTGGGTGCAGATCTCAGCAGTGCTTTTGCAGCCATACCCATTAAATTGGTTAAAATAAGACCATTTTAAAAAGCAAAACGCTTTTTACTTCTAGAGCCATATTTAGGGGTGAAAACATTTCCTCTTTATAGCCCCCTGAAGCAGTCTTAGCCTTTTGATGTAAACGCTGCTTCCTTCAGGTGAGGATTTAGGCGACATCTACAAATACTCTAAAGAAGTTTGTATTTGCAAGCAATGCAGGACAGATAACTGAAGTTCTATCCACTGATTTACCAGACAGGACTCATACGCAGGAATCCTCTTCCCATAGCCTGCAGAGTAGCAATTCAGAGAAACACGATTTGTGATTTAAAGCACCCGCATTTCCACCCAAGAAGCTTTTGCCCAAACATTCCAAGACCCTTCCTTTCTCTGCAGCAAAACGTTCCTCAGACCAGCTCACGAATGGTGAGGTATTCAATGTAGTTCACAGAGATTAAGTAATCACGGTAGCTTTCTTATCCATTAAGATCACATATTTAAATATGATGGGGAGAAAAAACGTCAGACATTCAAATGCGTTATCTTAGTTTAATTAAGGCAGGTAAGGCAGTTACTTTACATATTGAAACCATTCATCATAACGTGAAAATAAGGGAACTAAGGGATAATTTTGTTTGAAAAGTGTTGACTTTGCCCTCCACCAACTCTAAAAATTTGTATTAAAATACAAATTCTGTACATTTCTTCTGATATCTTATTATAGAACTATTGGCACAGTTCTGATACCTTGGTGATAGTATGGTATACTTTTTCATTAAGATTTTACGGGGGCAGTGATTTTTGATTGCGTATCAGTAATTCACCATTAATACAAGGCAACAACGGGAGGTCCTGCGAATTAGGAGCTCAATGAAGAAGCTTTAAGATCCTTCAAACGCTTTGAAGTTAAGGGGGCATTAAGTTATTCTCTGCGATATCAGACTTGAATGGACATATGAAAGACATTCAAATACATTACAGCAGCTGGCACACCCCTCCGCACCCACCGAGCGCCCTCCTCCTCTCCCTTCACCCGCTCCCGGGGGGGACCGGCTCTCCCGCAGCCGCGGCGGCCCAGCGGAAGCGGCGCGTTCTCCCGCTGCGGCCGCGCAGGATCCGGAAAGAAGCCGCGCTGCCCGGGGGACGCCGCGGCCGCGCGTGGAGCTGCGCGGAGGGGGCGGGGACGGAGTCGCTTCTCCTGCCGGGTGAGGGAGCTGCGGAGGCGGCGGGAGCCCGCCCGGAGGGGCGGCGGCGGAGGCCCGCGCTGCAGGTACCGAGCGGGCTCGCACACACGCTGCGGCGGGGCCGCCGGGAGCGCACCCGCGGCCTTCGCCGCCCGGAGGCGGGACGGGACGGGACGGGAGGCGCCGGGAGCCGCGCTCCGCAGGCGGGCGGCCGAAGCGGCGCGTTGCCGGCCCAGCCCGGCCCGGCCTACCCCCGCCTCGCCGCGTTCAAAACTTGCCGCGCTGGTGGCGCCCGGGGCGGGAGCGGGGGCTTGGCCGCTCCGCGCTGCGGCGAACCCCGAGCCGGCCGCCGCCTGGGGCGGGACGGAACAAGCGGCTGCCGCTTCCCTTCATCCCCCACCGAGCGTGCGACGCACCGGGTGACCGGGCGGCTTCACTTGCCGGCATTAACGGGGAGAGGAGCGCTCTGCCCGCCCCGGCGGCGGGCGTGAGGAGAGCGGCACCGCGCAACCTGCCGCGGAGGCGGGACGGCTGCCTGACTGACGGGCCGACTGCCGGGGGGCGGGACAGGCGTGATTGACGGGAGGCGGGGCGGCGCTGATTGGCTGGCGGGGGCGAGGCGGTTGGTTGGCGGGAGCTCTCTGTGAGGGGCGGGGCGGGGCGCGTCGTTCCCGCGGTGTCGTCGCCCGGGTTCGTTGGCCGCGCAGTCGCCCCTGAGCCCCTCCCCTCCCCGTGATGGGCTTTTCTGAGTGAAAAGTGAAGTTTTCCGAGCGGCCTTACCGAAAAGCCCGGCTTTGTAACCGCTTTCCCTCACCCGCAGAGAGGCAACATGGTGCTGGGCGCGGAGCAGGTGAATCTGATCGGGCAGGTCTTCGAGTCCTACCTGCTGGAGCACCACAGGGACGACATCCTGGGCATCCTGAGGGAGGCGGACGAGGAGGCGCACTACCCCGTCGTCGTTGACGCCTTGACGCTCTTTGAGACCAACATGGAGATCGGGGAGTATTTCAACGCCTTCCCCGGTGAGGTCCTGACCGTTTTTGACAGCGCCCTGCGCCGGGCCGCCCTGGCAGCGCTGCAGGCCGCCACCACCGCCACCACCACCGCCACCTCAGGCCCTCCACAGCTCAGCATGAAGCAGAACCTCCACGCCAGGGTGTCGGGTGAGTTGGGGGGCAGCGAGGCACCCCGGGGGCATCTCCCAGTCGGCACTGCCCAATTCCCTCATTCTGTAACGAGCTATCGGGGTGGCCAAGGGAAGGAGCAAGTTTAATTCCTGCCATTTCAGTGTTTACACCAATAGCAAATGGCTGGTGTGTTTATTAGACGGAATGGAACACGTGGAGTTGTGTAGACCAACCCGCAAAAAAGCTGCGGCCATCCCTGATGGCGTCATGTCCTGGTTTGAGGTAAAAACAGAACCAATTTTGTGTTCAGTAATCCTACTTTTTAGCTAAGTCTCTTCTAACTAACTAAACTCTGAAATTAGCAGCGTATTGTGCAGAAAATCGATTCGCGTTTGTTGCTAGCTCAGGGCTTAACGCCAAAGCCTTTCCGTGGCAAAAAGACTCAAATCAGCAGCCAGTCTCACATTATTTCTCTTGTTAGCCGGACGGTCTAAAGTAAAAAAGGCCTGAAAAAAAGGTCTAAAAAAAGGTCTAAAGAAAAGATAGTCTAAAGAAAAAAGTTCTAGGGGAGGATAGGTAGTTCGTAGATTTTCTTGCAGGTTGACATCCTCACCGTGTCAGTTGTCTCGTGGTCTCTGTTGGCTCCACCCATCTCCCGGAACAGACAAAGTCTAAGTTTTGATTTGTCTTCTCCCAATTTAATCTGAAAATGTCAAATTTTATGCTTAAATAATTGTTACAAAATTGCTTGTTATGAAATTGGAATGAACTGTTGGAAGGCATGATCATTAATCGAGGATTTTGTCCTTTTTCCCCCTACAAGTTGATATGTCATTATTGCTTACTATTAGGAAATCTTTAGTAGCTTTGAGGTGTGGTAAGCGTGGAGTGCAGGTTCTGGGGTTAAAATGCCTATTTTGCCTGTTGTGGGGAACTGGGTCTGCGGTGGCACAGTCCTTTCTGGTCATTGCTGATGGTGACTATTTGGAGCTGTCAGGTCTGCAAAGCCAAGGGCCTGGTGACCTGCGTTTCCCTCCCCTGTCCCATGTTGGAGTGGTTTATGATCATTCAGTCTTTTGGCAGCTTGAACTTGGATGAATCAC